>NW_003852444.1:8791783-8812334 GCF_000181295.1 Otolemur garnettii
CCCCTGGGTAGAGTGCCATGGCATCACAGCTCACAGCAACCTCCAACTCCTGGGCTCAAGTGAGTCTCCTGCCTCATCCTCCCAAGTAGCTGGGACCACAGGCACCCATCACAATGCCCTGTTTTTTGGTTGCAGCCTTCATTGCTGTTTGGCGGGCCCGGGCTGGATTTGAACCCGCCACCTTAGGTGTATGTGGCTGGTGCCTTAGCCACTTGAGCCACAGGTGCCGACCTGATTTTTTTTTTAATTTGCAGATTGCCTTTATTTTTTTTTTTTTTATTAAATGAGAGCTGTGTACACTAATGCAATCATGGGGTACAGTGTGGTGTTTTCATATAGAATTTGAAATATTTTTATCAAACTGGTTAACATAGCCTTTATATCATTTTCTTAGTTACTTTGTTAAGACATTTATATTCTACTTTTAGAAAGATTCACTTGTACCCTCATAAAATAAACCATAGAGGTGATCCCTCCAATCACCCTCCCTCCACTCATCCATCCCCTCCCTTTCTCTCCCCCTCCCCCCTTCCATATTCTTAAATGGATCAATAAACTGTGGTATATGTACACCATGGAATACTATGTAGCCATAAAGAAAGATGGAGACTTTACCTCCTTCATATTTACGTGGATAGAGCTGGAAAATGTACTTCTTAGCAAAGTATCACAAGAATGGAAGAAAAAGTATCCAATGTACACAGCCCTATTATGAAACTAATTTATAGCTTTCTTATGAAAGCTATAACCTAATTGTAGCCTAAGAATATGGAGAGATAACATTTTAATCAACACTGTGATGAAAGAAAAGCCAAGACATGCAGTAGACATATTTCAAGCCACGTTAATTCCAGAACTATTGGGTGGGGAAGGAATGACCAGATCATAATGTCAAGGGATCAGGCTTTAGGAAAACATTTCTATAAATTTTGCATATTTATTATGTGCTACTGGGTTAAGCCATGAGATTAGAGCCAAAAGGGAAGAGAAGGAAGTGTATTCCGGACAGAAGTACTTCTCTGCCAAAGGTTTGAAAGTGTCCAGATGTTTCCCTGGTGGCATTTTGCAATTCTTCATATGCTGCATTTTTCCCATAACAAAGATCTTAGCCTGCAGCCAAATCTATTTTGCCCCCTTAAAATTCTCTGAACAGAATTTTACAGATTCCCTGGATTGTGATCCCTATTTGTAACCCCTCTGAAATTCTCCTTGAATAAATCACTTGATCTGAGTGTGTGAATCACTTGCTCTGAGCTCTAAATAGCTCCAATTATACTACAGTCTATTCAGGTTAATTCGATCCAACAACATTTATTGAGAGTCCATCATGAAAAAAATGGGGAATAAAAAGAGATCCAGAGCCGAGTACGGTGGCTCATGCCTATAATCCTAGTACTCTGGGAGGATGAGGCAGATGGATCGCTTGAACTCAGGAGTTTAAGACCAGCCTGAGCAAGAGCAAGACCTCATCTCTACTAAAAATAGAAAACCTAGCTGGGTATAGTGGTGGGGGCCTGTAGTCCCAGCTACTCAGGAGGCTGAGGCAAGAGGATCACTTGAGCCCAAGAGTTTGAGGCTGCTGTGGGCTATGTGGCCACCCCACTCTATCCAGGGCACAGAGTGAGACTCTGCCTCAAAAAAAATAAATAAATAAAATAAAGAGATTTAGTTAAAAAAAAAAAAAGAGGTTAGTAAAAGTAGCAGATACATCAACACACAACCACAATAAACTGTGACTGTGGGATGTGGATGTGTGGATGCACATAAATCACTACAGAATGGATTACTCAATTTTCTTCAATTGGGACAAGGAAGAAAATCCCTCATATCTCTTCTCCTTTTGTTAAGTAGGTGGATTAGGGTTTTTCAGAAAGGAGAGAAGATAATAAGAATGGAGTGACAACTGAGAAATTTAGTTCAGTGTCTTTCCCATTCCTAGAAATCTATCCCTCCCAAGAATTTAATTCCTAGGTAGGCTTCCTATAATGATCTGGAATTTAGGTACATAGTTAAAGCTTTGGGACAGATAGCCAAGGATTTATTGGGCAATGTGAATGGGCCACAGGAGTAGCCAGCTATATAGAAAACTGGATCAGATATTATAAGAGGTAAATACATGTGGATGGATTTCTAACAGAATGGATCTTTACAGGTTACAAAGTCCTCCTTCCTCTCTATATTATCTCCTTTGTCCTTATAACAATTCAGTAAATGAGGAATTATTATTCTTCCACTTTATAGATAATAAAATTGAAGAGTATACAGGTCAAGTGACTTACTAAAGACCACCTAGAAAGTGGCAAAGCCAAGAAAAAAAAATGGCTCAGTGCCTGTGGCTCAAGTGGCTAAGGCGCCAGCCACATACACCTAAGGTGGTGGGTTTGAATCCAGCCTGGGCCCACCAAACAACAATGACGGCTGCAACCAAAAAAAAAAAAAAAAAATAGCCAGGCGTTGTGGCAGGTGCCTGTGGTCCCAGCTACTTGGGAGGCTGAGGCAGGAGACTCGCTTGAGCCCAGGAGTTGGAGGTTGCTGTGAGCTGTGTTGCCACAGCACTCTACCCAGGGGAACAGCTTGAGGCTCTGTCTCAAAAAAAAAAAAAAAAAGAAAGAACATGGCAAAGCCAGGCATAAAACCTAAGTTGTCTGACTGCGATGTCCGTGTCCTTTCCAGAACAGGAAAGCTGAAATACACCATAAAGCACGTTGTTATCTATGCATCCAATGGCTCCTGTTTCTAGAATATGCTTGATATTTTCAAAGAGGTCCCCTTTAAACCTATGCTTAAAAACTAGACTTAAAAAGGAAGAGAGAGGGAGGGAATTTTGAGTTATAACATTGACTTAAGCAAAAGATGCAGGAAAAACATAATGTTTTGAAATATTTACCTGTCTTATAAAAGGAGAGGTGAAACTAAAAAAGAGATCTAGGCAAGATCAACATAGTAATATTATTATGTTATCATCCTGTTTTCAACATGTAAGAATAATACTTGATAGGTGGTGCTTATCATACTCCAGGTACTATTCTAAGTGTTTTAGATGGGTTAACTCACTGAGTCCTTACCACACTCCAAGAGGCAGATACAATTATGCCTCCTATTTCGTAGATAAAGAAATCTAAAGCACAGAAAGGGCTAAGAAAGTTGCTGCAGGTCACATGACCAGTAAGGAAACCATGATACAAACCCAGAGAGCTGGACTTCCCAGGGCCACTTAACCACTATGCTATATTGGCTCCTCTGGTGCCTACGAAGCACCTTCCTAGAACAGCCCGACTTCCCTTTGACCTGGGTTACAGAGGTTCCTCCACAGGATGCTCCCCAAACACCTTACCCTCCCCGTCAAACACTCCTCACATTATATGTAATCACTTGTTTGTCTATCTTTCTCTGTAGCCTCCAAGTTATGACCATGACCATCTCATTCCCCATTGTATCCCAAACACCTGGCTCAATGTCAGGATCACAGTAATTGCTCAATGCATACTTGTCAAACTAAGTAAATAAATCTAAAAACACTTCTATAATACTTAGTATGTTCCAGGCACTGTTCAGACAAAGCACAAATACATTAACCAACTCTATGAGGTAGGTAATATTTTATAGATAAAGAAACTGAGCCACAGAGAGGTCGAATAATCTGAACAATGTCATACGCTAGGACTGTGTAGGAAAGTTAGGATTAAAAACCAGTCAGGTTGACTCTACTGTCTATGTTCTCAACTATTAAGCTGAATGAATGAATGAATGAACAAATGAATGACATTTATCTGTATGCATTAAAACTCACCATTCTGAGATTTCTGTTCTGCAGGCTTTTGCGGTCAGTTTTCCTAGTGGCCTCTTGATGGCTTCCTTGTTGGCTTGGGTTTGCTATTTCTCACTAGCCTCCCCATGGAAAGATGATGAACGCTACAATGGCAGCTTGGCTGGGTGAATGGACCACATATTTCTGTAGCAGTTACTCTGCTTTTTATTTAGTCTTGACAAATATCTCAAGATGGAAATAGTTGTCTAAATCTTTGGAAAAGAACTGAAGAACTGGATTCTCATAGCATTTCTAGCTGTAAGTAGAGTGCCAAATGGGAAAAAAAGGCTAAAAGAATTATTGTAATCCCAAACTTGCAGCATTATTTTTGCTGAAATTCCTAAGATCCTAAGTAAACTGTGAAAAGTATTCAGACAGAATTATATATATGTTTTAAAAATTCTTACACAGAAATTTCTCCTATAACCTTTTCTATTAATTATTTACTTGGTTTGTTCTATAAAAGCTCATCATGTGAAAATAAGATCCTGATTTCTTTAAAACTATTTTAACACCTTCTAGAATATTGGGAGGAAAAAAAAAAAACCCCTGTACAGTTTGGAAGTATATTTGCCTGAATATTTAAGATTTTTTTTGTTTGTTTTGGGGCTTTTTAATTGCTAAGTCTCTTTACTGGTATGTCAAGGACTTGGAATGAGAAAATTGCACAAAACTATGATCTCACTGGTAGAGCTCACTGGTTGGCATTATCAAGTTTATATTTTCTTCTACTTTATTATCATAAGAGGACCTGAAACCCGCTGGTAGCATATAGGAGGGACACTTCAATGTGTAGCACTGACCTTGGTGTCCCTGTAGGTGCTTAGTGAGTGAACAGCATAGAAGATACAGTTAGATACCCCACCCCTATGTTCCAGAATGGCTTGTTGAAAATGCAGATCAGCCTCTCCACAGAGATTAAAGTAAAACCAAAGATCCTGTTTTTCCCAAAGTTTCTGTTGCAATCAAACCAAGAGGAGAAAGCAGAAAATATTTAAACTATAAACCAAATCATCTTTAAATGTAGTAAATTTTCAAGGTCTTTCAGATGAATCATAAATTATCGTAGTTTCTTACGTCTTTGGATTCTCCAGGAGAATTAATTTACAGTATTTTATTTTGGCGCTCTATTGAGCCGGCAGTAAAAGAATGTCTCTCTCATGCCACTTCCCCCAGCCAACAGATTCCTTCTCCAGAGGCAATCAACTATTACTAGTTTGTTGGGTGCCTTTCTGAAGATGTTCTTGGCACATACAAATGTCTTCACAAATAGTAATGTACCTTACATACACTTCTGTCCCCCTCCTTTTTCACTTACAAGGACATGTTGGTTATGGCTCTATGCCAGTATATATAAATCTATATCATCCTTTTATTTTTTTTTATTTATTTATTTTTTGAGACAGAATCTCACTCTGTCGTCCAGGCCAGAGTGCTGTGGTATCAGCCTAGGTCACAGCAACCTCAAATTCCTGGACTTAAGACATCTTCCTGGCTCATGCCTATAGCACAGTGGTTACAGCACCAGCCACATACACTGAAGCTGGTGAGTTTGAACCCAGCCCGGGCCTGCAAACCAACAATGACAACTACAACAAAAAAATAGCTGAGCACTGTGACAAGTGCCTGTAGTCCCAGCTACTTGGGAGGCAGAGGCAAGAGAATCATGTAAGCCCAAGAGTTTGAGGTTGCTGTGGGCTGTGATGTCAACAGCACTCTACCGAGGGCGACATAATTAGACTCTGTCTCAAAAAAAAAAAAAAGAAGAAAGAAAGAAAGACCTTTTCCTGCCAGACCCTCCTGGATAGCTGGAACTACAGGTGCTCATCGCAACACATGGCTAATTTTTCTATTTTTGATAGAAATAAGGTCTTGTTCTTGCTCAGGCTGGTCCTGAACTCCTAAGCTCAAGCAATCCTCCTGCCTTGGCCTCCCAGAGTGCTAGGATTATAGGTAAGCCCCTGCACCTGGCCCATATCATTCTTTTAAATTACTACATGGCATTCCATTATATGAACATGCCATAATTTCTTTAACCATTATACTATCAATGAACATTTAGACCCTATTTTTTTCTACTATAAATATTATTGAAAAGAGTACACAAACATACAGACCACAAATACTTAGGGAGAAAATAATATTACACAGAAATAGAATTTTTGAAACCTTATTTGCAGTACTTATGTTCAAAATTTTAAAAACTGTAGTAATATAGGAAAACAATGAAATGTCATAGAAATGAGAGGTTTGTAACATGCAAAAGGAAACAAAATGCTATTTTATGAGTAGGCTGGTTTAAAAGGTAAGTATTTCGGCCAGGCACGGTGGCTCACACCTGTAATTCTAGCACTCCGGGAGGTTGAGGCAGGTGGATTGCTTGAGCTCACAGGTTCAAGACCAACCTGAGCAAGAGCAAGACCCTGTCTCTACTAAAAATAGAAAAATTGAGGTAAGAGGATTGCTTGAGCCTGTTGGAGGTTGCTATAAGCTATGATGCCATAGCACTCTACCCAAGGTGACAGCTTGAGACTCTGTCTCAAAAAAAAAGTTAGGTGTTTAGCTATCAGAATGAAATGGTTGTAGAGAATTAACTTTAGCTATGTGTGCACCGATTTTTCCAGTGTAAAAAGGTCCTAAAGCTGGAAAAGGTATAGAATACAGGACAGCAAGTTTGAGAGGTTTAAGGCTGAGAGAAGAGTGTCAGTCATGAAAACACTGGTTCAAATAGCGTTACAGAGAAATGTAGCAAAGAAATGTGGAGAACAAAGGCAAGGAGTTACAAATGAACTAAGGGCAAGTCAGGATGAAAAAGAAATAATATTCCAAGGGATGGTTATACAATGATGGACCTAAATAGCATTAGCACGAAACCCACAGAAACCCTTTTGTAAATATGATGTTTGCATCTCAATATAGTCAACCGTGATCCTTCCACGGTTCATCAGCCAAAAGACTTGGGGGAAGTAGCCACCAGGGGAAGCTGGGAGCAATAAAAACCGGTAATCAATCAATCAACGTGACATTAAATTTTGCCTGTGTTTCTGAACAGCTCAAACATAGGCCAAGCACAGGCATGACCTAGGCTCTGCAATTAGATGTTCTTTCTAGGACTCGGGGTGAAACAGCAAGTCAGATTGATGGGCGGCAGTGTGCAACAGACACAACAGTGCTGCCATTTGAGCTGTGAACAACAACGGTGATGAATGTGATGCCAGCAGCGTTTGTCCTGCTATTCAGACCTCTTCAAATGCCAGCCCTCTGGTTCCTGCCTATTTTCCAAGCCTGGTTCTACATTTCCCAGCCAATTTAGTGAGTCAGCCAATATCCTTCTAACAAATATATTTACTACTTCTGTTAGCCAGAATCTATTGTTCTTTGTATTCAAGAACCCCGAGACAGTGAACATAAAGGTAAGTAAGCAATTTCAGCACAGCAAGCCTCTTATAGAAATAAGCACAAGGTTAAAGACCCTCAGAACTCGGGTCCTAAATGGGTTAAGCTCTAACATGAGGCTGTACACTTGGTCTCTTCATGGAAGGCCAGGGAAGTAAAAAAACGGGGCAAAGATAAACAAAGGACTGGTCTCTGGGGATTAAATGACTCTCTTTCCTTCTAATGAGGCTATCAGGGCTGTCTCCAACAGATAAATATCTGAATGTTTTTCTCTCCAGCAAATGGGAGCTGTTTGGGTAAAAGAATGGGGATGGGCAGAGAGTCAAGAGGAAACTAACGAAAGTAGCCAGTGCAATGCTACTGAGTTCAAATCTAAGTCCAAATGGAGCTTGGTGGAGAGGGGGCAAGAAGTCTATAACTTGGAAATGGTCCACCACCACAAGCAGGCTAAGGAGTGATTCTCTGTGACACTAGCACAAAAGGAGGGGAGCCTTTGCTCTTCACCATTAGCAAAGGAATTCATTTGCTTTCCCCACTCCCGTATCCTCCATGGTGCCTGATAAATTGTAGGTCCTCAATCGGTATATATTTTTTTGACAGTGAAGGTGGGCAGATACCACTAAGTGACCAAGGTGAGTTATCATCAATAATAGGATGAACTGAAATCATGCAGTGCATAGTAAGATACAATGAGAACCCAAAAAGTCACATCTGTGATATTCTGGCCAACGATGTATAATCTAAATCTAATTGTAACAAAAGCAAATAGAGGGTCAGGCTACAAAGTAGAACTGGCCTTTAGACTTCAAAACTATCAAGGCCATGAAAGTAAAAAGGAGTCGGGGGAACTGTTCCTGACCGGAGAAGACCACAGAGATGTGAGAAGTCAAAGCCCTCACACAGGTCTCTCACTTGGATGCTTTTACTACAAAAAACATTACTGGGACATTTGACAAAACGTGAATGGAGCCTAAACATTAGAGGTCCTGTGTTTGGAATCCCTAAGACCATCCCCATGTTCAGAGATTTTCTAGAAGGACTCATGAGACTCAGCATGCAGTTGTCCTCACAGCTAAGAGTCCTTACAGCAAAGGACTGAGGATGTGCAGCCAGACCACACCCGAGCGAAGACCGATTGAGTCTGGAGGGATTGCACGCAGGCTTCCTTATGCTTGCTCCCTCCCGTGAGAGGCTGCACAGCACTCTCTTCCCCCCAGACGTCCTGCTTTCCAACAATTTGTCCCGCGTCCCGCGGTGTTTTAAAAAAGTCCCGATTTTTGGAAAGAATGCACGAACAGGCGGGAGAACAAGAAGGGAATATACGGTTTTCGGCTGCCATATGGCTATTTCGCCAGAATATGAGTTTTATATTATTTTTGCTAATTTTATAATGTTAAACTGTAATAACAACAAATAATTGCTGAGAAGTAATTATGGAGAACTGTTTATCAAAATTTGCATTGTTGTCAGGCCCTGCCCTGCCCCATCCCCTACCCCGTGCCCGGCGGCCCCACCCGCCCTGTTGTCCCGCCTTACCAATGTTAAAATCTGGTCACCCTACCCAGCAACAAAAATGCAGCAACATGTGTGTGATGTCCACGGAAGCTCATTAGAGACTCAGCACCCAAAGTTTTCACTGGGGGCTGGTCACATAGGCACCCTCTGCCTAGTATGTACCAAAATTCCAGACTCCAAGAAGGCAAGCAGATGTTCAGGGTAAGCCACAGTTTGCGTGCTCCAGGCACAGTGAAGCATCCCTCTCAGTTAGGGAATGATGGGAACACTCTGGGTACCAAACCCCAGATGGCAGCCAAGGGCCAATCTTGCAAGCAGGCCTTTCTAAAGAAAGCTGTCTCAGGTTTTCTATGTTAACCCACCCCCAGCCACAGTGCCTTTATAACAAAATTATCATCAGTAGGACCCCATGAAGCAGGGTGAGACCAACTTGCAATATGGCTTCCGCTATGCCCCCCAGGATTGTGGAGTTAGCCAGTTATAGCTGATCCTACTGACCAGCCTACCCAAGGCCTCACCATAGGCATAGCACAAGTCTGGGGAGTAAGCTGACCTAAACGTCTTCCAAGGCTTATGCAGTGACCTAATAAGTCAGGGGACAACACATACAAGTACAATCCCAGAGGGCACAGGTGATACCCCTGGAGACAGAAAGTTTACAGTTGTTAGGTCACCCCAAGCAGCACATACATTAGTCAGACTATCCAAGTTCAGGGTCCCCAACGTGGCCTTCCACCTTGGACCCTCCAGCCCTAGAGCTGTCAGACCAATACAACTAGTTCAGCTCAGGAATTACTTTCAGAGGGAACACCTGGGGTTCCACATGGTTGTGCTTGTCCCTGACAAGAGTTCCTCTTTCTAAGGAATGTGGATAATTCCCCAGGTGTCCGGATGGGCCATGCAGGGCCACATCCTGCTGGCTGCTCCTCAGCATCATCAGGTGTGATCAGTTGGGGAGCAGGTGTCAAATGTAGGGTCATGGTCAATTTGAATTCACAGTGGTCCAGCAGCTTGGAAAGGTCAGTCAGAGCATTTCTCTCTTTGTTTTCCTTAGAGAGGAGGGGAAGCGTCCAGGAGTTCACCTCTGGCATGTCTGGCTGCTTCCTCAGTGATGTGTGGCAGTCTGTTCCTCTTCTCTGTTTGCCACATGCAGTCAGCCATGCTCCCCAGTATCCATATCTGTGGGTCTCCCTCCCCTGAAAGCAGCAGTAGCAGGTAGATCTGATGGAAGAAGTTTCTTCCAGTACTTTCCAAAACCTGAAGACAGGGCCGAGCAGGACTCTTGACCAAACCCAGGAGTTCCCAGCATGTCAGAGAGATACAAGCTCTTTATTAATGAGGAGGCCTGGCCAATGGTCCCAAGTTCTGGAATGCATGGTCCAGCTGCCTTGCAAGAAGGGTAGCCTTTGACTAGGACAGACGGACTTGAGCAATCACACTGGAGCTGGTCACGCAGGCTTCATAGTCACCAGCCCAGAAGCACATCTCCTCATGCCAGTGTGAGAAAGACACAAGGTAGACACCCATCTTGATGTCACAAAATACATGGTGACCCGAAGGCAGCTCCTGTCCCACTGCTGGTGGGGATGGGGCACAGCAGAGAATGTATCTAGAATGGTCTGCTTAGCATCTAGGTTGGACAAGGAGTCAATATACACAGGTGCTTCCTTCTCGGGCTCTCTGCCACTTGGAGACACAATCTCAATCTTGTTACTATCCAGCAGTTCTGGCCACAGGTCCAAGAACTCCTTCTTGAGACATCACCGACTGTCGCAGTTCCAGATGAGATTGTGTCTGATGGATCTCACAAGCAGAAGCAGCCCAGATAACAGAGCCTGCTGTCATGGGCGTGGGGCACACAGCTGCAGACTAGCAGCGACAGGGCACAGCCCGTGGCCCTGTGACTCAGGCCAGAATCAAAATCAACAGGGCCTGCCTATCCACTGGGAAGCGCTTAGACCGGCACACGTGGTGGTAGCTCCAGAGCAGCACCTGTAGGGGCACGTAGCTCAGTCCACCAGAAGCAGCTCTGGTGGCAACTGGCTCAGCCCAACAAGTCCCTGGGTTCTGGCTCTGGCACGGGGACCCAGGTGGCCTGGCCCCTGATGGTTGAGGAGCCCATGGAGGTTGAGGTGCCCGTCCTCCTGCCAGGACTGGCTGTGGAAGAGACTCAATCAGTAGTGTTGAGTGAATGAAAGAACTGTTATGGATTGGATGCCTCCATCAATAGGCCTGTGCCTTATGTTAGGGACCCTCCTTGAGGAGGACTAGAAGGATATCTGGGGTTTGGGTTCAGATCTGTCTAACTCTAAAGCCCATATTCATTCTTTTTCTTCTTCTTTTTTTTTTTTTTTTTGAGATAGGGTCTCCCTCTCTGACCTGGATGTTATCATAGCTTGTTACAACCTCGGACTGCTGAGCTCAAGTGATCCTCCTGCCTCACCTCAGAGCGGCTGGAACTACAGGCCCAACCTACCACAGCTGGCTAATTTTTAAAATTCCTTGTGTACAGACAGGGGTCTTGCTATGTTACTCAGGTTAGTCTTGAACTCCTGGGCTCAAACAATCTTTCCTTCTTGTCCTCTTGAAGTTCTGGGATTATAGGTGTGAGTCACCATGTCCAGCCTGAGGTCAATATATATATTTTTTTAGAATTTTTAAAAATACAATTCAAACCAGCATGTCTGCTTCATTTCAGCTCCTTCACTGCCAAATCAGGGGGCAGATAGAGACTGCTTCAGTCTCTAAGCCTTCTCTTTGTCTGTGAGGATCATGGTATAAAGGCTGAAGTACATAGTCTTTTCTTTTTTTTTTGAAGTCCATATTCTTAATTATCAGGCTTTATTGTCTATGTCCTTAACCCAGCAGCAGGAAGTGCTCAGGCTTCTGCTGCCTGCCAAGCCATGTGAAGTGGCTCCTGACAGCTGCTGTGCTCACCAGCCCTGATTGCCACCTCCACTCTCTCTAAGCATAATTGTGGTAGATATGCTGAATTTTTCAAGGTTCCAAAGCTCTAAATTCCAGGCAAAATGTGCTTTTGGATGTCACGCTTTATGAGTTAGTATTAAAGACATGATGCTCATATACCAATGTTGTACAGAGATTTGAGGGAAATCGGGCTTCCAGTGTTGACTCACAGCTCGAATGAGTTTATGAAGGGGGCTGAACTGGGACACAAATCTGAGTAACACACTGACTCAGTATCATCTCCTGCCTCTCCCATGACTGAGGCTTTGTTACAGTCTTGGATGCCAGGTGTTTGCCTGCAAATTCACCTCTCTCAGGGGATTTTTTTGGATCTTCTACAGGCAGACTCCTGGTGGCTCAGATTTGTATGAATTCCATCATTACACAAATGAGAGTCTCCCTCAGGTGCTTCTTGGATAAAGTTAGCAATTTCAAGCATATATAATAAATTCTTTCTATTAGGTGATTAACTATGGAATGTCCAACTTCTTTAAGTATTAAGTCTGACAGTTGGTATCTCTTGACATTCCACTTTGACATTTCTTGTTTTGTTTTATTGTGAAGATACTTCCTCATTCTTTCAAGTGCACATGGTGGCTCATGCCTGTAATCCTAGCACTTTGGGAGTTCAAGGAGGGGGTCGCTTGAGGTCAGGAGTTTGAGACTAGCCTGAGCAAAGCTATGCTAAAAATAGAAAAGGTAGCCAAAAATGGTTTTGTGCACCTATAGTCCCAGCCACTTGGAGGCTGGGACAGGGGAATCACTTGAACCAAGGAGTGTCAGGCTGCTGTGAGCTAGGCTGAGGCTCTAACTCTAGGCTGGGCAACAGAGCAAGACTCTGCCTCAGAAAACCAAACAAAACAAAAAAATGCATGTTGTGGCTTGTGATTATCTTTTCTTTCTTTCTTTCTTTCTTTTTTTTTTTGAGAGAGAGTCTCACTCAGTCACCCTCGGTAGAATGCCATGGCGTCATAAACTCGCAGCAACCTCAAACTCCTGGGCTTAAGCCGTACTCTTGCCTCAGCCTCCAGTGTAGCTGGGACTACAGGCACCTGCCACAATGCCCGGATTTATTTATTTATTTTTTCTGTTATTAGTAGAGACAGGGTCTTGCTCTTGCTCAAGCTGGTCTAGAACTCCTAAGCTCAAGCAATCCACCTGCCTTAGCCTCCCAGAGTGCTAAGATTATAGGTGTGATTATCTTTCAAAAAAATTTTTAGAGTGATCCAGTGAAACCATGCCTAAGTCAAAAATTCATGTTATAATCAAATATGAGTCCCATCGTGGAATCAGTGCAGCACAGACAGCTGGAAATATCAATGAAGTGTTTGGGAAAGATGTGGCTAAGGAATGCACAGTATATTGATATTTTGAGAAGTTCCATTCTGGTGATTTTAATCTTGAAAATGAGCCTCATGGGCTACCTGAGACCAACGTGGATCATGAAGAGCTAAAAGCTGTAGTGGAAGCAAATCCATCTCAACCTTTGCATGAATTAGCAACGAGGTCTGATGCTACTATTCCAACAGTATCGGACCATTTGAAACAAATCGGCAAAGTAAAGAAACCGGATAGATGCATTTTGCTTTAATCAAACAAGTGTCAAAAGAAACATTACCTTGAAGCTTTGCCTTTCTTTGCTGTCACAACATAAAGGCAAACCATTTCTACACTGTATTGTTGATGAAAAATGGACTCTTTTTGACAATCAAAAGCCTTT
Source organism: Otolemur garnettii (assembly GCF_000181295.1). NCBI lineage: Eukaryota > Metazoa > Chordata > Mammalia > Primates > Galagidae > Otolemur > Otolemur garnettii. Next base: position 8,805,190 of record NW_003852444.1, read on the forward strand.
GGCACGATGGTTGGATAAAGGTGAAATAGAGAAACACAGCCCCCAAACGAAGAGTCATCAAAAAAAGCTACTGGTGTTAGTCTGGTGGTCCAGCACTGGTGTTATCCACTACAGCTTAATGAAACCTAGTCAGTTGATTACAGGGATGTCTACTACAACCAAGTGGATGAAGCAATGAGGATATCTAGGATTAAGCAGCTGAGATTGGTCACTAGAGACAGGCCAATCCTGCTGTAAGATACGTAACACTTGAGCATCCATCACACAAACTACAGGATCTGGACTCGGAAACTCTGTCATCCTTTGTGTTGATCAGACCTTGCGCCAACTGACTACTGCTTCTTCTAGGCTTTGGACCACTTCTCCCCAGGAAAAATATTCAATTCTCAAAAAGTTGTGGAAAATGCCTTTTGCAATTTTATCGCCACTCTCTAGCCTTCTTTGGTGTTGGCATAAACAAGCTACTGTTAAGATGGTAAAATTGTGTTGATAGTTTAGGTGCATACTTTGATTAATTGTACTGCTTCTTGTTTTTGATATAACAAACTAACCTTTTGATTCAAAATCGGACATGTCAGATTTAATAACCTAACTCCCATGCCATAAATTCAAGAAGGCGAAAACTTTTTGAAGTCAAATTTCCATTTCATATGAAAAGCTATAAAAGTAAGATAATAGTGACATAGTGGGTCACTAGTTACTTCAGGCGGGTGGAGGAGAGAGAGGAACAGCTAACTGCAAGGGGCACAAGGAAGCTTGGTGACTAAGGGAACCCATCTAAATCTTAACAGTGTCTCGTGTGCTAGCTTGGACTTTCAAAAACAGACTCCGAGGTAAGAACTTAGGTGAAAGTACTTATGTGGGAGCTGATCCCCAGAAGGACAAGTGAGGAAGTATGGGAGAGAGAAGAATGGTGCAACAGTGATCAGCTTGCTGCTGTGGACAATTGGTACACACTCCTGCTGAAGACTCTCTGAGTTACCATAACCATATAGGACATGCCTCACAATTGTCTAAGAGGACAAGAACACTGGGGTGTGTCTTCATCAATTCTGCTTTTTGTTGTTGTGGGTTTTTTGGGGGGTTTTTTTTTGCAGTTTTTGGCCGGGGCTGGGTTTGAACCTGCCACCGCTGGCATACGGGGCCGGTGCCCTACTCCTTTGAGCCACAGGCACTGCCCTGTTATTGTGTTTTTAAGAGATGAGGTCTTGCTGTCTTGCTTAGATGTATGCAAATGGGGCCTATGTGATCCTCCCACCTCGGTCTCCTCAGTAGCTGGGATTGTAGGCATGCACTACTGCACTTGGCACCCCAAACCCAGTTACTTCGAAGGTTATCCCTGCTGCATTAGCGCCACACCGCCCCCCGCACCTTCCAGCAGGTTGTTCTCACCTGCAGCCAAGTCCTCAGTGAGGTGGAAATCAGCAGCAGCTGCGGTGAACTTTAGTGGGTGGACGGGATATGGGTCAGGGCAACACTGCCATTGATAACACACTAGTATCAGACAGATTCGTGATTACAAAGTACAGAAAATTCAACCCAACCTGGTCTGAGCAGAAGAGAGGATATCTTGGTTAATAGCATCATATGATCATAACGTCCAAGGACAAATCAGGAGACTCAAATAACATCACCAGGTCTCTCTTCATCTTTCAGGCCCAATGCCCTCTATGTGGGCTTTATGTCAAGTTCTGTGTGGTAACAAAATGCTAAAAAGCTCGTGGATCGACTTCCCCCAGACTCAGCAGCAACGAACAGTAAAGGAAATTGGGAAGTGAATGAAGTGAGGTAGGGAGCTTTCCTGAAGGAGTAAATAATTAAAACCTTCATTCCTGAGGCGTCTGAGCACTTTGTAATTACAGCCTCTTCAAACCAGGATAGCAGCGTCCTCTCACAATTAAACAAGGCAGTAACAAGAAACACCCACCCTGTCCTTCCACTGTGTAAAAGCAGCCCACCCCCCATGGCTGATCAGGTCAGCTCAGGTACCCTGCTGAATTGGAGGCTCTTCTCACCTACTGCTCCCAGGTCACAATGAGTTCAAAGTACACTGGTGGCCGCAGTAGCTTGTTTATGGTTCAATGGGACCCTTACTATGTCCTCTAGCAAGGGAGTGGCCTTTGTGGGTACCAAAACGTTTAACCCTCCAGAACTCAGCAATACAGGATGGCAGCACAGGATGGGTTATTGGGAGTGATAGGAAATAGGGCCTCTTCTGCTTTCATTCTTCCTATGGGGGACACTGTGCCACGTGGACTCTGATTTAACGTATATACTGCCTCTGGGAGAATGGCATCCTCCTCTTACAGTATATTGCCTCTAAGCTGGTACTTAAGTTGTGACTTCAGTGGGCATTCCAGTGTTTTATGAGACTGGGTGATTGAGAATGATGTGGTAGATTAAAAGGTATAGCATCTGAGATTATCAGTTAACTATGCTCTCTGCAGTCAGTTCTCTTCAAAGGACGTATGAGCAGTGCACCTCCATGGCTACATGGTATTCAAGCTGCTGAAAACCAAAGATAACTGTGAACATTCACACCCAGGGAAAACATCTTCAAAAATGAGGTCAAAGTAAAGCCTTTTTCAAACTAACAAAAGCTGAGAGAATTAACTGACAGCAGATCTGCATTACAAGAAATGTTAAGGGAAGTTCTTCAAGCATAAACATGATACCTGACAGACATTTATATCTACACGAAGAAATAAGAGCTCAACAAATGGCAACATGAAGGCAACTGTATGGTATTTTTTTCTCCTTTCTAAAAGAGATAATTGATGTCTAAAGCAAAAATGTATGATGGATTTATAATTTATGTAAAAGTAAAATATATCACAAAAATAGCACAAAGAACGGGAAGAATCAAATATAAGTTTCTCAAACTATGTGTGAAATGGTAAAATATTATTTGAAGTTAGACAGTGATATATTAAAAATGTATTAAAGATATAAACCTTAGGGTACACACTAAAATAATTTTAAAAAGAGGTATAACTAATAAGCTAATAGCAGAGATAAAATGGAATAATAAAAATATACCCAATACAAATAAAACATTAAAAAAAGGCAAAAAACGAGGGGACAAGGCTAGGCGTGGTGGCTCATGCCTTTAATACTAGCACTCTGGGAGGCCAAGGTGGATGGATCCCTTGAGCTCTTGCCTGAGCAAGAGTGAGACCCCATCTCTACTAAAAATAGAAAAACTAGCTGGGCGTTGTGGCAGGTGCTTGTAGTCCCAGCTACTTGGGATCTGGAGCAGGAGGATCACTTGGGCCCAAGAGTTTGAGGTTTCCGTGAGCTATGACACCATGGTACTCTACCCAGGGTGAAAGAGTGAGACACTGTCTCAAGAAAAAAACAAACAAAAATAGGAATGGGACAAATAGAAAAGAACTAGCAATTTGTTACATTTAGATCCAACCATATCAACATTATATTAAATGTAAATGGTTTAAACAGCCCATTAAAAGGTGATGATTGTGAAATTGCATTAAGAAGTAAGACTGGATAAGGCTGGGCAATGTGGCTCACACCTGTAATCCTAGCACTCCGGGAGGCCGAGGTGGGTGGACTGCCTGAGCTCTGGAGTTTGAGACCATCTTGAGCAAGAGCAAGAGTGCATCTCAAAAAAATAGATGGGTGTTGTGGCAGGCACCTGTAGTCCCAGCTACTTGGGAGGCTGAGGCAAGAGGATCACTTGAGCCAAAGAGTCACAGCACTCTACTGAGCAACAAAATGAGACTCTGTCTCAAAAAAAAAAAAAAAAAAGGTAAGACTAGATATATTCTGTCTATATAATATATGCTGCAACTGCTTCAGATCAGGCCTCAGAATGAATATACATGGCTTTATTTTTTCTCTTTTATCTTTTGGAGAATCTCAAATCAATAAATCTTTCAGTCATTATCTCCTAATATAAGTATTGCCTTAAATCCATTTTTTTCTCTCTTCTTTTTCTGGGATGCTAAATATATTGTTTCATCTCACTGCATCATATATATCTCTTGTTCTCTGTTTTGTGTTCTACTTCATTTTGTGTCTGCAAGTTTCACTGTGGATAAATCTTTCACAATCTAGTTCATTAATATTCTTTTCAGCTCTGCCTAATTGTTAAACCCATATACTGAATTCTTAATATTGGTGATTATCCTTAGCAGTTTCATAATTTCTAGTTAGATTTTTTTCCATTTCTGTGATGTGACTTTTAATAGTTCTAGTTCCTTGTACAAATTTTAAGGTTTATCTTTTGTCTACATGAAAAGAGAAAATATTACTGTTTGATAATCTCTCCTTGATAATGCTTAATACTCAGTGTCAATGTAGATTTTGTTTTCTGTTGTGTTTTTGTTTGCTTTGTGGGTTTGGACTTGAACCATCTTGACTTTATGTATATTCCATAATTTATTGGATATTTTATTTAAAAATGTACTTTCAGGTATAATTTAAAAGCTAGCATAATGCAGGCTTCTTCCAGGGACTTTGTTTCCTTCTTCCTGATTGGCACCTGATGGTGCTAATAGTTCAAGAGCAAGGCTTAGTCACCTGTATTACCCTCTGAAGTTGAGTCCCTATCTTTCTTTCCTTCCTTTTTTTTTTTTTGTCTGTCGCTATAACAGAAGCTACCTTTCTTTTTTTTTTTTTTTTTTTTGAGACAGAGCCTCAAGCTGTCCCCCTGGGTAGAGTGCCATGGCATTACAGCTCACAGCAACCTCCAATTCCTGGGCTCAAGCGAGTCTCCTGCCTCCGCCTCCCAAGTAGCTGGGACCACAGGCGCCCGCCACAACGCCTGGCTATTTTTTTTTTTTGGTTGCAGCCGTCATTGTTGTCTGGCGGGTCCGGGCTGGGGATTCGAACCCGCCACCTTAGGTGTACGTGGCTGGCGCCTTAGCCGGTTGAGCTATAGGCGCCGAGCCGAAGCTACCTTTCTTAAGCAGAGCATTTCAGAGTGCAAGTCAGGGGAGGAGAGCACTGCATTCAAAGCCCTATTCCTTGGGTGATGCCTGTGGCTCAAGGAGTAGGCGCCAGCCCCATACACTGGAGGTGGTGGGTTGAAACCTGGCCCCGGCCAAAAAAAAGCCCTGTTCCTGTAGCCTCAGATACACATGAAATTAATCCACTTTTCAGCTGTTCCCTTTAGGTTAGCAAATGGTCCCAGGGTAAAAGCAGTAGCTCTTTAGCATATTTAATACGGGGAATCTTTATCTTTGGTAGCCAGAGGATTCTTTGGTCACTAGCCAAAGACAGCTTTCTCTCTCAGATGCCTTTTTCTTGGATGATCAAATACACTTTGAACAGAAATGGCTTCAACGCATCCCTTTAAGCTCTAACTCTTTCCCAGTTCAAGGCCTACTATATTTTTATGTCTTTCATGCTTTTTAGTAAATGCTTGTTATTTATCAGACTTTTTAGTTGTCTTTAGTGAAAAGATAAAGGGACTTATATTTAATGATCCGCAAAAGGCAGAAAGTGAAGAGAGACAAATCTGACTGGTCCTGGAGAGCGATTCCTTTCCCTCTTTCAGTATTATGTTAGATAACTGTTTAGCAAATACTCACTTTCCTCAACCTCCAGGAGAGGAGTCTTTCCCCCCAGCAATTTCGATGTAGAACTTAGCCATGTGACATGCTTTGACTACTGAGATGTTAACAACAAATGTGGTATAATGAGAGGCTTAAAATATGCTTGTGTATCTGGGCTTGTCCTCTTGTACCTCTGCCATTGCCATAATAGCTTTCGTCAGAAAGCTGCTGCCCCGTCACCCTGGGCCCTGGAAGGAACACATGAAAGCAATCCTGAGCCTAAGCCGCAGAGAGGAGCCAATCCCAGCTGGATTTACAGCTTGAAGCAGAGCCCAGCTTATAACCATTGACTCCCCACCCCACCCCCAATGACTCCCTGCTCTTTAGAGAAAATAAATGACGACTATGGTCCTTTACATGTCAGGGGCAGTTTGTTAGCACTCTTGTGCCAGTAGCTAACCACAGGCACCCTAGCAAAAAGCTGGCTCAGCAAATCCGATTTAGCTTAACAGGTAAAAGGATATGACTAGAATTTGAGCTCCAGAAGCTCTTAGTTTCTAACAAAGAAATTTCCCCAATCAGAAAGTTCTCATTCTTACAAAGTAACTGCCTAGGCACTCTCTCTTTCCCACTCTCAACCTGCAGTTAAAACATCACAGCAATGTGGTCTATCGCCTGGAATCCCCATGGGGGTGGGGGGTGGGAGGTGCAGTATACCCGGTCTGTTTTCACCAGGCTGCAGCATGTTTCTCCCTCGGATAATGAGGATTGGTGCCTTGCTGCATTCCTGCCATAGTGTTTCCACCCTAAATCTTATTTTACTTTTAACTTATCCACTTTTAAGTGGCGTGTGCCTATGCCCCCCTTGCACAATAAGGGAGAAGGTTGACCAGAATCATTTTTACACTATTACTGGAAGCCACAAATCTCTACGACTCTATTAAAAACCTGTTACCCAAATTTAACAAATCTGTTTGGGGTCATGAGCATTTTTCAGAATATGGCTTCTGAAAAAGTGACATATAGAAGTGCTACTGGGTTTTGTATGTTGATAAAATATCTAATAACCATGCTGAACTCTCTCACACATTCTCTTTAATTTCTTGCATTTCCTATATTGACAATCATAATATCTGTATATAATGAGAGTTTTTTTCCTTTTCTTTCTAGTTCTTTTATCTCTTGTTTCTTTTTTTTAATGTCTTTTTGTATTGGCTAGACCCTCCAATATGATGTTAAATAGTAACCATGATAGTGGTGAGCCTCCTTGTCATGTTTTAAAGGAAATGTATTTAAAATTTTAGTATTAACTGTAATGTTTGCTATAGGCTTTTAGTCTTTTTGTTCCTAGCTTGTAAAAATGTTTATTTTTATCCCTGAGCATTAACTTCTATTGAAAATTTTTTCTGCATCTATTAGAATGATCATATGTGGCTCGGCGCCTATAGCTCAACCGGCTAAGGTGCCAGCCACGTACACCTAGGGTGGCGGGTTTGAATCCCCAGCCCAGACCCGCCAAACAACAATGACAGCTACAACCAAAAAATAGCCGGGCGTTGTGGCGGGCGCCTGTGGTCCCAGCTGCTTGGGAGGCGGAGGCAGGAGACTCGCTTGAGCCCAGGAGTT
>NW_003852444.1:8812808-8814139 GCF_000181295.1 Otolemur garnettii
GGCTGGATTCAAACCCGCCACCTTAGGTGTATGTGGCTGGTGCCTTAGCCACTTGAGCCACAGGCGCAAGCCGACTATGACCCTTAAAAATATACTGTTTTCATGGTGACATATATCACATGTATAAATGATAATTCAAAATGGATAGTAACATGTATACCTGTGTGATTATATATAACACAGATTAAGCAACAGGTCAGTATCAGTTCCTTAAGCCTATGTAACTCTTCAAGGTCAGGTCCCTTTTGCTCTCCTAGGAGTGCTGTATTATGTATAAAACATTTACTTGATTTTCTCTGTAATTTTAATTCTGTATATGTAATTCTAGGCATTATTATATAGTTCTGCCTATTTTTGAATTTCATATAAAATGAATCATACTATTATCTGTATCTGCAACTTTTTTCCTTTGCCCTATATTTTGTTTGTTTTTTTTTTCAGACAGAGTCTCTCATTCTGTTGTCCTGGCTAGAGTGTCATGGCATTATAGCTCACAACAACCTCAAACTCCTGTGCTCAAGTCACCCTCTTGCCACAGCCTCCCGAATAGCTGGGACTATAGGCACAGGTCACAATGCCCAGCTAGTTTTTCTATTTTTTGTAGAGATGGGGTTTCACTCTTGCTAAGGCTGGTTTTGAACTCCTGAGTTCAAGCAATCATCCACCCACCTTGGGCTCCCAGAGTGCTAGGATTACAGGCATGAGCTACTGTGCCCAGCCCTATATTTTGTTTCTGAGATTCGTTCTTTGAAATTGAAATTGTGGTTCATTCATGTTTTGCTGTATCGTATTACATTGTATTAAATTACTACAATTTATTTATCCATTCTCTATTGATCAACATTTGGGTTGTTTCCAATGATTTTGCTGTTACAACTAATGCTGCCATTAAGGATCCTGGAATACCTGCATAAGAGTCTCTCTCTCTCTCTGTCTCACATACACACGCACATCCTCAAGTGGAACTGTTTGGTGTGGGCTATGCATTAATGGGTCATTTGTGTTTTCTCTTATATGAACAACTTAAAAAGAATCAAACCTGCAAACTACAACCTTCCAGTCTGTTTTGGGAAATAAAGTTTCACTGGAGCCAGGGCTAGAATTATGGAGAGGAAAGGGAAGCAGCGTTGTGTAAATTCAGAGTTATATTTTAATATTTTGTTTACCATAAATTTTTTGCATTAATTTTTTTTAATTAATATATTTTTGGAGACAGAGCCTCAAGCTATTGCCCTGGGTAGAGTGCCATGGTGTCACAGCTCACAGCAACCTCAACCTCCTGGGCTTAAGTGATTCTTTTGCCTCAGCCTCCCAAGTAGCTGGGACTACAG
>NW_003852444.1:8814771-8815897 GCF_000181295.1 Otolemur garnettii
TTAAGCCCAAGAGTTTGAGGTTGCTGTGAGCTGTGAAACCACAGCACTCTACTGAGGGCCACAAAGTGAGGCTCTGTCTAAAAAAAAAAAAAAAAGAAAAGAAAAAACAAATTGAGTTATGCTATTCTTTTGCTCTGAACTTTTCAATTGTCTCTTACTCTACTCATAATAAAACTCGAACTTCTTGTGAAGCTCTGTGTTGCCTGGATGTTGCCTTCTTCCTTGATCCCATCTGGCACCGGTTTGCCTTTGCATTCTACGTCCCAACCCTGCTGGTTAGCTTTCCCTCCCTGGAACTGTTAAACTTGTTCCCACACTGGGGTCTTGGCATAGGGTATCCTTTAAATGGATAATCTCTCCTGATCCTTTTAATCTCATATTATGTCATCTCTTTGGAGAGGCTTTCCAATCTAAAGTAAATCCCTTCCTGATATTTCTATCACTCTGTTCTTGTTCCTAATACTTTGACAATACAAGTAATTTATATAATACTTTGCTTATTTGTTGTCTGTCTCCTTTTTTAATTCTTTTGGTTTTTGATAGACAAAGTCTTGTTGGAGTACCAAGGGGCAATCATAGCTCACTGCAGCATCAAACTCCTAGCTTCAAGCCATCCTCCCAAAGTGCTGGTACTATAGGAACGAGCATTGCGCCTGGCCTATCTTCCCTTTTCAACTCTAAGATCTTTGAAACAGTTTAGTGCTTTGCTTGCTACCACATACCCAATATTTAGCACTTAAATATTCACTAAATGATTAAAACTAGAAATAAATAATAACAATAAAACTCAAAGCTAATGGGATTTGGGGGAAGAAGTCCCACAAATAAAGGGATATTACTATTAAAGCAATTTGGACATGACAAGGATCATAAAACTGATTATTTCCTTTCACCACATTTGAGACTATATGCCAAGAATGTAACTTGAACATTTTATTTATTTAAAGTATTCCTGTATTAATAATTAATAAAAATTGGAAAAATATCTGTAGCCTTTATATATACCAACAGCAGCCAAGCTGAAAAAGCAGTCAAGGACTCTATTTCATTCACAGTAGTGCCAAAGAAGATGAAATATTTAGGAGTTTACCTAACAAAGGATGTGAAAGATCTCTATAAAGAGAAC
>NW_003852444.1:8817711-8842515 GCF_000181295.1 Otolemur garnettii
AGAGGAACTCAATTGTATGTTGTTTCTATGGCAGAACCCAAGCAGATAAGCATTATTAGCAAAGAATCACTAAGTTGGGCAAAATACAATTGCTAATGATTTTTTTTTTTTTTTTGCAGTTTTTGGCCAGGGCTGGGTTTGAACCCGCCACCTCTGGTATATTGGGCCAGTGCTCTACTCCTTTGAGCCAATGTGCCGCCCCAATTGCTATGATTTTAAATTCACCAATTGCAAATGAGAAATCATTATTTACCTGAAATCCTGCAGTGTTTCTGATAAAGTTGTCCTCCAACTTTCTACAGATGACATTTTGATATTCACCATTCTCCTTTTACCAAAGAGCCACCATCAACAAGACCATTTAAGCCAGAAAAATGACAGTCATTCATGAGAACTCCTTCGTACCCAGTTCATCACTAAGTCCTATTATTTCAATTTCAAATATATCTTTTTTTCTTTTTGTTTCAAATATATCTTGAATTTGTCACCTCTTTTCTATCTAGACTGCCACCACAATCAGAGCCACCATCTGGATGACTGAAATATTCTTAATTAGTTGTTCCATTTTCATTCTTGCCCTTCTCCAATCTATTTCCCACACAGCAGAGTAATCTATTTTTTAAAAAATGCAAAATTAATTCCTATGCATAATAATAAATCAATGCAGAAATTTATAAAGAAAAATTTATGTTTGCCCTTTACATCTTTCTAATTGCAATACCCCCAGGTAACCAACACACACTAAATACTTGATGGGTACATATGCCTCTTTACTCCACAGGCTTTCTGTTTCCCAGGGAATATTTCTATGTCCTACCATGGCCTACAAGGCCCTGAACGATCTGGACCTTCCCTTTCTTTAAATTCACTTCATGCCACTTCTCCTCTTGCTCACCATGGTCCACACTCACCTTCTGGTGAGGTTTTTTATCATTTCCTGTTCTTACCTATTTTCTACTCTTTACCTGGTACAGATCTCTGACTATCCTCTTCTTTCCCACCAATCTAAATTAGGTTCCCTTCGACTTTCTCCGAATATCTTGTAAGCACCTTCCTGGTACTTATCACCAGTTGTAATCATATATAAGAAATTATATTGATATGCTTGTATTTATTCATATGCATGATTAATATCTCTGCCTTCTCCACTAGGTGTGATACTCTATGAGGACACCATGTTTTGATGATCACTGTTTTTTTTTTTTTGAGACAGAGTCTCACTTTGTTGCGCTTGGTAGAGTGCCATGGTGTCATAACTCACAGCAATCTCAAACTGTTGGGCTCAAGTGATCCTCTTGCTTCCACCTCCTAAGCAGCTGAGACTACAAGTGCCTGCCCAACACTTGGCTCACACCTATAAATCCTAGCAGTGGCTCACACCTATAAATCCTAGCAGTCTGGCAAGGGCCCTTTGGCTCTGGAGTTCAAGACCATAAGAACACTCTTGTTCAGGCTGCTCTCTAACTCCTGAGCTCAGGCCATTTACCCACCTTGGCTTCCCAGAGTGCTAGGAATCATTAGGTGGGCTAGGTAATAGAATTTATATTCTTTTATTTTTCTTTTTGAGACAGAGTTTCATTACATCACCCTCGGTAGAGTGCCATGGCATCACAGCTCACAGAACCTCAAAACTCTTTGGCTTAAGCAAGAAGAGCTCTCTTACTTCAGCCTCCCTAGTAGCTGGGACTACAGGTGCCCGCCACAATGCCTGGCTATTTTTTTGTTGTTGTTGTAGTTGTCATTGTTGTTTAGCAGGTCCAGTTTGGGTTTGAACCTGCCAGCCCCAGTGTATGTGGCTGGTGCCCTAACCACTGGTGCCCTACAGGCACTGAGCCAAGGTAATAGAGTTTAATGTAAATTAGTTTTTTAAATTTTATGAGACTGTTACATCTTAAGTAACACTTAAGTGTTATATGGATAGTCTATATGAAATTATACACATAAATATGTGAGAAACTGGTAATACTATATATAGTGTAGTAAAAAGGAATACTGGCCTGAGAGGATAGTGACTCTGTCACTAATTAGTTGGTGACCTAAGAACTGTCAGTTCCTTACTGTCAGACTCCATCAATAAATGCTTCTCAATATGCCTAAGTATTGCATTGCCCCCTACTGTTGGAGATTTTAGTTATAAGCACTAGCAAATGATGACTTGTTTTTATTTTCTATTAATAGAATAGTCATGCCTGAAAACTTACATATTGAAATACAACTAATTTCATTATATATTACTTTCTTTGCACTTTATATTTTGATTTAAAACACAATCATGTAGGTAGGTAGGTTATATTATCTGCGAATTTCATTTCGGGGAGTGCTGCGTAAGATAAGTTTGTCACTGGATTTGGTGATGCTTAAAAGATCCCTTCAGGTTTTTACTATGATGGTTCTAATCTTCAATAATGGAAACAATTCTTTTTATTTTGTTCTTTTCATATTTTGAGCTATAATCCTGCCACTGCACTGCAGCCTGGACAACAGTGTGAGATCTTATCTCTAAAAATAAAAAAATGAATACATAAATAAAAGAAAGAAATGAGGGCGTCTCATTATGAGATGAAGTTTGTAGATTCAAAATTGCAGTCGTGGCTGGGCATAGTGGCTCATGCCTATAAATCCTAGCAGTCTGGGAGGGAAGCCCATGTGGTAGATCCCTTGAGCTCTGGAGTTCAAGACCAGCAAGAGCAAGACTCCCTCTCTATTAAAAATAAGAAAAACTAGGCGGGTGTTGTGGCGGGTGCCTATAGCCCTAGCTACTAGGGAGGCTGAGGCAAGAGGATTGCTCAAGCCCAGGGGTCTGAGGCTGTTGTCAGCTGTGATGAAGACACTGCACTCTAGCCAGAGCTACAGAGTGAAACTGTCTCAAAAAAAAAAAATCAAATAAGAAAATAAAATTTCTATCTTCCTACTTCCCTTTTCTGTTTATTTATTTTTATTTGTTTTATTTATTTTTTAAGCTTTTTCTTTTGGCCAGGGCTGGGTTTGAACTCGCCACCTCCCGCACATGGGGCCAGTACCCCACCCCTTTGAGCCACAGGCGCCACCTTTTTCCTTCTGTTTCAAATGTTTTTTTTCATGACATACTATGCATTTTAACCACATTCTTTTTAAAGTTGATAGCCTCTTTCCCTTCTCCCTCAGCCCAACACACCCGCCGGAATGGGGACAGGGAATTTTGTCAGTTTTTGCTTACCGTTGTATTATTCCCAATGCACAGAATAGTGCGGGACACACAGGAAGATCTCAGTGAGTATTTGTTGTAAGAATGGGTGAATACACGCAATAAGCAAAAATGACAACCTCGAGCGTCACTTCCATCAGAGTTCTAAGAGGCAAAAGGGAGGGACCAGTAAATTTACTGATTTTTGTGATTGAGGATTCCTCCTCGGTGCTTGCAGGGACTGCAACAGCATTCTTTGGGATGTGTGCGGTGTTTGTAAAGTTGACGTACACACAGCTGTACAGGGAAGACACCGAACTAACAATAATTTGCACGAAATCCTATGTTCTCAAACACACCAACAGAAACACGTTATTCTAAGTGCACGGGTTTTCCGTTCTCTTGGACAATGTGCACAAGACAACTTAGGATATTTCCTCACTGGAGATTTTCGGTGAAGATGGGATCAAGAGTGTCAGCTCCAAAATGCAAAGATAGAAAAACGAGTTAAGGCTCACTTTTCCGCCAAGTCTGTACTAAATTCTTCTAAGATCAAATCCCGCGCTCTTCCCACCCCAACCTGCCTGCACCTCCACCCCGCCCCCTTAGATATCCCTGGTGGGCGTGGCAGGGGAGAGACGTTCTTGGCTCCCTCCCCAAATTGATTAAGCTTGCCCGTAGTTTTGGCATCCCACATTGCAGCAAATGGTGAGGAAACGAGGAAACGAAACCACTAATCAAAACTGCCGACCATATGACATTGGAACAGCACACGCGGGCAAAGAAGGAAGCAAAACACGAAGAAAGGAAGCGGTGCAGCAGCCACGTGAGACTAGCTATCCCATCCGCCGTCTGCAGGAGGACTTCAACTCCCAGCTTGCCCCTGGGCGGCTACCCTCGGAGGACTACAACTCCCAGGGTGCTGCGGGAGCGGCCGCCGCAACCTCCCACTCAGCCGCCCGCCGCTCCTCCCGCCCCTCCCCCGACCCTCCCAGCCGGATCGGCGTGCGCCTGCGCACGGGAGGCTGGCGGAGTCTTACCCTAATGTAAGATGGTGGCCCGTCTGGCTGTGGAACCCACCGAAAGCTGAGAGTGCCTCTCTCAGCCGTAAAGGTCGGACTCGCTGAAGCAATCAGGCTCGGTTCTGAAGAGTTTTTCCCCGACACCCGTTCAGTGGTCTCTTGTGAGGACGCGGCAGCGCGTGGAGTCGGCTAAGGGAAAAGCGAGGCAGGGCAGGCGGGTGAGTCTGTGCGGGGCTGGGCTTAGGGGAAACCCGGGGCTGACCGGCTACGAGAGAGCGGAGGCTTCGCTGGGACTGTGCAGGCCGCACCCCCCTTTCTCCCCACCCCCAGCCTCATCTTCACCCTCCTCCTCCTCGGCCTTCCTCCTCCTCCTACTCGTTCCCCCTCTCCGCCTTACGCCACAGCAGTTACCATCAGGAAACGGGAGCGGGGCAGAAGGCGGCGCGGCGGCAAGCACCGACTCTCCTTGGAGAATTTCTGTAATTGGGGAGCCGAGGAGGCTTCTGTTTCCAGCTTTTCCCCCTACATTTTTATAGGGGCAGGATTCCTAGGTCTCGGTTCTTCTTGTTTCCCCAGCCCGTCTGTCCCCTGTCTGACGTCTTTTCCCACTGGCCCCCGTCTCCCAAGACCAAAGCCATCACTTCTCTGACTGACCCGTGTTGCTGCTGCTGCTCATTAATCCCACTGCTCATTGCCCACTCGTCCTGCTGCTTGTTTTTGCTCCACTGCTACCTGTCTGGAGTTAGTCTTTGCCCCTCTCTGGTGCTTGCAGTCAGCTCCCAGTGTATCTGCTACACTAGAGCTGCTTCCGATTTGCAGTCTGTCTTTTAACCACATCTGTCATCTTACAGCTGCCCCTTAAATATCTAGATTATGCTGCTGCTCCTCATAACCCACCTGTTTCTCAGCCTTCTTGAGAATTGTCCGTTCCTGCCCTCGTTTTTTATACAGATTATCTCAACATACACTTCCAGAAAAAGGGATGCACTGTGTTGGCCCTTGAAAAAAGTAAAGGAAGTTGGGAAGTGAATGAAGTGAGGTAGGATACTATTAAACGTTATTCAGGCTACCCAGGAGAGGAACGTTTTCGTTTTGCCTTCTGTGATCTATTTGTGGATTATTCGCTCTGTTGTGGCTTTCCCCCCCTTTTCCTTTTGAACCGATTTCACCATGCTGCTAAGCGTTCTTCGGATTGCCTGTCCCCAGGACATTTAGTGTTACAGCCTCTGATTATACCAATAAATATTAGCCTAAGCCTTTCAAAATAAGCTAAGTATGCCGGATACACAAAATTCATATGTGAACTCCACAAGCAGATATAAGTGATATTTTGATTATATGTGAGTTACAAAAATCAATTCTATATTGAGAATTGGTTTTTGGCTAAGTGAATTATATTGATGTTCAGCTTAATTGATGACATTTTATTTATGGTTTGGGTGGAAATTTCCTCTCCAGTTAATAATCAGATTTACTTACTATCTTTGCATTTGGGAAGTTCTCTCTTTTGACATTTTTAGGATGACAATTATCTGAGTAAATTACTTTCTCTCGAAAATACATTAGTTATGTATGCAAAAGAAAAATTGATTTTTTTTTATTTTTTTTTTTGGTGAACATAAATTCCTCATATTTTTTCCATAGAAAAGAAGGGGGCTGGGAAGAGAGTGACAAAGCTGTACACATTACATGCATTTGGTAGAACTCACTGTCATTATGATAAAAAGCAGAAATCTAGGAGTCAGAGGGACCTATGATGTCCATGTTTTGGTGAAAGCAAAATTGAAATGTAATGACTAATGGCAGAATGGGAAGAAGGAGCCTTTGCTCTAATCAGACCACTGTGAGATAAAGATTTACCAGAAAAGCAAACAGGATTACATAGTTAAGATATATACATCTCAATTTAAACATAAATAAGACATTGGGTACTTAAGATATGTGTAAAAATGTTTATTAAAGTTATAGTAACCCAGTGCCTGTGGTCCCAGCTTCTTGGGAGGCTGAGGCAAGAGAATCGCCTAAGCCGAAGAGCTGGAGGTTGCTGTGAGCTGTGACGCCACCTTACTCTACTGAGGGTGACAAAGTGAGACTCTGTCTCTAAAAAAAAAAAAGATAGTAACAATCTCATGCAGCAGTCTTGTCTCTTATTTGCACTAGTAATAATACTGTAAGTATAAATAAGAACACATTCAGTTCCTTTTTAGTCACTTTTGTACATTGTTGTAATTTTTACAAATTTTACCTGTAAAATTTGAGGAGTCTTAACATTTGGTGTTGTGTTCACTTGATTGTGATAAATGGTCTGTTTTACCAAATATAAACTAAGGTTAGAAAAGCTTAGAAAAGAAGTTTTTAAAACTTCTTTTTTCCTTTCAGCCACTTAAGCTCCAGTTTAGGGAAACTAAATAAATCTCTACTCATATTAGAGTGAAGCAATTTATGTAAGTTCAAGTTCTAAGTTACAACTTGAGGTTTTTCAAAAAATATTAAATTTAGTTAGCTGTGGGAGTGTGTTTATGTAATTAATCTTAAACTGGAAATTAAAAATTTTCTTTCTCTTTTTTTGATAATATGCTGGTGGAGAATCTTTCCACTTTGAACAATTCTAATACAGGTTTAGAAACCCTTGGCAGTCATACTTGGCTGAATTGTAAGCAGTGTGTTCTAGGAGAGGACTGTTTATCTGGCATAAGGGAGTAAATGATTTTTAATACAGCTTTTCTTTTAGAAAGGTATTTCACCTCACTGAATATTTCTTAAGTAATTTT
This sequence comes from Otolemur garnettii, assembly GCF_000181295.1. Classification (NCBI taxonomy): domain Eukaryota; kingdom Metazoa; phylum Chordata; class Mammalia; order Primates; family Galagidae; genus Otolemur; species Otolemur garnettii. The sequence goes on from NW_003852444.1 coordinate 8,824,668, forward strand.
CTCCCTTCTGTACTTTTTTGCCTACAGTCATCAAATTCTTAGTTTCAACCCTGTGATGTCAAAATGAGTACTTGTTGGGATCTTTAGTATGTTTAAAGAAGGTATCTAAAGGTCTTTAACATTTTAACAGAAAGGGAACTGAGATTAATAAACATTTTTGTATTATTTAACTTTTTGGATATAACATTATGAACATTGCAACTTCATACTTTCAGGGTTTCTTTTGATATTTGGAATACTTTCTGCTAGGTTCAGTAGTTGAATTCTTCAGATAATAGATTCTTTCTATAAGGTTTTAAATATGAATCAAAGGTGGCTTAATTATCACACTTGTTTTCAGTATGTTGTATAGACAAATCTTTAATTCTATTAGTTTGTAACAGTTATAATCAAGTGACTAAATACAGGAAAATAAGTGTTTTGTAATGCCCTTCAACTTCAGTTCAGATGAGAGAACTAGTGATAACTTGGGACTTATTACTTTGTAAAAGAAAGAGGGCGTTGCTTAAGGATAAACTCCTAGCTTTAGGGGAGGTTTTTTTTTTTTAACGTTTTTATGTGCCTTAGGAGAGTCAAAAAATATCTTCTCAGTTTAACGATTGGTTTTAGAAATTTTGCCTTTATCATTCTTCTTACTCCTGGTTTTAAAATGAAGCTACACTCTTCATTTTAATAATTTTGTCTATGTGACTATAAACAATACTTGATTCAATATATTTAAACTCAGTGTTATTATTTTTATAAACTGTTTAAGTAAAATAGTTTTAATTTGTGAAAAGTTCAACCTCTGTTAAAATCTGTTTAGCTGTCAGTAACTATAACTCTGTCTTGACTTTTTGTGAAGGAATTATACTCAGCTCACTTGGTTCTGAAGGAAACAGTAGGGAAATAGGTTATAGAGATTTTTGCTGTTCTAGAAACAGTATAACTAGAATGTACTACATACTTTTCTCAAAGGATTTCTTAATCTAAATGGAACTTGTAAATGGTTTTCATCCCACTGGAATAGCATGTGTTGGGTATTGTTTAACGCATTCTGAGATTTTATAAATTTTATGTTACCTCAAAGATAGTAGGAAAATCTGCAAATACCCTTTCTTGAATTAAATATGACAATATCTCTGATATTTTAAAGATTGTGGTACTTTTTCTAAATAGCTGAGAGTATACAAATTTATAAAGATAACACAATTGGCTCAGTTATTTTGTGATGCAAGGTAAGAAGATAAATACAACTTTTAATCACTCATTTAATGGTTTTTTAAAAGAACTTTTTTCAAAATTGTTTCTAATCTTGTTATTTGGACTTCTTTATCAGAAAAGATTATGTGATGTGAATGTCAGCATTTTCAAATATAGTAGAATGTAGTGCAGTGGTTCTCAACCTTCCTAATGCCACGACCCTTTAATATAGTTCCTCATGTTGTGAGGACCCCTAAGCATAACATTATTTTTGTTGCTACTTCATAACTGTAATTTTGCTACTGTTTTGAATTGTAATGTAAATATCTGATAGGCAGGAGACCCCCAAAGGGTTGAGAACTGCTGAATTTTGATGGATTCTGTTACACATTTTTTTTTGAGACCGAGTTTTACTATCTCACCTTCCGTAGAGTGCTATTGCGTCATAGCTCACAGCAACATGAAACTCCTGGGGTTAAGCCTTTCTCTTGCCTCAGCCTCCCTAGTAGGTGGGACTACAGCTGTCTGCCACAATGCCTAGCTATTTTTAGAGCAGGTGTCACTCTGGCTCAGGTTGTTCTTGAACCTGTAAGCTCAGACATTCCAGCCACCTCAGCTTCCCAAGTGCTGGGATTATAGGCGAGAGCCACCACGCCTGGCCCACATTTCTTTTTTGTGATATGTTTTTTTCAAATTTCAGATTAATGTGAAGGCACAAATGATTAGGTTACAATGTTTGCATTTGTCAGGTAAGGTCCCTGTTGTAGTTGTATCCCTCACCCATGGGGTAGGCCCTATATCCTTACATTGTGCCTATTAGGTGGGAGCACACCAATATCTCTCCCTCGTCTCCTCCCCTTCTTCCTCCTAACCCCTAGCTTGAATTGAGTTTTTCTCTTAAGGGCATATTAATTCATCTGCTGGCTTCATGTTAGTATCCAGTACATTGGATATTTGATTTTCCGTGATTGTGATTCTTCATTAAAGAAAATGTTTTCCAATTCTGTCCAGGTTAATACAAAAGATGTGACGTCTCCATCTTTTTTATGGCTAAATAGTATTCCATGGTATACATATACCACAATTTATTAATCCATTCATGGGTTGATGGGCACTTGAGTTATTTCCACATCTTGGTTATTGTAAATTGAGCTATGATAAACAATCTAGGGCAGTGTCTTTATGATAAAATCATTTTTTTCTTCTAGGTAGATAATATAATTTTTTTAGTCATAAAATTATTTATAAAAAAATTCAGCACTATTTTGGTCTCCTAGATTTTAGTAGCATGTTTTCTTTTATCAGAAGAGAGAAATTACATGCTGTCTTTTTTCTAAGGAGTTTATTTGGGAGGATGGCTTTTATTATTAAACTCTAATGTATAGGAGAGCTGTCCTGTTTTAAACTTTAATTGCATTGGGTGATGGGCAGATGATGTATTGCTATTATGGTATAAGCCTTGTTATTTTTATAAGTATTTATATCCCATATAAGTTCAAAAACAGTATTTTTAGTTATGATTACTAAATCTCCACTTTTGGGTATTTAAAACAATTATAGAATAAAGTTGGCAATCAAAATAATCCAAATTGGCTTATGTATATGCCTAAAACCAGTTTGGTAAAAATGTCAAAGGCAAAAAAGCAGTGTAATTAGAAGGATAAAATGCTTTCACTAAAAAATAATAGAATGTTATATTACTGTTTTTGGAAGGAATTAATGAACGATGTAGGCAAAATAGTGATTGAATTTTGAAAAGCAATTCAGAGGGGTGGAGCATTCCTTAATAGCAACAAACAGATACATTGTTATTAAGCCAAATAGCTGAAGTTTTTTTTTTAGAGACAGAGTCTCACTTTATCACCCTCAGTAGAGTACCATGGCCTCTCAGCTTATAGCAACCTCCAACTCCTGGGCTTAGGCGATTCTCTTGCCTCAGTCTCCCCAGTTAGCTGGGACTACAGGTGCCTGCCACAACGTCCAGCTATTTTGTGTTGTAGTTTGACTGGGGCTGGGTTCGAACCCACCACCCTCAGTATATGGGGCCAGCATCCTACCCATTGAGCCACAGGTGCTGCCCATAATGTCTGAAATTTTTTAAGTATGTTCTTCAGTGCTTGGAATAAAATAGAAGTGCTGATTCTTCTTCTTATTTAAGAACTATTCCTTTTCTGTTCTGGCATCAGATATATTTAGATTGTGTATTTCTTGAAATAACATTGGGTGATTTGGATTACTATTGGTTGTAACAACTTTTTCTCCCTTTTACCCCCTTATTTCTTCCTCCAACATTTGCCTATGATTTTTCCTGATGTTATTTTCATTGATAATTTGGTTGGCTCCTCTTGTGAATGCTGTAATTGAGTGAAAATTTGTAATATAAACAGTAATGCTTTTGGTGGTAAGATTAATTTCTTTTTAATGGAGATTGCCTTCATTTTGATTTTATTTTTCTTCTACTTTTATTAATTAATTCTTGGATGAGGATTAGGATGCTGCGAGTTTCCTGTTAAATCTTCCAGAAATCTTTTTCCCTCAGTGGGGACTTAGGTATTTGTTGGGTAAAGAAAGTGTTACAACATATTTTGGTTTTGTGATTTAAAATAAAGTGAAGACATTATCAGTATTTTTAAAAAGTTTTTATATTATTTTCTTATTTTTTAAAATTATTTTATTATTTTCTTTTCACTTTTTTTTTGCAGTTTTTGGCCGGGGCTGGGTTTGAACCCGCCACCTCTGGTATAGGGGGCCGGCACTCTACTCCTTTGAGCCACAGGCACCACCCTATCAGTACTTTTTAAAAAAGACACTTTTTGTGAAAAATTCGAACAAGTACGAAAGTAGCTGTCACTCAGCTTCAAAGATTGTCAACTCACAGCTAATTTGCTTTCACGTCCACCCTCACTTGCTTTACCCCACTTCCCCTTACTCTTTGCTCTGCATTATTTTGAAGCTAATTCTAGTCACCATTTGCCCTAGACCAGTGTTTTTCAACCTTTTTTTATCTTCATGGCACACTTGAACGCTATAGTCAAACTTCCATAGCACACTTAAATTATGTTGATCAAAACAACAACAACAAAAAGAGGGCGGCACCTTTGGCTCAAGGAGTAGGGCGTTGGCCCCATATACCGGAGGTGGTGGGTTCAAACCTGACTCTGGCCAAAAAACGGCCAAAAAAAGAAAAAGAGTAAAAGGCCAGATGCTGTGCCTTATGCTTGTAATCCTAGCAGTCTGGGAGGCTGAGGCGGCTGAATTGCTTGAGTTAGGAGTTAGAGACCAGCCTGAGCAAGAGTGAAAGACCCTGTTTGTACTAAAAATAAAAAAAAACTAGTAGAGTGTTGTGGAGGGCATCTGTGGTCCCAGCTACTCAGGTGGCTGAGGCAAGATCATTAAGCCTAAGAATTTGAGTTGCTGCGAACTGTGATTATGCTACAGCACTCAATCCCAGAGTGCGTAGGACTCTGTCTCAAAAAAAAAAAAGAAAAGAAAAAAGGGCATGCCTGTGGCTCAGTGGGTAGGGCGATGGTGTCAAATACCGAGGGTGGTGGATTTGAACCCAGCTCTGGCCAAACTGTAACAAAAAATAGCCGGGCATTGTGGCAGGTGCTTGTAGTCCCAGCTACTTGGGAGGCTGAGACATGATAATCGCCTAAACCCAGGAGTTGGAGGTTGTTGTGAGCTGTGACGCCGTGGTACTCTACCAAGGGTGATAAAGTGAGACTTTGTCTCTGAAAAAAAAAGAATATACTTACTGTGCTTTTAACTTCTTTTGAAAATAATTTGATTAATGATCAGTACACTGGTTGAAAATCACTGTACTAGACTCTTTTGGAATAATAAACTACTTTTATTAAATCAGGATTATTCAGTCAGCTTTTCAAATCTTTGAGTGCTTATTATAGACTCATATTTTGGAAAATGTACAGTCTCTTTGTAGAGTTTATTATCTTGTCAGGAACACTTTCATAATTTGTATCTTACATTATTATGAAATTATATATTCTTACATAAATATATAAAATGTAGTATGTATACAAATAATGTGTACAGTGTACAGCAGTATACAAATAATGTGTACCATGTATAGTTTGGGTCCAGAATTTTAGTGTGAGGATATCTTCAGACTAAAATTCTAGGAGTGAGGCTTTGTGGAGACAGTGGGACTTAAATAAAGAATAGGTACTATTTTAACAGGCAGAGCATTTCCATAAGAACATCCCATACAGTCTATGTAGGGAATGGATGCATATTTTCATCCATTTTATGCTGCTATGTAACAAGAATACTACAGACTGGATAATTTGTAATGAACAGACATTTATGTCTCAGTTCTGGAGGCTGGGAAGTCCATGGACATGGTGCCAGCATTGGGTGAGGGCTTTCATGCTGTGTCATAGTGAACAGCAGAAGAGCAAGAGAGGGCAAGAGAACAAGAGCAGAGGGGGCCACAATTATGGCATTATTATGGCATGAAGAGCTGTCATGGCCTAACCACCTCTTAATGGTCTCACCTCTGAATACTATCACAATGACAATTAAATTTCTGTATGATTTTTGGAGGAGGCAGTCAGTCCATAGTAAAATATGAACAAACACTTGATGGTAGAGACTACCATGATGTGAGATGGATTTAAGGAATCCACTCTCAGTAGAAATAAAGCATTAATTTCTCAGAATGGTAACAGATAAATTTATGTAAGTAGGGGAGAGCTAGAGTATGGAAAGTATTCATTGTCATTGAATTTAATCTGTAAAGACTAAAGAGACTTTAGAGATTGGTAGAGGGCAGGAAATACATGATGCAAAGTACTTTTTTTTTTTTTTATTTCGTAGAGATTGCCCTTTCAGTAGTATGTAGCATATTTGGAACTAACTGTTGAGATTTTTTTTGTTTTTTTTTATTTTTTTTTTTCAGAGACAGAGTCTCACTTTATTGCCCTCGGTAGAGTGCCTGGCGTCAACAGTTCACAGAAACCTCCAAGTCCTGGGCTTAGGTGATTCTCTTGCCTCAGCCTCCTGAGTAGTTGGGACTACAGGTGCCCGCCACAACGCCCAGCTATTTTTTGGTTGCAGTTTGGCTGGGGCCGGGTTTGAACCCACCACCCTTGGTATATGGAGCTGGTGCCCTACTCGCTGAACCATAGGCGTCGCCCCTAACTGTTGAGTTTTTGCAAAATTAGAGAACAAGCCATTGATACAAGGGACTATTCTGAGAGATAGTAAGGTTGAAATTTGACAGGATTTGCAGCTAATTGATTCCATCTTCTCTTCAGTACCTTTTGCCCTAAAATGACACCAAGGTTTTAGACAGTAGTAAACTGAGGAGGTGTGGTTTATTTATCTTTAATAGTAAACTGCAGTTTATTATTCATGCCAAACTTTGGGAATGGAAGTGGTACGTGATGTAAAAAGACCTACCAGTGTTTTTGAATGATTTTAGAAATTTATTCACTTGAGAAAAAGGTTGGAAAAATAAGGAAACATTATTATGTGTTAGCAAGATGGAACATATTTCATTAGTAAAAGAGAAATTTATTTCTTGTCTGTTTTCTATGTACGTATTAGTTTAGACGGGGTATTTGGAAACTTCTTTTATTTGAATAGTTAGAGCCAGCAAATATCATAGGCTATCTTTAAGGTTTAATAATGACCCTATTAGAGCAGAAAGAATGGCGGAGAATCCTGGTGAAGTGGGACATTAAATATTGCCAGCCCCAAGCTCCCTGAAGGACGGAGAAGGTTATGTCAGCAGGCTAAAGAAGAATGATTGTAGGGATATTGTGAAATGAAAATTTATTTTTTGATTTACTTTGATATACTTTGTTTTGCGAAGGTAATATTAAGACAGATCTGGTTAAACATCAGCAATAATTGTTTTGGTTGGAATTTTTTTTTTTTAAGTTCAGGGACCTTTGAAGTTATTCTTTGTTTTGAAGTATTGAGCCTTCATTAAGCCAACTTTCTGCATCTATTATCTATTTCTGAGTAGCATGCTTTCTTTGTTTTATGAAGAAAAATTTCATCATTTTATTTTAAAGCTGAGAAAGAAAGTTGGTTTCTTGCTTCTGGCTTTGTACATGATAGGTGAATACTGCTCTATTGTCACTTAACTCCTGCTCTCTTCATCATCTCAGATATTTCTTCTCTGCTGTATTTAGCATGAGGATCACAAAGATTCTAAGAGTTGAGTCTGAAAACATCTCAAGCTCAGGGTGCTTACAATTTATTTTTATTATTTTTTAAACATTTTTTTATGCTTACAATTTAGAAGATAAACTCATCCGAATTTTACCAATCTTTTTTCCCCCCTGTTACTGTAAATGGAAATAATGTCATGGGCTTTTTTGGTACTGGGAATATATTAATGATAAAGATGGCAATGCATTATAGTACATTATTGGGAAATAATCTAGTGTTCTCCTCCATCCTTAGACCTCCTAATTCTTGTAATGTCACAAAACTATTTTTGACATATATATATATTTTATTTTTTTTAGAGACAGAGTCTCACTTTGTCCCCCCTAGTAGAGTGCATGGCGTCACAGCTCACAGCAACCTCCCTAAGCTCTTGGGCTTAGGCAATTCTCTTGCCTTAGCCTCCCAAGTAGCTAGGACTACAGGCACCCAGCACAACACTTGGCTATTTTTTTGTTGCAGTTTGGCCAGGGCTGAGTTTGAACCTGCCACCCTCGGTGTATGGCGCCAGTGCCCTACTCTCTGAGCCACAGGCGCCACCCTATTTTTGACATACTTTTAACTACTTTATTTAGCTAATGGTGTGTGCTATCAGATATGACCACTAGAATGGAAAGTTATTGCCTTCTCTTTGGGAGTTTGCTTTAACAGGGGCTTTAATGTGTTAACTTTGGATTTGAGATGTGAGTTGAAATCTTTGTGCAGGAGAATCTTGAGGATTACATTATCTTTTTCTTTGCCCTGATGTGTGTAGAAGGGAAGTATATATTAAATACAGAGTATAGGAGAACCTTAGTATTAGAGAATATCCTCAGTGGTAGCTGCTAATCCAGTCTTTTCCCTAAGAAGTTTGTGTTTACTGTCTTATAAATATGGAATCAGTTATGAGTGTCCCAGTGGCTTGTAGTGAGTGAGAGGGAGGAGAAAATGGCTTCCTGTTTCAAAAAATCCTCTACAAAGTTTGAGAATAAGAAACTAATTTGAATTATTCTCAGATTATTTATAGTTTATGTCTTTTTTATTCATACAGCGCTTGGGAAGAAGTTGGTGTTGTGTGAGGGGCTTTCCAGTGCCTTGGCTAGCCTGGAGGGTAGGTGCATTATATATTCACAACAGGGAGGAGAAGCAGGAAACAAAGTGAGAAGACTTCACATTCTAATTGTAGCTAGTAAGGCATTGATGACATTGTTCCTTTGCTGCATCTATATGCTTCATACTTTGTTTTCTAAATTAGGCTGTCACTACTAGTTGGAAAGGCTATATACACTCTTTTGCCTTTTCCAAATCAAACTGTTGTCCCTATCCAGATTTGTGCATTTTAATCTCTCCATCTCAAAACATGACACATGCATGTCTTTGCTGGAAGGGAAGGAGAAACTGGAAGGAGATGAAAATGATAGTGTGGTATTCCACATCTGCTTCTGTGTAGGATTGTTTTATAAAAGAACCTCTGCCTTCAGTTTTTTTAGGGAGGTGGTTCTTAAATCAGATGTCTGCTCTTTATTTATTAATCCCATAAATAGACACACATTTGGCCTTCTGGTTTTAGAACATTCTATTGTTACATCCTTTTCCTTATAATGAAGGAAACATACTAGTTTCAAGGAATTTGCTTGGTTGAAAACTATTAAATAGAATTATGCATGAATTACTGTCTCAAATCCTTTAATACAATACATAGTTGATGATGGTAAGATGAAGTTTCTCTATTGTTAGTAGAATAATGTAAAAGATAACCAAAGTAAAGTTCTGTCTTTAATTTTAATTTTATGTAATGTTAGGTAACTTCATAAATTTTTAAGTTGTCCTTTTAAAAGGTCCTTTAGCCATAGAATTGGTGATAGCTTGAAGAGTACCTCTATGTAAGTTAAATGCTTAGTTGTAGTTTTGGGAAATTTTTTGCTTCTACTAAGATCTTTTCTGTCATACTGGACTTAGTCCTAGATGTGAATTTTGTTTCCAAAAGGTAAAGCTGGTAGTTTTTCTTTAAGGTAGATACATTAAAGATTGTATCCAACTCTGTTTTAATCTTGATGAAAGCAAGGGGGACAGTAAAATACTTTAATGTAGTCATGCTAACAAAAGAACATTAGTTCTAGTCACCATACATTCTTTTGTCATGTCTAGCAAATATGTTTAGCAGCTTTGGGAAACTAAATAATTTACAGCGTATTCATGTTTATAGATTGTGCTTTTTCTTATATACTATTAAATTCTATACTTTAAGAAACATATTAAAGGAAATATTGCTCTTCATTATTTGGAGTAAAGAACTTAAATAACTTAAATAACTTTTTATAGTTGAACATACTTTTCATTAGCCTATAGTTTTCAGTTTCAGCTTTAAAATCATCTTGCAGTATAGTATGGAGCCAGACTTAACTAATTCTTGGCTTAATGGAGGCTGTGAGATAACATAAAGAAGCACAGTGGACTCAAACTTTGGTGGCCTCTCTACCTTTTAGGGATCGAAGTGGAAGAGGAACAATTTGAGAGATAGAAGTAAGATGGAAAAGTTAAAGTCTGACTCGGCACCTGTGGCTCAAGTGGCAAAGGCACCTGTGGCTCAAGTGGCTAAGGCGTCAGCCACATACACCTAAGATGGCAGGTTCAAATCCAGCCCGGGCCCACCAAACAACAATGATGGCTGCAACCAAAAAATAGCCCGACATTGTGGTGGGTGCCTATGGTCCCAGCTACTTGGGAGGCTAAGGCAGGAGACTCGCTTGGGCCCAGGAGTTGGAGGTTGCTGTGAGCTATGATGCCATGGCACTCTACCCAGGGGGACAGCTTGAGGGTCTGTCTCAAAAAAAGAAAAAGAAAAGTCCAAGTCTTGGAAAACAAAGGAAAAGATTGTCTGGGAGAGATATCAGAGAGAATAGGAAGATCCAGTATAGTGTAGGTAGCCAAGGAAGTTTCAAGAAAAAGGAAAGAGATCGACATAGTCCAATACAACATTGAAGGAAAGTGAGAGTAGAGAGAATTCTTCGGCTTAGCGGTGTGATAATAACTGACTATGTCCCAGCAATTTCAAAGCCTGGGAATAGGATTGTAAATCAGATTGGGAGAAGTTAAAGAAGGTGGTAAGCAAAAGACTGTAATAAAGGCTATTCAGCCAAGACAATCACTATAAAAATGACAAAACATTGTAATAGTAGCATTCATAGTTATTGTATGTGTACTGTGAGAGATTCTGTTTATTAAAAGATGAGAAAACTTGAGGCAGTTTGTGCTGAATAGTCTGAAATTTCATGCGAGAGAAGGTGTTTACACATGCTGCTTCAAGACTCTGCCACTTGTTAATTATGTGATCTTGGGATAATTGGCTTTGTCTTTTGTGCCTCAGTTTTTTCCCTTGTGAAGTGGAGGCAAAAGGAAGACTTTATTTCATAGCTTCATTGTCAGGATTAAGTTACTTAGTCTTTTAGATACTCTTGGAACAATGCTTGGTATGTGGTTAATGATAAATATTAGCCATTATTATCATCCACTGCTGAAGTGACGTAGAGGAGGATTGGAGGCTCAAAGATAAGAAAGAGAAAAAAATTAATACAATTATTGTTAATAGTGACAAGAACTAATTAGAAAGGCCTTAGGGTCTTTTCTCTGGACTGTTCCTTCTGCATGGAGAACACTTTTCCAAGTGTCCGAATAACTACCTCAAGTTCTTCAGACCTTTGTTCAAATAATCACCTTTTTAGTAAGTCCTGCCCTATTTACACTTGGATTTCAGGCCCTTTTTTACCATATTTGCACTATTTTACTTTTTTCTATAACACTCATCTTCTAACACTGCAGTCTCTAATCCCTGAGTGGCAGACGGTATTGGTCTACAGCCTGTTAGGAGCAGGCTACTCACTTCCTCATGTAGTGAGAGAGCAAAGCTTCATCTGTATTTGCACCTACTTGAATCACTGCCTGAGTACCATGTGAGCTCTGCCTTCTGTCAGATAAGTGGGGACATTAGATTCTTGTAGGAGCCCAAGCTCTGCTATAAACTGCGCATGCTAAGGATGTAGGTTGCATGTTCTTTGGAGAATCTAATGCCTGATGATCTGAAGTAGAGCTGTAATGGTCTTGAATTGTCCTGAAACCAACCTCACCCCTACCCCCAACCCCTAGTCCATGGAAAAATTGTCTTCTATGGAAACAGTTGCTGATGCCAAAAAGTTTGGGGACTATTTTTCTAAAACATACATGTATCATATAACTCACATGTGTACTATTTGTTATTGATCCCTCTCCAGTAGGGCAGGAATGTTTGATTTGGTCCCTGAATAAATATTTGGCACCTAATAGGTGCTCAATATGTGCTTGTTGGGTGAATAATCTGTGTTAATCGGTATAATCAATATTAATCTACAATACAGTGTATCTTTGAAGTGGGATGGATGGGGAAACAAGTTCAGTTGATTGTGATGATACTTTTTCATTTTATTTATTTATTCATTTATTTATTTTGAGACAGCACCTCAAGCTGTCACCCTGGGTAGAGTGCTGTGGTGTCATAGCTCACAGCAACCTCAAACTCGGGCTGAAGCGATTCTCTTGCCTCAGCTTTCTAAGTAGGACTACAGGTGCCTGCCACAACGTCCTGCTATTTTTTATTGCAGTTGCCATTGTTGTTTGGTGGGTCGGGGCTGGATTCGAACCTGCCAGCTCCAATGTGGCTGGCACCCTAGCTGCTTGGGGCTACAGGCACCGAGCCAATTGTGATAATACTTTATTTTAGGGAAGAGTTGGTATTTTGAGATTGGTGGATGTCACAGAAGTTTACCTTCTTAGAGACTTCTTCCTTTTTCTTGGATGAAGTTTCTGAGTTCATTTTGGTATAACTTTTCCTGGAAATCATTTGGGAAACCCATTTAACTGAGGAAAGGAAAGTATAAGATGAATTTTCTTTCTTTCTTTTTTTTTTTTATTAAATCATAGCAGTGTACATTAATACTATTCATGGGGTACAGTGTAAGATGAGTTTTCTTAACTATCATAATTATTTTACATTTGATTAGTAAGAAAAGCTTTATAATTCATCGCTTATTAGATGCTGGGTAGTTTTCTAACCTCTTTATGTTCTTACTGTCCTGCAACAACCTTAAAGGTACATTATCATTTATTTGTAAGCCGTTTTCAAAGTTCAGGGGGAAGCCTTTTGCACAGAGACCAAGAACGCGCTTTCCCAAACTGTTGTCTTCAAATATAGGCAGTCCCAGGTTGCAAACATCTGACTTAAGTACAACTCATTCTTACGAATGGAGGTTATTACAGTAAATCCCCAAGTTACATTTGCCTGATGTAAGATTGGCACTTATAAATGGAGGCCATTAAGGTAATAAGGTAAATGTCTACTCCAACTTACATACAAATTTCATTTAAGAACAAACCTACAGAACTTATCTTGTTCATAACCTGGGGTCTGTAGCACATTCCTCCCTCCAACATTGGTAGTCTTGACAGTTATCCCTTTTATATCAGTTAGTACCCTTTATCCCTTTTTATATCAGTAACTACCAGTCCTCCCAGGTGACACTCATGTCTCGTATTTTAATCCCCCCCCAAGTTCTATTGCATTTTCTGTCTCTTCAGTCCTCTCCAATTCTTAAAATCTTACCATTGTGCAACCTAGTGGAATTCAGTCTTATCACCAGCAAAATTTCCTGAATCCTCCTTTTTTCTTTTTTCTGAATATTTCCTCTACTTTGTATTATTCTGAGGTCACTGTTTCACCTGTAGCTCTCTTATATGTTGGCAATTAAATTTTTTATTTTTTTCTGATATGCAGTATGCTGTCAAGGATCAGCAAGGAGTCCTATGCACTTAGATGTAGAGCTACATTTCCTGGGTGGGTTCCCTGGCACACTCGTGTTGTCCCAGGTACTTGATAAGCTGAGACAGGAGGATCCGTTGAGCCCAGGAGTTGGAGGCCAGTTTGGGCAACATACCAAGACAGCCTCTGAAAACAAACAAACAAACAAACAAAAAACCCCACTACATTCGTCTACTCTGACTTTTTTTTTTTTTTTTGAGACAGAGTCTCACTTTGTTGCCCTTGGTAGAGTACTGTGGAGTCACAGCTCACAGCAATCTCCAGCTCTTGGGCTTAGGCGATTCTCTTGCCTCAGCCTCCCGAGTTAGCTGGGACCACGGGTGCCCTCCATAACACCCGGCTGTTGTTTTTTCTTGTTGCTTTTACAGTTTGGCTAGGGCTGGGTTCAAACCCACCACCCTTGGTATATGGGGTCGGCGCCCTACTCTGACTTCTTTTATTGAAGAGGAGTCAAGAGGATCCTGGGTCCCTTGAGCCTGGACAAGGGGCATATTTTTACCATTCTCTTCTCTCTAAAAAATTGTCTATTAACAGGTTCTATTGTTTATAGACCCTCTTGTTTGCTGGCATCTACTGCACCCTGGGCTACTCCTTCTCTTTTCTTGACTTGTTTAGCTCTTAAGTCACTGTCAATCTTGCTAACACTATGCCTTTTAATTCTTTGTAATTTCAGTATGTACCATTTGAATGGTACTGTTGCCTCTAATAATATGATCTTTTAAGTTCTGAAAGTCCTCTTCTCTAATAATCTTGCTGTCCAACCTATTTCAGCCACTCCATAGTCGTATTTTATACCTTATTACCACTAGTAACTTGAACCTTATTTACTGCATCCCCATTTCTGACCAATGTCTTTCTACCTGGTACACCAGCTTAGCAATTCTTTACTGTCATTGAGACCCCCAGTCCCTGATTCTAGCCCTTTTCATTCTCTTTTGCCTCCTTGATTTCTTTTCTTCCCTCTTTGCCTAGTATAATTCTGTGATTAATATATTAATTCTCTTTCACATGCCCTTAGTTCCCTCTCTCCTTTCTTGCTTCTTCATACTTACTTGGCAAAATCTCAGTTAAATCAACTCTGAGTACTTCATGTCTGCTCTTGGATAGCTGAAAGTGACTGAAGAAAAATACAACTATGATTACTCTCACTTTAAATTCAAGGTAGGAAACCTCAGGTGACCTTTAATATTAACCAGCAGTCATATTCTGTTTCCTTAGTTTATTAAGTCTCCCCTCTGCTAGACAACTCAGTTTATGCCCTTGCCTTTCTCTTCACACTTCCAACCCTCTTCAGATTCACTGTCAGTTGATGGACCTGCTTTCCACTTCACTGTAAAACAAAGGCAGTCATAAGAGTGCTTACAGACTCCTGCCATATCTATATACAGACTGCATCTGTACTCATAGACCTTGCCGCCTTTGTGTGGCTGTAGATGAGTTGCCTGTGTTTCTGTCTAATTCCAGTTCCTCTGCTTAATGGATTAGACCTCATTTCTTTTTATTTACTCTGGACATTGTCCTAGCCATTGTCCTTTCTCTCAGTACATCACTTCTTTTCTGGATCCTTCTATCATCAAACATACAAACATGCTGTTATTTTTTTCAGCACGAAAGCATCTTCCCTTGATTGCTTTTTGTTGCTCTTCTCTATTTCCTTTACTGTGGAACCCCTTAAAGCTTTGTCTAAATGCATTTGTTCTAATTTCCTCTCATGTGCTCTCTCAAAGTTTATTCCTGTCAGGTTTTGCCCCTCAAAATATCATGTAACAATGACATTGTTAAATCTAGTTGTTCTATGTCTTTATTTTGCATAATTAATCTACATTTGACAAAGTCTTTTTTTCTTTCTTTTTTTGAGACAGAGCCTCAAGCTGTTCCCCTTGGTAGAGTGCTGTGGCATCACAGCTCACAGCAACCTCCCACTCCTGGGCTCAAGCGAGTCTCCTGCCTCAGCCTCCCAAGTAGCTGGGGCCATAGGCGCCCACCACAATGCCTAGCTATTGTTTTGGTGGCAGTCATCGTTGTTTGGCAGGCCTGGGCTGAATTCGAACCCACCACCTTGGGTGTCTGTGGCTGGCTCCTTAGCCACTTGAGCCATAGGCGCAGAGCCCTTTTTTCTTTTTTTGAGACAAAGTCTCACTTTGTCATACCTGGTAGAGTGCCATAGCATCATAGCTCACAGCAACCTCACTCAGACTTTTGGGCTTGAGTGATTGACAAAGTAATTTTCTTCTTATCTTTGATATACTTGTTTAACTTGCCCTTGAGGATAGCACATTACCTTGGTTTTCCACAAAACTCACTGGCTGCTCCTCTTTAGTCTATCTTAATAGATTCCTCTTTTTGCCTCTGAACATTGGAATATCTCAAGACTCAGTCTTTGGTTATTTCCACTATCTATGCTCCCTCTTTTGGTGATCTCTGCCAGTTTTGATGGCTTTGCATTCCTTTTCTTTTTCTTTTCTTTTTTTTTTTAGAGACAGAGTCTCACTTTGTCGCCCTCTGTGTAGAGTGCAGTGGTGTCACAGCTCACAGCAACCTCCAGCTCTTGGGCTTAGGCAATTCTCTTGCCTCAGCCTCCCAAGTAGCTGGGATTACAGGTGCCCACTACAATGCCCAGATATTTTTTTATTGCTGTTTGGCAGGGTTTGAACCCACCACCCTCGATATATAGGGCCGGTGCCCTATTCACTAAGCCACAGGCGCCGCCCAGCTTTGCATTCCTTTTCTCAGATTTATTCCTCTAGCCCAGATCTCTCTTTTGAACTCTGTCTAGTATCTCCACTTGAGTGACTGTTAAGCCTCTCAAACTCAAAATGTCTAAAATGGAATTCTGTTTTCTTACACAAACTTGCCCTTTCATTCTTTGCACATAGAGCCTTTCTCATCTGCGTTGTTGGCAGCTTCCAGTCGCTCAGGCCAGAAACTGGAATAATCGTTGACTGTCTTGCTCTCAGGTCCCACATTCATTCCATCAGAAAGTTATTGGTTCTACTTTCAAAAAATGTCCAGAATTCAGCCATTTTTTACTGTCTTCACAGCCACTGTCATTTTGTGCTTGGTTATTGTAGCAGCCTTCTAATGGGTTTTCCTGGTTTATTCTTGGCCTCTGTACTTTCAGTGCGGCAGTTTGAAAGATCCTTTGAAAACATGAGTCTAATGGCAAGAGATTTTGTACCATATTTTGGAAACTTTATAATATGTTGATAAGATCCAGAGATTGTTCTAGTTGTTTTACTAAGTCACATTGGCCCTGAAGGTATATTTAATGTAGACTGAATATGCCTATTAGTACTGGAGGGGAAGGAGTTGGTAGGAATGGTTTATATCCTCCTTTATTTCCCTTGTTAATGTGTCCCTTTTCCTATCCTATGCACAAAAACGGTATCTATATTCCTGAAGAAATTGGAAAGATCTGAATTGGTTGCTATTCCTGAAAGTTGCTTTGAATGGATTATGAGGCAACACTGATAAGATAAGCAAGTTGAAACTTGCATGGGTGGGTGGTGCCTGAGGGTGGTGGGTTCAAATCTGACCCAGGCCAAACTGCAACAAAAAATAGCTGGGTGTTGTGGTGGGCGCCAGTGGTCCCAGCTACTCGGGAGGCTGAGGCAAGAGAATTGCCTACTGAGGGTGACAAAGTGAGACTCTGTCTCTAAAAAAAAAAAAGAAAGAAAGAAAGAAACTTGCATGGGTGAAAGGAGGTTGTCAGCTGTGTTTATTGGAAGTGAAATAATGGACCATTACACTGTCTGTCTCAAAACTTTTGTAGTGACCCATGTATTAGCCCACCCTTTCTTAATAGAGGTCTGTTATTTCCTTACTACCCAAACCTCCTTTAGTAACACTTTTGCTTTTCCCCAACTCCTGCCAAATTTAGTGTCTTCTTTATATATTTGCTTTGTTTCCCATACTCCCAGATGGAAACATACTCCTCAGAACTTTTGGCTCCTGTCCTGTTCAGACAACCCAAAACACATTCTCATGATTTCTATGTGAGTTGGTTTTATTTTTGTTAGTAACATTCCCAACAAAATGATACTGGACATGATAGTAAAAAGGAAATTGATACAAGTAGGTGATGAAGAAGTCATGTGTGAAATTGTGGGGAATATGAAAGATATTTTTATTGGGCCCTCTGAATGTACTTGTCATAAGCTAATAATGCTGATGATTTCTGTAGAGGTTAGGCTACATATAAAGAACCTTGGAGACTGGTTGGCAAAAAAGAACTTCACAGTTCATTTATCTCTTTACATTCTTTTCTCTGAAGGCAAATGTTCTGTAATCAGTTTTCCTTTGATTCCTTTTTAGAGAGCACTCATATATTGGGATTAACAATCGTATCACTATTGTAGTGTTACATATACATTAACTGTTGATTTCATATTATAACACTTAATCTCTTGGTCTGAAGATAGACATATTCCTGTTAACTCAAGATGTTTCTTAGACCTCTGTAGTCTAGTATGGTACTCAGTGGCCACGTGGCTCCTACTGAACACATGAAATGTAGATAGTCTGAATTGAAATGTGTTAAGTATAAAATATGCACTGGAGTTAGAATCCTTAGTACCAAAAAAAAAAAAAAAAAGAATATAACATTTTTTATCAGTATCGTTAGTAGTTTTTTTTTTTTTT
>NW_003852444.1:8842535-8846927 GCF_000181295.1 Otolemur garnettii
TTTTTTTTTTTTTTGGAGATAGAGTCTCACCTTATTGCCCTTAGCAGAGTGGTGTGATGTCACAGCTCACAGCAACCTCCAACTCCTGGGCTTAAGTGATTCTCCTGCCTCAGCCTCCCAAGCAGCTGGGACCACAGGCGTGGGCCAAAATGCCTGGCAGTTTTTTTGTTGCAATTTGGCTGGGGCCGGGTTCAAACCTGCCACTCCCAGTATAAGTTAGGGCCAGTGCCTACCTGTTGAGCCACAGGCACCGCCCTGTTAGTAGTTTTTTTAATATGAATTACATGGTGAGCTAATAATATTTTAGATATGTTGGATTAAATAAAATCAGTTTTACTTTTTGTGAGGCAGAGTCTCACTGTGTTTCTCTGTTGTCCTGGGTAGAGTGCTGTTGGCATCATAGCTTACAGCAACTTCAAACTCTTGGGCTCAAGTGATCCTCTTGCCTCAGCCTCCTGAATGGCTGGACAATAGGTACCCACCACATGCCAGGCTAGCTGTTCTGTTTTTTGTAGAGATGGGGATCTCTTGCTTAGGCTGGTCTGAAACTCCTGAGTACAAGCAGTTCACCCATCTCAGCCTCCCAAAGTGCTACTTGGTTTTTTTTTTTTTTTAATGTGGCTAATAGTTAACGTATGTGGTTTGCATTATATTTTTTTCGGACAATACTGTCTTAAATTTATCTTTCTCCTTTGCCCTCACATTTTTGGAGCTGTTTTAACTCAGTTGATTGTTACATATTCACTAAAAATGATTTTGACATTACATATTATAAAACAATTTTTTTCTAAAGTGAACAACTTTTATGTTTTTGTCCTTTTAGTATTAACTGCCTTGAGCCTTGAGTTTTCTTTATTTTGCTTAAAAAACCATTTGGCTTTTGCTATACTTTACTCATGGTACAACATAAGCATAATTTATTCTTTATATTGTTAGGAAGAATTTTGAGAAGGGAATATAAAAACAAAAGTATCAGAGTTCATCTTTTATTCACTTTGCCTCTTGATGCTCAGACTATTAATAGTAGATTTTATAATTCCTCCATTATTAACATACAGTTTTAAAATTCAAAGGCAAATTTTATCTGGGGGAAAAAACATGGATTGACAGTTTTACATATGAGGAAAACAATTTTGTTTACTTGAACAAAAAATCCAGCAAACAAACTAAAAAAAAAAAAAAATCAAAAACACCTGTACTGACTCATTCTTCTGTCATAAATTTTATGAACTTTGTGCACTTTGACCCTGACAGCCATTGCTATTGGATGTTCCCTGTCTAATGATACATCAAAGCTTTATGATTTTATTATATTAAGTATTTAAAAAATCTTTTTGTGTAGAGTTCAGTGAATGCTTTTTAAGTTTAAGTCTTTAAAACCAAGTGGTATGTGCATAGCTCTAATCTGGGTAGTTTTTAAGTGTACAACTGATTATTGAGTAGTTGTGGATTGTTAAAAGAAAGATGTTGATTTCTGAGATCCAAAGTGTATTTCAGGAGTAATCCATGAGATAGTTACCATCAATGTACTAACAAAAATGGCTTTGTTGGGCATTTGGAAATAATTTATTTACTGAGGAACTATTATTTTTGCTGTTTTTACCCAAAGAATTTCTTTACTCAAAGAATCCACAGTACCTACTTAGGTATTGAAAATTTTATAAAAGCACATTCATAATAACAGTATACATGAAGTCAAAAAGTTTGCGCCAACAAGCTTAATTTTTTTTTTTTTAATGTTCAGAATTGAGAATAAAGCAGGTTTATAAACAGGACAATTAAGGCAAGGGAGGATATCTAGAACAGAAAAAATAGGGTTATATAGCTAATAGGAATTGGGGGAAGTAAGAAGACAAATGAGGTCACAAAAGTTCCCATTCTTAGATACTCAGTGGAAGGATAACTTTGATAGACTAAAACAAAAATTTTGCCTCTAGTAGTTTTCGGGATCTATTTGCCTTTTTGGTTCGTTTTAAGCTTTGAAGATAGTCCTGATTTATTTTGGTTACACAGACCTAGACTTAGATTGATCTGTAAGAATAATTTCAGAATCTTTATTGTGAATCCATTTGATTGCTTTTTTTTTTTTTTTAAGAGACCAAGTTTCAGGTGGTGCCTATGGCTCAAAGGAGTAGGGTGCCGGCCTCATATGGCGGAGTGGCCGGTTCAGACCCAGTCTCGGCCAAAAACAGCCAAAAAAAAAATAAAAAGGAGACTGAGTTTTACTTTGTCACCCTCGGTAGAGTGCTGTGGTGTCACAGCTCATAGCAACCTCCAGCTCTTCGGCTTAGGAGATTCTCTTGCCTCAGCCTCCTAAGTAGCTGGGACTGTAAGCGCCCCCACAATGCCTGACTTTTTTTTTGTTGCAGTTTGGCTGGGGCCAGGTTTGAACCTGGTTTTTTTTGTTGTTGCAGTTTGGCCAGGGCTGGGTTTGAACCCGTCACCCTCAGTATATGGGGCCAGCGCCCTACTCACTAAGCCACAGACACCGCCCCATTTTATTGCTTAGTCTTATTCCCTGATGTGCATTTACCATAGTTTAAATATTTACCTGTGTTCTTTTCTTTAATTAAAAATTTTCTACATATAACTTAACTTTTAATTTTTTTTCTTAAGAGACAGGGTCATTTCCCTCCTAGCTTGGAGTGCAGTGATACAATCATAGCTTACTGTACCCTCAGAGTGATCCTCCTCAGCTTTCTAAGTAGCTGGGAGGGACCATTGGCATGTGCTACCACTCTTCTTGGCCATTTCTTTGGTTTTTTTTTTTTTTTTTGAGACAGAATCTTACTATGCTGCTTTCGGTAGACTGCCATGGTGTCATAGCTCACAGCAACCTCAAACTCTTGGGCTTTAGTGATTGATTCTCTTGCCTTAGCTTCCTGAGTAGCTGGGACTACAGACACCGGCCACAATGACCCGCTTTTTTTTTTTTTTTTTTTTTTTTTTTGGTTGCAATTTTCATTGTTGTTTAGCAGGCCTGGGCTGGGCTTAGCCCTGCCAGTGCCAGCTTTGGTGTATGTGGCCAACGCCCTACTCACTGAGTTATGGGTGTTGAGCCTGGCCGTTTCTTTTTAAGTTTTTTTGTTTTTGAGACAGAGTCTCACTTGGTCACCCTTGGTAAAGTGCTGTAGTGTCTTAGCTAACAGCAACCTCAGACTCTTGGGCTCAAGAGATTCTTTTGCTTCAGCCTCCCTAGTAGCTGGGACTATAGGTGCCTGCCACAATGCCTGGCTGTTTTTTAGGGATGGGTCTCACTCTTGCTCAGGCTGGTCTAGAACTCCTGGGCTTAGGTGATCCACCTGCCTTGGCCTCCCACGTGCTAGGATTACAGGTGTGAGCCACCGCACCTGGCCTCTTTTTAAGTTTTTGTAGTGATATGGAGATCTTATTGCATAGTCTGATGTCTCACTCCTGGCCTTAAGTGATCCTCCTGCCTCAGCATTCCAATGGCTCAGCGCCCATAGCTCAGTTGTTAGGGCACCGTCCCCATACATTGAGTTTGGTGGGTCGAACCCAGCCTGGGCCTGCTAAACAACAATGGCAGCTGCAACAACAACAACAAAATAGCTGGGTGTTGTGGTGGGCACCTGTAGTCCCAGCTACTTGGGAGGCTAGATGAGGCAAGAGAACCGCTTTAAGCCCAACAGTTTGAGGTTGCTGTGAACTGTGATGCCATGGCACTCTACTGTAGTAAGATTCTGTCTCAAAAAAAAAAAAAATTGGGATTACAGATGTGAGCCACTGTACCCAGCTAACTGTCTATATATTGAAGGCCATCTAGATTATTGTCCTTTTTTGGCTCTATTGATAAGAGCTGTTATGAACATTAGTGTGCAGATTTTTGTACAAGTTTTTATTTCTTTATGGTGAGTGTCCAAGAGTAAAACTGCTGGGTCATTTGTTAAATTCATGTTTAGTTTTAAAAGAAAACTGCTAAAATATTTTTCCAGTATGCCTGTACAATTTTGTGTTCTTATAAGCAGTGTATGAGAGGTCCATTTTCTCTATATTTTAACCAGATTGGTTGTCACTGGTTTTTGTTGTATGTAGTAGTAATTCTGATAGGTGTGAAGCAGTATTTTATGATTTTACTTGCATTTCTTAATGGCTAAAGATGTTGAATATCTTTTCATGTGCTTATTGATGTTTCGTAATTCCTCTTCAGTGAAATGTCTGCTTATGTTTGTCCATTTTCTAATTGGATTATCTTTTTGTTATTGAGTTTTGAGAATCTTTATGTATTCTAGATATAAGTTCTTTGTCAGATATTTGCAAATATTTTCTCCCAAGCTCTAATTTGTCTTTTCACCCACTTTATAAGGTTATTCACAGAGCAAAAGTTTTTAATTTTGATGACGTTCAAAATTAGTTGTACGTGTTTAGAGGTTT
>NW_003852444.1:8848321-8855934 GCF_000181295.1 Otolemur garnettii
GGATTCGAACTCGCCACCTTAGGTGTATGTGGCTGGCGCCTTAGCCACTTGAGCCACAGGCGCCGAGCCTCTTTAATTTTTTAATTTGAGTTTTCATATGTTATTGTTAGTATTTAGAATTGTGATTGATTTTGTATGTTGATCTTGCATCTTAAAACCTTTTTGAACTTACATATTCTAGAGGATTTCAGGATAAATTTCTTAGGATTTTCTAGGTAGTCACATTATCTGCAGATGGACAGTTTTGTTCTTTCTGTTTCAGTCTGTTTGCCTTTTATTTTTTGACTTTACTAGCTAGAATTTCCATAACTGTGTTGAGGAAGTTTTTCTCTATTTCCAGTTTGAGCAGAGTTTTTATCATAAATTTTGTCAAATGCATTTTCTGTCAATGATGTAGCATGCAGTTTTTATACTTTCTTTAGCTTTTTGATATGACCTATTATATTGATTAATTTTCAGATGATTTTCAAATGTTGAACCATCCTTGCATACCTGGAATAAAGCTCATAGGGTTGTGTTTTTTTTACTATGTTGCGGGATTTTATTTTGTTCAGGGTTTTTGCAGCCAAGTATATAAAAGATATCAATATGAAGGATTTTTTTTTTCTCTTTTTTTTCTTCTCACTATTTAGAATGTCTTTGTCTGATTTTGATACTAGGGTAAAATTGGCCACATAAGATGAGTTGATAAGTATTTCCTCTGATCTGAAAGAGATTATGCAAAATTAGAGTTAATTCTTTAAATTTTTGGTAAAATTCTGTCAGTGAAGCTATCTGGGCTTGCTTTGGGGGTATTTTTTTTTTCCAGGAGCTTTTAAACTATGAAGTCAGTTTCTTTAATAGTTATAGGACTATTCAGATTTTTTTTTTTAAAGACAGTCTTTTTCTGTGCCCTGGGTAGATTGTCATGGCATCATAGTTCATAACAACCTCAAACACTTGGGCTCAAGAGATGGTCTTGACTCAGTCTCCTAAGTCGTTGGGACTACAGGCTCCTGCCATAGCACCTGACTAATTTTTCTAATTTTAGTTGAGATGTGTGCTTGTTGTTCAGGCTCAGACTCTTGAGCTTAAGTGATCCACTCACCTCAGCTTCACAGAGGGCTAGGAATTAAAAGCAGGAGCTGCTGTGGTTGGCCTATCTATTTTTTTGTTTGTTTGTTTGTTTTGTTATTTTCGTAGAGACAGAGTCTTACTTTGTTGCCCTTGGTAGCGTGCCCTGGCGTCACACAGCTCACAGCAACCTCTAACTCCTGGGCTTAGGCGATTCTCTTGCCTCAGCCTCCTGAGTAGCTGGGACTACAGGTGCCTGCCACAACACCCGGCTATTTTTTTTGTTGTTGCAATTTGGCCAGGGCTGGGTTTGAACCTGCTAACCTCGATATATTGGGCCGGCGTCCTACCCACTGAGCCACAGGTGCTGCCCGGCCTATCTGTTTTATCTTGATTGAGTTTTGGTAGTCCGTTGGGGGAAGGGTTTAAATTTTTTTTTTTTTTTTTGAGCCAGAGTCTCACTTTGTCACTGTACTGTGGCATCATAGCTTACAGCAACCTCAAACTCTTAAGAATCTCCTGAGCCTCCCATGTAGCTGGTACTACAAGTGCCCACCACAATGCCCAGCTATTTTTAGAGGTGGGGTATCGCTCTTGATCAGGCTGGTCTTGAACTCATGAGCATAAGCAATCCATCCACCTCAGCCTCCCAGAGTACTAGGATTACAGGCATGAGCCATTGTTGTCCAGCTGCTCTGTGGGTTTTTTAAAAATAATTTTAACAAAAATTTTTATATTTTACTTGTACATTGACAAACAGCAGAATCTCTGTAAGTTGACCACCCAAGAGACTGTAAAAAACTGGTTAACATAAGGAAATAGACATACTGTACTGATACATATATGTACTTATATAGCTTTTATTAGAGAATATAATAAAATCTTACATAAAACAATAAAATCATGCTTACAATATCAGTACATTCACTCTTTTCTCATGGTTTAAACATTCTTTCTCAAAAAAGTCAATCTTGATCTGTTTATAATTCTCATTACAAACGTAACTGGAGAAAGCACTTTCAATACTGGCTTTGCCACTCAGCATACCTGGGCATTTTTCCACAGCAAATAACTTCAGCTGCATTATCAGATCCCTGACATCTTCTCCTTTAGAATCTCTGCAATTTCTGTGTCGGCCTCACCTGCACCTGCTTCTTCCACTTCATCAGCTGCTTGTGCGCTTTTATGCCAGTCTGTACTTTGGTCAGTATCACTTGGATAATTGCTTCTAGGTCCCTTCATCTTCCATTGCAACAAAACCTTCAAAATCTATGCCTTTGAATTCTGCCATGAGAGATAGACTGTGCAGTGGGGCCAAAACATTGTGCTGTTGGGTTGTGACAAATCCAGTCTTCCTGAAGCACTTCTGTATCATTTCTGACTGAACTTTTTCTAAGCAGAAGTGATCTAGAGGACAGCATCCAGAGTGTTAACTGATGCAGCAGATGAAGTG
The DNA here is from genome assembly GCF_000181295.1 of Otolemur garnettii. Taxonomy (NCBI): domain Eukaryota; kingdom Metazoa; phylum Chordata; class Mammalia; order Primates; family Galagidae; genus Otolemur; species Otolemur garnettii. Next base: position 8,850,828 of record NW_003852444.1, read on the forward strand.
GCTTCCACAGGTAGACCACAGGTTTGTGTTCTAATAATGACCCACTTCAGGAACTGGGCACAGCAGCACATTCTTAATGTTTTGATCATGCCCTGGTCAATAGGTTGGATTTTTGAGGTCATCTATGGAAGCAGAAAATTCAGTGTCACACCTGGGAGATGATTCACTTGTGGGTGGCCAGGATAGATATATACTGTCAGTAGCATAGACCGTTTTTTCTTCTTCATTTCTCAGTCAGTATCCCCATTACTCACTCCTAAAATAGGGCACCAGTCATCCACGTGCATTTATTAGATCTCAAACCGTTGAGGAGGTCTCGGGTTCAAGTTCGAAGTGCATAGCTTTGCAGATTAACTAGTCACCAGGGGCTTTTGTTTCTCTCCAGTTGAGTTAGCACAAGGAGAATTGTGAAATATTCTTTGGAAAGTTTTCTGCTCTTGTATTTGTCACACTTCATGACAAAGCTCCTATCAAGGCATCACATTGAAACAATCCAGCACTAGTCAGCACTAGTCAAAAATGTCGGCATCTTTGAGGCCTCTGGTGAAGTCTAGGAACTTTCTAATGAATTCTTCCAGAGCTTCTACTGGCACGTCATTGGATTCCCCACACAAGACTTTCAGGGAGATCTTGTATCATAGTTTAAATTTCTTGAGCCAACCACATGATGCCTGGAAATCTGCCACCAGAAGTTTTTGGGCAAATTCTTAGCAACTTCTGGGATCATTGGACCTGAGATTTGGGTGTTAACTGCCCTCATTTATTTGAATCAGCTTAATGTGGCTTTACTCATTTCTTTGAGGAAAGTTTTCCTTCTTTTCTGTTGTAGGTCTCCGCTTTCCTTACCATATCTCTTCAAGTACTCATGTTTACATTTCTAGATGTTACTAACCATGGTCTTGCTAACAAATGTTCTGCCGTCTTTCTTTGGCTACTGCTTTCCAGAGAATGTAGATCCACCTTTTCCTACAGTGTCAGTTCTTAAGAGTTCTTTCCTTTGAACCATCATGTCTCAATTAACTATAAATTTTTTTCAGTAATTGTAGGATGTACCTACAATTCAGTCCAGTCCTTCATGTTGAAAAAATCTTCTGCAACACATGATAAACAATTGGTAGGACGGTATGCCTAATCCAACACATCATAATAACAAAACAAGAACTTAAAGAAAAAAATAATACAACTAAGGGGCAAAGCCTACATTTCCTACCCCTTGGTATACAGTGGACTCAACTGGTCAAGTTATGGAGGGTAAATTAATATTGTGTGTCACAGACCAACCAAATGGTCAAGGTATAACTTATAGAGGTGGTCAGTATACAGAGGTCACTCTTCACTGAGTGCAAGTGGTACAGGTCCAGTCTATGAAAATTAGGTCAACTCAAGGAGGTGGTTAATGTAGGGAGGTGATCAATTATGGAGGTCCTACAGTAGTTATTGGTAGTCTGTGTTTTTTGAAGACTAATTGGTCCCCTTTTTTCTATGTTGTTTATTAGTGTAAAATTGTTTATATTTATTAATTTTATTTATTTATTTATTTTTGAGGCAGAATCTCATTCTATCACTCTGGGGTTGAGTGCACTGGCATCAGAGCTTATAGCAATGTCAAACTCCTGAGCTTAAGCACTCCTCTTGCCTCAGCCTCTGAAGTTGCTGGGACTACAGGCTCCTGCTACATCAGGCTAGTTTTTCTATCTTTAGTAGAGACAGGGTCTCACCCTTGCTTAGTCTGGTCTTGAACCCCTGAACTCAAGCATTTGGATTGCCTTGGCCTCCCAGAGTGCTAGGATTACAGATGTGAGCCACCACACTGGGCTAATTAGTGTAAAGTTATTTTTAGTAGTTCTTTATTGTCCTTTTAATGACCGTATGATGTATGGTGATAATCTCCTATTTCATTCTGATATTAGTAATTGATTTTCTTCTTGTTAGTCTTGCTAAGGTTTATCTATTTCATTGATTTTTTTTAAACAAAGAATCAATTTTTTGTTTCATTGAGTTTTCTATTGTTTTTGTTCTCAATTTTATTGATCTTTGCGCTTAGATTTATTGTTTACTTCCTTCTGCTTCCTGTGAGTTTATTTTCATCTTCTATTTGATTTTCTTGAAGTAATAGCTAATATTATTGATCTGAGACCTTTTTTCTCCTAATGTAAGCATTTGGTTCTATAAAGTTTCCTCTGAGCACTGCTTTAGCTGCATTCCACAGATTGGATACGTGTTTTCATTTTCACCTGGCTTTATGTATTTTTTAAAACTTTTCTTTAAGACTTCTTTGGCCTCTAGATTATTCAGTACTATGTTGTTAAATTTCTAAGTGTATGGAGATTTACCTCTTGCTTTTTTTTTTTTTTGAGACAGAGCCTCAAGCTGTCCCCCTGGGTAGAGTGCTATGGCTTTACTGCTCACGGCAACCTCCAACTCCTGGGCTCAAGCGAGTCTCCTGCCTCCACCTCCCAAGTAGCTGGGACCACAAGTGCCTGCCACAATGCCCGGCTATTTTTTGGTTGCAGCCATTATTGTTGTTTGGTGGGTCCAGGCTGGATTCGAACCCGCCACCTTAGGTGTATGTGGCTGGTGCTTTAGCCGCTTGAGCCACAGGCGCCAAGCCACCTTTTGCCTTTTTATTCTTGATTTCTAGTTGGATTCCATTTGGTCAGAGAACTTATTCTATATGACTTCAGTTTTCGAAGTTTCTTGAGTTTGTTTTATAGCCCAGAATACTGTCTCTTTTTGTGAGTGCTCCAGTACACTCAAAAAGAGTATATGTTTTCCGGCTTAGCACCTGTGGTTCAAGTGGCTAAGGCACCAGCCACATACACCTGAGCTGGCGGATTCAAATCCAGCCCGGCCTGCCAAACAACAATGATGGCTGCAACCAAAAATACCCAGGCGTTGTGGCAGACACCTGTAGTCCCAGCTACTTGGGAGGGAGGCAGGAGAATTGCTTGAGCCAAGGAGTTGGAGGTTGCTGTGAGCTGTGATGCTATAGCATTCTACCCAGGGTGACAGCTTGAGGCTCTGTCTCAAAAAATGGAAAATAAAAAAGAGTGTATGTTTTCCTATTTATTTTTGACTTCCTAGCCTTACTAGAATACCACGTATTTCTTCCTTTGCAACTCCTCTGACCCCTGGCACATCCCTTCTTTTTATATTCTTGTTTCTTATTGGTTTGTGTAGCATCATTGACCATTGATTTCTTTTTCTTTCTTGCCTTTTTTTTTTTTGAGACAAGAGTTTCATTTTGTTGCCTTTGGTAGAGTGTTGTGGTGTCATAACTCACAGCAACCTCAGACTCCTGAGTAGCTGGAACTACAGGTGCTTGCCACAATACCTGGCTATTTTTAGAGACAACGTCTCTCTCTAGCTCAGAACTTGTCTGGAACTCATGAGCTCAGGTGATCCACCGGCCTTGGCCTCCCAGAGTGCTGGTATTACAGGTATGAGCCACCCATACCTGGCCAACAGTTGATATTTTTTTATGTCTGTTTCCTCCTCCTAGAATTTTTTAACCATGTCTCATCTGACATTTTATATACTTCTAAACAAAAATTCATATTCTTTGTTCTGAAAAATCACAAGTTTTTATGTTGGCTATTTAATTTGTACTTACACTAGTTTGTGGCAAAATGACTTTGAACTATTACTACTCTTAAGTATGTTTTTGTTATTCTTCCAAAAGCCACCCACAGAGGATGATTCTCTCAATAAACTTAGACTGAATTAGGAATTGTATGTTAAGTATATAGCTAAAAATTAAATGAGAGAAAAATTTGTATCTTTACAGTGTTTCCTGGGACATAGATAAATGCCTCTGCAGTGCTTATAATAGTAAGACAATAGATACCAGATGCTTAGTGAGGAAGTATTATAAGAATTCAGAGAAGGAATAATCAAAGAATATGGACAGGATTAATCCACATGGTCTTCTGAAATGATAACATTTAAATGAATGGTAGGTGAAGTGGAAAAGAAAGTTGAAATGAAATTAACAGATCTATCTGTATAACATGACTGCTAAGCCAAAATGAGCATGATCTGTAAGGAGTATATTCTGGGAGGCAGTAGAAGAGAGGGTTCCTAAAGCACAGGAAAGTATTTAAATTTGAGCAGGAGGCAATAGCCAATTTAATGGTTCTTAATCTGAAGAATGATCTATAAAATATAGTTTAAGCATTGGCATCACCAGGAAGCTTGTTAGAAATTCAAAATTTCAGGGCAGCGCCTGTGGCTCAGTGAGTAGGGTGCCGGCCTCATATACTGACGGTGGCAGGTTCAAACCTGGCCCCAGCCAAACTGCAACAGAAAAATAGCTGGGCATTGTGGCGGGCGCCTCAGCTCCTCTGGAAGCTGAGGTAAGAGAATCACTAAGGCCAAGAGCTGGAGGTTGCTGTGAGCTTGTGATGCTATGTCATTCTACCAAGGGCAACAAAGTGAGACTCTGTCTCTAAAAAAAAAAAAAGAAATTCAAAATTTCAGATTTCGCCTCAGGCCTACTGAATCAGAATCTGTATTTTTTTTTTTTTTGAGAATCTGTATTTTTGACAAGATAATAAGATAATTAAGTGATTTGCATGCATGATTGGGTTTGGTAAGTACTGTTTTGAAGGGAAGTTAATCAAATAGAATTGTATGTAAGTTGAATCCTTCCTAGAGGAGAGAGATTATGGCGAGGAGTCAGTACAGATTCCTTTAGGTAATATATTAGTAATAATACAGTTGAAGACAAGAAGAACCTTCTTAAAGAAATAAAATCAGTAGGATTTAACAACCAGGATATTTTAGAGAATGGAGGAGAGTGCTTAAATCAGAGATCATGATCACGTTTTGACATCGGGCAACTGAAAACTGGTGGACCATTTATAGGAAATCAGAAGCCTGGATGGCATAAAGCGCTTTCATTATTTTTTACTCTCAGGCTACTAAAACTTATTGTTAACAGAAAGTCAGCATAATAATAACCGTGGAGAAAGTCTTGAAAAAGGTATTTTTAAAAACTTCATAATTCAGCTCGGCGCCTATAGGTCAACCAGCTAAGGCGCCAGCCACGTACACCTAAGGTGGCGGGTTTGAATCCCCAGCCCAGACCCACCAAAACAACAATGAC
>NW_003852444.1:8856013-8915377 GCF_000181295.1 Otolemur garnettii
TGGAGGTTGCTGTGAGCTGTAAAGCCACGGCACTCTACCCAGGGGGACAGCTTGAGGCTCTGTCTCAAAAAAAAAAAAAAAAAAAAAAACAACAAAACTTCATAATTCAAAAATCCGGAAACAGCATTTCATTTTTGCAAGTCATCTTGGTTTATTAGCATGAAACTTGTATTGATCATTGTTAGTAATTAAAAGCTTGTTAGTGTACTTTTAACACTTACTATGTAAACATTTTTTTATTTTTTATAATTAGTTTTAAAGGAAATTTTCTCATTAAAAAAGGTATAATTTTTGGCCAGGCACCCTGGCTCATGCCTGTAATCCTAGCACCCTGGGAAGCCGACGCGGGTGTATTGCCTGAGCTCACAAGTTTGAGACCAGCCTGAGCCAGAGCATGATCTTGTCTTTAAAAATGGCCAGGTGTTGTGGTGGGCTCCTGTAGTCCCAGCTGCTTGGGAGGCTGAGGCAAGAGGATTACTTGAGTTTGAGGTTGCTGTGAGACAGGACACCATGGCCCTCTGCAGGAGGCAACAAAGTGAGACTATGTCTCAAAAAAAAAAAGAAAGACATTTTTAAAATGCAAATTAAAATAATGATTTCAGTATTTTTATATTAGATTGGTGAGTATTAAAATGTTTGGTTCCAGTAAATAGGCTTTGGTGAGAATGTAGAATGGTGCAACTTTTTAAATGACAATTTGGCAAAGTTTGTCAAAGCTAAAAAAATTCACAAACAGGGTGACGCCTGTGGCTCAGAGGAGTATGGCGCAGGCCCCATATGCTGGAGGTGGTGGGTTCAAACCCAGCCCCGGCCAAAAACTGCAAAAAAAAAAAAAAAAAATTCACAAACAATGCTTGATCCAGCTATTTCATTTCTAGGAATTTGTTTTACCAATATACTGGCTCTGTGTCAATCCACAGCCCAGTTCATCAAATTTACCAATTGTGTCATTGTGTTCAGGAAATTATTTTTCTAGTAGATATAGCCAGAATTACATCATTTTTTGGGAGAGTTTTTCAGTTTATTCTGATTTGTTTTTAATCCTTTTAAAAGATATTTTATGGGCCAGGCATGGTGGCTCACACCTGTAATCCTAGCAGTCTGGGAGGCCAAGACAGGTGGATTGCTTGAGCTCACCAGTTCAAGACCAGCCTGAGCAAGAGTGAGACCCTGTCTCTAAAAATAGCCAGATGTTGTGGCAGGTGCCTATAGTCCCATCTACTTTACAGGAAGAGGGAAGAGAATTGCTTGAGCCTAAGAGTTTAAGGTTACTGTGAGCTATGACATCGCAGCACTCTACTGAGGGCAATAAAGTGAGACTCTCCTAAAAAAAAAAAAAAAGTTATTTTGTTTTCCTACCCCAGGATTTTAGTATTTTTAGGATTCTTCATTCACTTCTAAAGTGCATATACCAACTTGCTTTTCTGTGGATTTTTTTCTTAATTTCATAATATTAAGGGGTACAAATGTTTTTGTTACATGGATTGTTTTTATAATGCTTGAGTCATGATGGTAAGAGTGCCCATTACTCAGCGAGTGTTCATTGAACCCATAGGTAGGTGTTTTTTTTTAATCTCCTCCCTGCCCCCACTTGAATTCCACTGAGTTTTACTTTCCTCCACAGACATGTGTGTTCATTGATTAGTTCTAGTTTAGTGGAGAGTACATGTGGTGTTTGTTTTTCCATTCTTGAGATTCTTCACTTAGAATAATGGTAGCCAGTTCCATCCAAATTGTTGTAAAACTCATTAATTCATCCTTTTTTATGGCTGAGTAGTACTCTAAGACATACATATACCACATTTTTTATTAATCTACTCATGAATTCATGGGCACTTGGGTTGATTCTACATGTTTGTGACTGTGAATTGTGCTGCAATAAATATCTTAGTGCAGGTGTCTTTTTGATGAAAACACTTCCTTTCCTTTGGGTAGATACCTAGTAGTGGAATTGCTGGATCGAATAAATGGTAGGTCTACTTTTTAGTTCACTAAAGAATTTCCATACTGTTTTCTATAGAGATTGTATTAATTTTCAGCCCCACTAACGGTGTATAGTGTTCCTTTTTTTCTGCATCCTCGCCAGCATCTGTGTTTTTTGATTTTTGAAATATTTTTTTTTTTTGACTAAATTTTACAGTTATTTATACTGGATGGGATAACTTTAAGGCTTTTGAAGATTTTTGGTGAAATTGGTTGACAGTTTTCTTTTTCTTTTCTTTTCTTTTCCTTTCTTTTCTTTCCTTTTCTGCCCTAGGATTGAATGCTTGCCTTTGCCTGGGCTGGTCTTAAATTCCTGAGCTCAGGCAGTCCACCTGGCTCAGCCTTTCAAGAGTGCTAGGATTACAGGTGTGAGCCACTGCACCCAGCTGACAGTTTTCATTTAGTCCTCATAACATAATTTTAAGAAATGTTCAGGTTCCAGGCTAAGGCTTATGACTTGGTTGATTTTTGTGACTACGTTTAACATTTCACAATCAGGAATTATTATTTCTCTATAAATTTAACATTCATTTATCATGAATATGTCCTGAAAAATATTTAGGCTACCATATAAGTAAGAAATCCTAATATTTTTGTTATTAAATTGCTTTAAAAATTAAGAATGATATCTTAGTTTTGGCTTTGAGGAATAATAAAATTACCTCATGACTGGAATAATGAAATACTTCATTGAAACCAGAATGTGAAAGTACTCAAAAAGTGGTCTAGGCCAGGCATAGTGGTTCACGCCTATAATCCTAGCTGAGGTGGGGAGGTTGCCTGAGCTCAGGAGTTTAAGACCAGCCTGAGCCAGAGCAAGACCTTGTCTCTAAAAAAAATAAGCCGGGTGTTACAGAGGGTGGCTGTAATCTCAGCTACTTGGGAGGCAAGAGGCAAGAGAATTGCTTAAGCCCAAGAGTTTGAGGTTGCTGTGAGCTGTGATGCCATGGCACTCTAGCGAGGGCAATGAACTGAGACTCTGTCTCAAAAAAAATATATAGTGGTCTAAATCTCATCATTAAAAATTAAAACTTATGGCTAGAAAAACAACTAGAAAATAGGTTTATTTGTATATTAGCAAATATAAATGTTTTTTAAATTAATATTTATAATATATTTATATATTTTTCAATAAATATGTATTTTGCATATAGATATTTAATTATTTATTTTGTTTCTGAGACAGAGTCTTATGCTGTGGCCCAGGCTAAAGTGATGTAGCTTCAGCCTAGCTTATAGCAACCTGAAACCCCTGGGCTTAAGCAATCCTCCTGCCTCAGCCTCCAGAGTAGCTGGAACTATAGGTGCCTGCCACAATGCTGGGCTAATATTTCTATTTTTTGTAAAGATAGGGGTCTCGATCTCGTTCAGGCAGGTCTCAAACTTCTAAGCTCAAGGTATCCTCTTGCCTTGGCCTCCTAGAGTGCTAGGATTGTAAGCATGACCTGACCCTAGTACTATATAAATTAATATATAATAAGTACGTGTGTCTGATTTGTTTCACTTCTTGAAGTGAAGGGGTGAATTTGGTAATTTCCGTGAATTTGTTTTTCAGTAGATTAAGTTTTGGAGAATTCATTGTTCCTAATATATTAACATACAGGTTGTGCATTTCAGTATCATAGGATCAAAAGATTGTAAACAGGAGTATCAGTTGTGAGTCTGTTAAATTATTTATGCATCTGTATGAGGAAATATATTGCAGCCATGAGAAAGAATGAAGTAGAAAAAAGAATTTCCAGTGTATGTTGAATGAAAAAGGGAAGATTCTGAACGATGCACATAATTCTTTCCCTTTTCAGTTAAAAAGAGAGAGCTACAGGTGCCACTCTCTCTTTTTGCCCCAGCCAAAACTGCAAAAAAAAAAAAAAAAAAAATCAATTAAAAAGAGAGTGTGTGGCAAAAGATATATTCATGAATGTATGTTTATTTATATATTGATTATATTTGGAAGAATACACGAGAATTGTTTACTGTAGTTGTTATTAGGGCTGGAAAAGATGGAAACAGAAGGTAATGGTACTTTTTTATTGTTTTAATTTTGATTATTCAGTTAGTAAAAGTAAAATTCATTGTAAAATATGTGAAAAATGATAAAATAGAAGTATTCAAAGATAACTGTTGTTAAATGTTTGTTTTATCATGCTTTTCTTTTAATCTTTTTATTTTGTAATTTGCTTTTACTTTTTTGTATTAGCTTATTTTACTTAAACATAACATTAATGTTGAAATAAGATGAGGACATAAAATAAACTTGTAAGCATCATTTTTAGCAGTTACTTAATATTGTAATTATGGCAGACACAACACATTAATAACCTGCCTGGTCTGATGGCTGATCTTCTGAGTTGGTGAATGGCCTTTTCCTTTTTTATGATTGTGTTTCTAAGTTCTGTCTCATAGGTTGATGATAACAGTTTATGGATAGGAAAACCTTCCTCTGTTGGACATTAAGTCTTTCTCAGGTTTTTTTTTTTTATTGTTGTTCATAGTGTAGTAATACATCTTTTTATCTTTTTGATACAGAGTCTCACTTTGTCTCCCTCCCCCCCATAGAGTGCTGTGGTGTCATAGCTTAGACTCAAGACTCTTGGGCTCAAGCAATTCTCTTGCCTCAGCCTCCCAAGTAGCTGAGGCTAAAGGCACCCGCCACACCACGTGACTATTTTATTTTTTTTGAGACAGAGTCACTATGTCACACTCAAAAGAGTGCTGTCACATCACAGCAACCTCAAACTCTTGGGCTCAAGCGATTCTCTTGCCTCAGCCTCCCAAGTAGCTGGGACTGTAGGCACCCGCCACAATGTCCAGCTATTTTTTGTTGCAGTTGTCATTGTTGGTTAGTTGGCCTGGGCTGGGTTCGAACCCACCACCTTCGGTGTATGTGGCTGGCACTGTAACCACTGTGCTATGGGCGCCAGGCTGCCACACAGCTATTTTTAGAGGTGAAGGTCTCTCTGTAGCTCAGGCTGGTCTCGAATTCGTGAGCTTAGGCAATCCACCCATCTCTGCTTTCCAGAGTGCTGGCATTGGTGTGAGCCACTGCACCTAGCTAATATATCTTTTTAATTTAGTATTATTTTGACCCAGTGGACATATGATCCTTTAAGTACATTGTGAATGTAAGCATTTTAATCAGTTATGTCAGAATTTATGAATTTTCATAGATTACTTTGTTTAGAAAATTACATTAAACTAGTTTGTTAGTCTGTTTTCTTTTTTTATTTTTATTTTTTTGGTAGAGACAGAGTCTTACTTTATTGCCCTTGGTAGAGTGCCATGGAGTCACACAGCTCACAGCAACCTCCAACTCCTGGGCTTAGGTGATACTCTTTGCCCCTTGAGTAGCTGGGACTACAGGCACCTGCCACAATGCCCAGCTATTTATTTGTTGCAGTTTGGCCAGGGCCAGGTTTGAACCCACAACCCTCAGTATATGGGGCCAGTGCCCTACCCACTGAGCCACAGGCACTGCCCCTATTAGTCTGTTTTCTACATAGCAATTAATCAAATAACTATACTGGGACACCCTCTGTACTCACCTGATATGGGCCCTAATGACTTTTTCTATTACCTGGAAATATTAAAAGGATGACATTCAGGACATCAAGGGTAATATAAGGATACCTCTGATGGCCATTTTAGAAAACGAGTTACAAAATTGCTTTAAAGGGTGGTCTAGGCACTGGCATCAGTGCATAGCTTCTCAAGGAGACTATAGCAATATTAAGCAATGAGGTATATAGTACTTTTTCTAGGATGAGTTCATGAACTTAATTGTCAAGCATCGTATATTTCATCACTCCTCATATCTCCTCTAAACTCTGAATGTGTTTATTCAAGTGATCCTCATCCTTAGAATAGTGCTTGGTACATATTAGATGCTCAGTAAATGGTGATGAATGAACGAATATCCTTGGACATTCTTGGAGGTCATACTGGAGAACCTCTTTGTTTGGTAATTGCCATCATCTGTTCTATCCCCCTGCCAGAAGTATTTCTCGAACATGTCCATTTTTCTCAATTTCTGCTGTCATTACACGCCTGGTTTCTCTCCTCTCCTTGAGTATCTTTTGTGGTCTTCATATGCGTCTTCTTTCTCTGTTGCAGTCTCTAAAGGTTGGAGTTACTCAGGCTTCTCTCTCATGCCTTTCTTTGGATGGAAAGTTGATATAACAAAAGGTAGATGAGAGTTGTGGTATGAGAAAGCTGTGGATTTTTAAAGTTATTTTGATATACAGTGAACTACATGCTAATTTGCTATAAGGAGAAAGGGGAAAATATACCAGTAATTACTCTAAACTAACATCTGTGGAAGTAAGTGAAATAAAACTTGAGAGTACATTTCTAGTAGAGTTCTTTATGGTTTGTTTGACAGTGAGGAAAATATATTATTACATTGCTTCTAAATTCTGTAAGTATCCAAAATATGATCTTAGGCACATATCAAGTGATCTGTAATATATTTCATTTTTCTGTAATATATTTCAGAATAATATATCTGTAATATATATATTCAGAATAATATATCTGTAATATATTTCATTTTCTAACACACTACTTTAAAATGTGTAAAAGAAATAAAATAGTATGCTGTATAATTCATTAAAGCATCAACATTTGTATTTTCTCCCTTTTCTTTCCTTCATCCTTACCATTCACACCCTATGTCTTCCCTAGACATTCAAATTTTCCAGAAATATTACATCTTTACTTCATAGACTTTTGACTAAATAAGGCCAACTCACAGTGATAATGGGAAAACTAGTGGCGGTATGGAGTACATAGATTTGTGCAGTAGTTTGCATAGCTATGTTTAGGACATAAACTGATAAATTTTTAAGTCTGGAAGAACCTGAAATTTGCCTGTGTAATTGAAGTGAAGGTCACTTATTATATAGTAAACTTGTTTTAGTCATTAATATTTCCTCCTGAACAACAGATGTAGTTGTCATGAATCCCTAGTTTTATATCAGATATATAGAATTTACTGTTCTAAAAAGAAGGGAAACTTCAGTTCTCAAAATTCACATGTGAAACTTAACAGTAAATATTAACAAAAAACTTAAGTGTCCAGTTCTAGAAATGGAAATGTATGGTCATCCATTGCTTAACTTGTGGATAGTTCTGAAAAATGCATCATTTGATGATTTCATCATTGTGTAAACATTAGGGAGTGTACTTACTTAAACCTACTTGGAATAACCTACCACACATTTAGCCTATATGGAATAGTAGATAGCCTCTATTGCTCCTGTGCTGCAAAACTGTAGAGCATGTTGCCATACTGAATACTGTAGGCAGTTGTATCACAATTAAAATACAGTAGGACCTCCATAGTTGATCATCTCCTCACATTGACCACCTCCTAAAGTTGACCTAATTTTCATAGACCTGCATCACATGTATTCAGTTGAAAACTGAACTCTGTATATTGACCACCTCTAGGAAGTTGTAACTTGACCAGTTGAGTCCACTGTACACCAAGGGATAGGAATTTGGGGCTTTGTCTCTTAGTTGTATTATTTTTTTCCTTAGTATAAGTTCTTTTTTCATGTTTTATTATTATGATGTGTTAGATTAGGCATAACGTCCTGCCTATTGTTTATCATGTGTTGCAGAAGATTTTTTCAACGTGAAAGAATGGTCTGAATTGTAGGTACATCCTACAGTTACTGAAAAATTTTATAGTTAATTGAGACATGATGGTCCAAAGGAAAGAATTCAAAGTAACATTATAGGAAAAGGTTGACCTACTACATTATCTGGAAAGCAGCAGACAAAGAAAGATGGCAGAACATTTTGGTCTTAGCAAGACCACGGTTAGCAACATCTGAAAACATAAACATGAGTACTTGGAGAGATATGGTAAGGAAAGTGGAAACCTCCCCATCACTTTGCCATCAAACAAATAAATGCACGTAGATGACTGGCACCTATTTGAGGAGTGGGTAAGGGGAGGTATTGTCCAAGAGTCTATTCCACTGACAGTATACAACTATCCTGGCCACCCACAAGTGAATCATCTCATCTCCCATATGTGACACTGAAATTTTTCCCTTGAAACATGACCTCAGAAATCCAACCTCTTGGTCAAGGCATCATCAAAACATTTAAAATGCATGGCTGCATCCAGCTCCTATGGTAGGTGGTTACTAAAATACAAACCTGTGTGGCTCGGTGCCTGTGGCTCAAGCGGCTAAGGTGCCAGCCACATACACCTAAGTTGGCGGGTTTGAATACAGCCCAGGCCAGCCAAACAACAATGAAGGCTGCAACCAAAAAATAGCTGGGCGTTGTGATGGGCACCTATAGTCCCAGCTACTTGGGAGGTGGAGGTGGGAGAATCACTTGAACCCAGGAGTTGAAGGTTGCTGTGAGCTGTGATGCCACGGCACTCTACCTAGGGTGATAGCTTAAGGCTCTGTCTCAAACAAACAAACAAAAAAAAACAAAATACAAACCTGTGGCCTTAAAATTCAACCAGAAATGATGCAGAAATGCTTCAAGAAGGTTGGATTTGTCACAACTGAAGAGCACCATGTAAAAGCCCCATCAGACAGTCCATAAAGAAGAGGATATCAGGGATCTAATAATGCAGCTGAAGTCATTTGCTATGGAAAAATGCCCAGGTTTGCTGAATGGCAAAGCCAGTGTTGAAAGTGCTTTTTCCAGTTACCTTTGTAATAAGAATAAGAAACAGATCAAGGCTCAGCGCCTGTGGCTCAAGCCATTAAGGCGCCAGCCACATACATACACCTGAGCTGGCAGGTTCTAATCCAGCCTGGGGCTGCCAAACAACAATGACAGCTGCAACCAAAAAATAGCCAGGCGCTGTGGTGGGCCCCTGTAGTCCCAGCTACTTGGGAGGCAGAGGCAAGAGAATTGCTTGAGCCCAGGAGTTGGAGGTTTCTGTGAGCTGTGATGCCACAGCACTCTACCCAGGGCTACAGCTTGAGGCTCTGTCTCAAAAAAAAAAAAAAAAAAAAACAGATCAAGATTGACCTCTTTTTTTGAGAAAGTATGTTTTAAACCAAGAGAAAAGAGTAAACGTATTAATACCATATGATATGATTTTTGTATGATACCGTATGTATGATTTTATTGTTTTGGTTATGTATGATTTTTGTATTATATTCTCTAATAAAAGCTTTATAAGAAAGTACATGTATCAGTATAGTACGTGTAGTTCCGTATGTTGACTAACGTGTTACAGTCCTGTGGGTGGTCAACTCAGAGAGGTTCTACTATATGCGTGTATAAGCCAGCAACATAGTCATGTATTATCATCAAGTCTGTGTATTTTAGCCACCTACGGGAGGCCTTAGAATAAAGGGGGATTACTTTATTGAATAATTGTGTATTTAGTAATCTCTACCATAAGTAAAATAATGTGATTTTGTGTTGTCGGAGTGGTAGTCTGTGTACCCAAGCATCTAGTGTGGGTGGAGATTCCAGAGGAAGATACAGTTTAAAAGGTATAGAAAAAAAACACACTAAAATGGATATGTGATAGGATTATTCATTTATTTAAATTTAAACAAGTAAATGGATAAAAAAGTAAATCCTGTCCTTTTATTTAAAATTAATTTATTAAAATCAGAGAGCAAGAGCCTAGGAGATAAGCTAGATTTATTAAAAAGCTGCTTTAATAGCTCAGCTGTATTCCAAATCATCTTCAGTGATTTAGTACATTGATTACAATATGCTGTGTTAACAGTATGTATACAAAGAAGTACACTAATTCAGATTCTCTTCCAATCCAAATTAGTAAAACATTAATCTGTGTTAGTTACACCTTAGGAAAAACTTCTTTGTGCAATAACTTCTTTTTAGATTTTTCTGGTTATTATTTTATAACACTAAAATTAAAGCTGTTTGTTAACATTAAATGTCAAAGTGTGGTTTTTATCAAATACAATTTAAGAGTTTTCTTAGGACAGTGACAAATGTAAATTTTGGAGTCAAACTATTCATTAACATTTTATTTCTACTGTAGTGAATCATATATTATTTAATTCCTTTAAAACATTTCGTTTAACTGACAGGCTATTGTAAGTTTTTGCATTTTTAAGTTTTAGAACCAGGAGGATCTTAGAGGTTTATCTAATACAAAGTCTTCTTCTAGGCAGGAAGACTCAGGTTCTTAGAAAGCTAATGACTTAAATAAACTTCTCAGAATTAGTTATTGTAAGAATTAGGACTGTAACCTAGATTTGCAATATACATACCTTATTTTCTATTGTTTCCTAATTTGAGTTAAACTGAAATACAGAATATGCTGAATATAGGCAGTCCCCAAGTTACGGATGATGTCACTTAATGAGCTCTAAAGCCTCCCTGTAAGGAAAATTGATAATTAAAGAATTAAATTAATAATTTGGGGAATCATTTGTTCCATGTATGTGAGCAAATTCACATGGCATCAGCAGTTCATTGGTACAGCATCTTAATACTAGTGGCATCAGCATCACTTTTGTCTTAATATTTTTATTTGATTTTGCAAGTCTGTGTTTACCTTTATGAATATGCCTTTAAAGTGAAAACCTCTTCCAAGTTCAGGTGAGCCTAGAGTGAAAAGAAAGGTAACTACAATGGAAATAATTAAATGTTCAGGGAAAGGCTAGATGCCATCATTCGTGGGGAAAGCACTAGACTCTTTTGACTATCGGAACAATTGTAAAAGATGAAGTGAGAGTAATAGAACATATGAAAGACAGTCCTCCAATGAAAGTATCTATTGTTAGTAAGTAAAGTGGTAGATTAATTATTGAAATGGAAAGGTTTTTACTGATTTGGTTAGAAAAGTTTGAGTCTAGCAGAGGTTGGTTCATGAGGTTTAGAGAAAGAAGCCTTGTTCATAACATAAAAGTACAGGTGATACAGCAAACTTTATTGTCTTATTTTAAGAAATTGTCACAGCCACCTCAGCCTCCAGCAACCACCACCCTAGTTAGGGAGCTGCTATTAATATTGAAGCCAGATCCTCTAACTAAAAGAGTATGACTTAATGAAGGCTTACATGATTGTTAGTATTTTTTGGCAATAAAGCATTTTTAGATTTTTTTTATACATTAATGCATTTATGAGGTACAATATGCTGATTTTATATACTACTTGAAATGCTTATATTGAACTAGTTAATATATTCGTCACCTTATTTACTTAATTATTCTGTTAAGACATTTATACTCGGTTTGGTACCTGTAGCACGGTGGTTATGGCATCAGCCGTATACACCAAGGGTGGGGGGGTTTGAACCTAGCCCAGGCCAGCTAAACACCAATGACAACCTCAAAAAAAAAATAGCCGGGCGTTGTGGTGGGGTCCTGTAGTCTCAGCTACTTGGGAGGCTGAGGCAAGAGAATCACTTAAGCCTAAGAGTTTGGGGTTGCTGTGAGCTGTGATGCCATAGCACTCTACTGAGGATGACATAGTAAGACTCTGTCTCAAAAAAAAAAAAAAAGACATTTATACTCTATACTTAATAGATTAGACATGTACCCTTGCAATATGCACCATAGATGTAATCCCACCATTTACCCTCCTTCATAAAATCTCCTCCCTCCCCTCCCAGTCCCCTCCTCCTCCATCTTGGGCTATAGTTGTGATTTATCTATCTTTCATATGAAAGTGTAATTGTAAATTGGTTTCAAAATAGTACTGAGTCGTAAGGCATTTTTAGATTAAAGTATGTACTTTGTTTTTGAAAGATGTAATGCAATTGTACATGTCATAAGTTACAGTACAATATGAACAATACCTATTATATGCACTGGGAAACCAAAAAAATGATGTGACTCACCTTGTTGCAGTATTCACTTTATGAAGGTGTCTAGAACCAAACCTAAAATATCCCTAAGATATGCATGTATAGTTAAAATAAGTAAAGAAAATCAGCACATATGGAATGTGTATTACAGTAGAACAAACTTTCAAATAAATGTTTAGAAATAGGAGACTGGTTAAATAAATTATAAGGCATCTGCATAGTAGAATATTATGCATTAAGAACTATAACCTGTGGTTTTACAAAAGGGAAAATGTTGATTGCATGAAGGAGTGGGGGACAAGATGGAATATTAGCAGTATGATTCTTTTATTTTTTTATTTTTTTTGAGACAGAGTCTCAAGCTCTTGCCCTGGGTAAAGTGCTGTAGCATCAACTTCAAACTCTTGGGCTTAAGTGATCCTCTTGCCTCAGCCTCCCAAGTAGCTGGGACTACAGGCGCCCCCCACAATGCCCAGCTGATTTTAGGTTATAGTTGTCATTGTTGTTTGGCTGGGCCGGGCTGGATTCGAACCTTCCAGCCTCGGTATATGTGGTTGACGCCCTAGCTGCTTAAGCTACAGGTCACGGTGAACCAGTATGATCCTTTAAAAAAAGCCCACACAGGCAGCGCCCATAGCTGAGTGGGTAGGGCATCAGCCACATACACTGACGCTGGCGGGTTCAAACCTGGCCCTGACCAGCTAAAACAACAATGACAACTGCAAAAACAGCAAAGTAGCCGGGCTTTGTGGCAAGTACCTGTAGTACCAGCTACTTGGGAATCTGAGGCAAGAGATTTGCTTAAGCCTAAGAGTTTGAGGTTGCTGTGAGCTATGAAATCACAGCACTCTACCCAAGGTGACAGCTTGAGACTCCGTCTCAAAAAAAGGCCCACACAGACATACATGCTATTGATGTCTATATAGGTACAGAAAACTATATACTTGAATATGGGATTTGAGGTGGCTTAACTATTCTAATTTTTGCTTTTTTTGTCATTATAAGTTATATTACAGTGAAATTAAATAATTTATCTTTGGGCATGGAAAAATTAAACCTGAATAGAATTTTAAGTCACAAAATAAAACATTATTATGTAAAATGCTATTAGAAGTTACCATTCTCATGCCATTTCAAGCATTGGAACTTAGAAGTCTTTGGAAAAATTAAATAGATTTAGTGCTAACATCTTGTCATTATCTTTAGAATTTCAATAGGCTGACAATGTAATAATGGCATTTCTATGAATCCTTCAAAGAAAATATTATTTTAAGTGTATCCCTTACAGTGTGAGGTACCATGTATTATACAGAACAATTCTTGTCACAAATCATGTCTTTGCATCCCTTTCAAATAGATTTTTGACTTAACCAGATCGTGAAATAAACTTGAAATGGCATTTCTCCCATTTTTCTTTCCCTTTGTTTCCTTTCCCCTCCTTTCTCTTTTTCTCTTCCTCAGCGTATTATTGAAGTGTAATTTACATAAAGTAAAATATCGACTTTACATATGTATGCAACTCTATGTCTCCAGTATTTTTCATCTTCATTCATTTCTCTTTGCGATATTTTGTCATTTAATGTAGGTGTATTTTACATCTTGTTAAACTTACTCTTAGGTATTTGATGTTTTATTTGATGCTATTGTAAATGTTATTATGGTTTTACTTTGTTTCTATTGTATGTAGTATTTAGAAATACAGTGAATTTTTTTATATTGGTTTTATATCTAGTGATCTTGCTAAATTAGTTATTATAGTGGTTTTTCTATTCTTTTGGGTTTTCTGTGTGTAAAATCATGTCATCAGCAAAGAAAGCCTTATTTTACTTCTTTTCTAATCTTATACCGTAGTCTCTACCCCCCATCTTAAGAGGATACTTTCCAAGACCCCAGTGGATACCTGAAACTGCAGATAGTAGTGAATCCTTTATTTACAGTTGGCCTTCCTTGTCTGTAGATTCAACCAACCATGGACCAAAATATTTGGGGGAGAAAGCCAATAGAAAATAACACAACAAAAAGCAATACAAATAAAAAACAACACAGTTATACCAACTATTTATATAGCATTTACATTATATTTAGGTATTATAAATAATCTAGACATAATAGAAGAGATCGGGTAGGTATGGGTGTTCATGCATATAATCCTAGCACTATAGAAGGCCAAGGTGGGAGGAATTCAAGACCATCCTGAGCAAGAGTGACACACACAGACCCATCTCTACAAAAAAATAGAAAAAATAGCCAGGCTAGTGGCACATCCTGTAGTCCCAGCTATTCCGGAGGCTGAAGCAGGAGAATTACTTGAGCTGAGGAGTTTGAGATTGCAGTGGAGCTATGATGACTCTACTGTATTGTGTCCTGGGCGACAGAGTGAGACTATCTCAAAAAAATAAGTATATGGAAGGATGTGTAGGTTCAGTGCAAATACTATAGCATTTTGTATGAGGGACTTGAGCATCTGTCAAGGCCATTTTGTCTACAAAATGAATAAATTACTTTACTGTAGATTTTGGTATCTACAAGGAGTTTGGAGTGAGGGTTCCTAGAACCAGTCCCACAAGTATACTGAAGGATGGTTGTATTTCATACTGTACCACAGCATGTAAAAGTAAATGCTTAGAATGGAGAGAAACCACTTGCCTAACATAATAGTAAAAAGATTTCCTCAGGGAGAAGTTTAAGAGACAAAGATTTAAAAGAGATTCAAGATTTAAACGTAGGTTCAAATTTGTGAGGTTCCGGGTTGGAGATTGTGTCACAGTGACCATTTCCCTCTACTTCTTTCTTTTGTGAGGCCTAAGAAATGGTTTTAAAATGTAGAAAAACATATTCAAAGGAAGAGTAGTATTTTGTGATTTAATAAAACTAAATGAAATTCAGGTTTCAATGTCTATAAATAAAGTTTATGGGAACACATCCACACTTGCTTCTTAATTGTCTGTGACTGCCTCTGCACTTAAGCAGCAGAGTAATTACAACAGTCTGTAGGGCCCACAAAACATAACATATTTACTCTTTGACCCTTCACCAAAAATATTTGCTAATGTCTAATTTAGAGCCTTTTCTTTTTAGTGTTACTTTTTTTTTTTTTTTTTTTTGAGACAGGAGCCTCAAGCTGTCCCCATGGGTAGAGTGCCGTAGCGTCTCAGCTCACAGCAACCTCCAACTCCTGGGCTCAAGTGAGTCTCCTGCCTCAGCCTCTCAAGTAGCTGGGACCACAGGCACCCGCCACAACGCCCGGCTATTTTTTGGTTGCAGCCGTCATTGTTGTTTGGCGGGCCTGGGCTGGGTTTGAACTCACCACCTTGGGTGTATGTGGCTGGCGCCTTAGCCACTTGAGCCACAGGCGCCGAGCCTAGTGTTATATTTTTAAATGGGGCCTTTTGCTTTCTATAGTAGTATGCAATTGAGTTAATGTGTTTTTCATCCCACAGTTAAGTAAACAAAATATCCTGTTCTTTGGTTATAAAAGTTGAAAAAAATTTTTTTAATCTTGCTCTCAGAATTTATATGCTGTATATTTTAGTCTTTTAAAAAGTGTATAGGCTTAAATTCCCTAAGGCTATTAAAAATATATATGTGTATTTATTAAAATAGACCATTTGACTACAAAATGAATAAATTGCTTTACTCATATCACAGCTGAACATGGACTTTTACTTTGAAATCTTAAAGTATGTGTCTAGAATATATTAGTATGTGCAATTTAAAGATTAATAATTTGCATTGCTGTATGGATTTAAAGCTTTTTTCTCCTACATAATCCTTTGTTTTGGAGGAGGTAATGAGTAACTTAAAGTTTTCACAGTTGTAACTGATCTAATGTATTATCAGTAGTCCTTTATGTTTATAGAATGTTTATTTTTGAAAATACTGATTCATTCTCTTTGAGACTTTCTGCAGAAGTATTAGTTTGACTAACATTTTCTGTTGGAACTAGAAATGAACTAGTTTTACATGGAACAGAGGCTTGTTAAGAGTAGTAATTTAATTTTGTAGTATAAAATAATTATTCTGGATTTTATTGAGGTACAGTAAAAATGAGCAAAACTAAAACAATTATTTCTTTAAAGAATTAAGAACTATTATTTCCATATTTTTGGTTCCTTAAGAATCTTCATTATTAGTTAATTTTATCCTGATGCCTGCATGTTAACATATTTAGAAATCAAATATATATTACTGATAATCCTAGTAATATTCATATGAGCTTGAAAGCTATATATATATATATTTTTTTTTTTTTGAGACAAAGTCTCACTACATCGCCCTGGTAGAGTGCCATGGCATCACAACTCATAGCAACCTCAAACTCTTAGGCTTAAGCGATTCTCCTGCCTCAGCCTCCCAAGTACCAAAAAATGCCCAGCTATTTTTTGGTTGTAGTTGTCATTGTTTGGCAGGCCCAGGCTGAGTTCAAAATCACCAACTCCTGTGTACGTGGCTGGCGCCCTAGTTGCTGAGCTACAGGCATCAAGCCTTGAAAGCTATATTTTTGTTTAAATTTTTTTATTTGTGCAAATTTATGGGGTACATCTGCATTTTTATTGCATGGATAGATTGTGTAGTGATCACATTAGGTCTTTTAGGATTTCCTAAATCTAAAAGCCTAATAATATATATTTTACCCATTAGGTAATTTCTTATCATTCTTGTTTGTTTTTTTAAAATCCTTAACATCAAAAAGGTAGGCTTCCATATCAATGAGTGCTGTCAGGAAGCAAAACCACAGAAGTGGTAGCAATATCTTCCTGAATGAAATTAGAGATGGATGAATTGGCAGTGATCTTTCAGTCAAACAAGAGCATGTGATTGGTAGCATGCCAATTTGGGATAAGCATTTAGGAGGTGGTAGAATCTAAATTATTGGGGACACTTAGATTCGGCTAAAGAAGTGGTTGCATTTAAGCATGCTAATAAACATGAATTAAAAAAAATTTTTTTTGAGAAACCAAGATTGGCCCCCTTGCACTTCAGTTTAATGTTTTTCCTCAATTAATTTTTCTGTCTTACCTGTTACTACTGGTATACTGTAAATTGAGATTCAGAAGCATTTCTAAAAGGACTAATTTACAAATCTAGTCTAACTAGAAGGATTTTGAGAGATGGAGAGGTGTTACTTGGATGCGTTTGTTTCAAATAAGTGTCTCAGTCAGTCCTTGCAAATTTTAACATAGACATACCCTTCTATCAGGTTTTCACCAAATAAAACTTTTTTTCAAATTGAAAATAAATTGATATAGGTAACTCTTTTTCTTGACAATTTTTCACAAGTGTGATAGAAAACTAATTAGCACACTAATTAGTCTTTTCTTTGATTTTATACAGATTTGATTTTATCTTACTAATACTTTCATCAGGCTTAGCCTGTAATTTTTTAAACACCTACCCTCCTTCTTAGAGAGCACTGAGTTAATAGGAAACATGTGATGTTGATTCTCTAATTATACATTTTTTTCACCTCATCGTCTCTTTGTTTGTTGGTTATACTTAATCTTTAACTATAATCATAACAGTTTTCTCATGATAAAAGTAAATATTGACTGGGTATGGTGCCTCACACCTGTAATTCCAGCACTTTGGAAGGCCAAGGGTGGGAGATCCTTTGATGCAACATAGAAAGACTCTATCTCTATGGAAAATAAAAAAATTAGCTGGGTATGGTGGCACGTGCCTACAGTCCTAGCTACTTTGGGAGGCTAAGGCAGGAGGGTGGCTTGAGCCCAAGAGTTCAGGATTGCAGTAAGCTGTGATTGGGCCACTGCAGTATTGCCTGTGTGAGACCTTGTCTCTTAAAGTGAATATTCATTTCTGGAAATTGGAAAATGAAATTAAAAAAAAAAACAAACTACTCCTAGCCCTCTACTTAGGAACATATACTGCTATTTTCATATATTCCTCTTTCATGCCTGTGCTCTAATTCCCCATATACAGTTGTGGGAGCCCATAATTTGCAATACATGTCTATGGTACAGTGTTGATTACAGTAGGCACAGTATTTGCACTCAAAAGATTCAAATAATATTCTTTAGAAATTTATATTTTAAAATTAATTTGCTATCATAGAAGAAATACATAGTCTCTGTAGAAAACATGGATAATGTACAAGTTTCTAATTTCTCCTGTTTCTGGTCTTGTTTTCTGTAAAGGTAATCACTTACTGGTTTGTGGGTTTGTGTGTAATTTTTTTCTATGATTTCGCTTATGTACTTTTTAGTTTAGTTTTGTTCTTTGAATCAGGGTCTTGCTGTATTGCCTAGGCTGGACTTGAACTGGGTTCAAGATGAGTAGTTAGGATTATAGATAAATGCCACTGTGCTTGGCTATTTTTAGCTTTTTACCATGAAAATTCTTTAGAGTTTATGAAATTATATCAAATAGAATAATGAAATCCAGTATTTCTATACCTCAGATTTCACACTTTTTAACATTTTAGTATTAGGGGTTCAACTCTTTACCTTCTCTGCCTTCCTTCCTGATGGAATACTGTTATCATGAAGTTAAATACTTCAGAATGTATCTCCTAGAGAAGAGGTTTTTTTCTAAAAAAAAAAAAAAAAAGCACAATACTATTATTATACCTAACTAAATTAACAGTAATTCCTTAGATCATCTAATCCTAGTTCATGTCGGAATCTTGCTTTTCTCAAAAATGTCTTAATGATTTTATTCTCATTCTTCAGAGTTAGTGTTTTTGAGGAACTCACTTGTACCTTGGCAGTAATTTTCTCTCATTATCTTGAAGGTACATCGCTGCCTTCTGACTTTGTTGCTGTTGAGAAGTCCGCTGTTATTGTCATTATCATTCCATTGGATGATTATCTATCCTTTATGGCTTCTTTTAAGATTTCTGTTGCTTTTAGTGTTCTGCAATTTTACTACTTTGTGTCTGAGTGCGAATTTGTTGATCCCACTTGGGTATCTGGTACTTTCTGGGTCTGAGGATTATTTTAACCAACTCTGGGAAATTTGCAGCTGTTTTTGTTTTTCTTTCAAAACTTTGAAAATCAAAGTAAGAACTATGTATCCAGAAACATATATATATATACACATATAAAAAATGTACAGTTTGATTATAAAGTAGCTATCTTTATAACCTCTTCCCATGGCAAAAGTAGAATATTTCAGGTAACTCAGAATCACCCTGAACCATATGTCTCTTGCCATTTGTATCAATTTTTCTTACCCTTAATGGTGATAATTATCATGACTTTATCACCATATATACACATCCCTAAAATATTGGGGTTTTTTTTAGTCTGTTGAAATTTATATGACTAGCATTATATTCTTTATGTCTTGCTTTTTTTTGCTCAGATTATGTTTGTGAGATTCATTTGTGTTGTTATATAGCTCTAGTTCTTCATTTTCAGCCATATTTCTTCAGATATTTTGTTATCTCCCTTTTCTCTCCTATTCTTCTAATACTTCCATTATGTATATATTGATGTGCTTAATGGTGTTCCACATTTCTCTGAGGCCATGTTTTTTGTTTGTTTGTTGAGTTGGTTGGTTCTTTATTCTCAGTGTTCTTTGGCTTGCCTAATCTCTATCAATCTGTCTTCAGTTTTGCCATTTCTTTCTTCTGTCAGTTCAAATGCACTTTAGAGCACTTCTTTAGTGAAGTTTTACAGTTCTTTCCAACCGTAGAACTTCCGTTTTAGTTCTTTTTCATGTCTGTATCTTTATTGGCATTATCTATTTGTTGTATTACTGTTATCTTTCCTTAATCATGATTTCTTTTAGATCTTGGAACAGATTTATAGTGTGTATTTAGAAGTTTTCAGTAAATTCAACATGGTCACTCTTGAAGATAGTGTCTTTTTGCCTTTATTTTTTCAGGTATATGGGTTATGTTTTCCTGTTTCTTTGCATGGTTTGTAATATTATGTTGGAAATTGAAGATTTTATATAATACTGTATCAACTCTGGGTACTTGTCTTGCAACCTCCCACCCTCTTCCAGGGCTTGTTATGTTGGTTTGTTTATTAGTGACTGGGTAAATTATTTTGGTGAAGTCTTTTTCCCTCTTGCAGTGTTAATGCCTCTGTATTGTTCCTTAAGGGCTCAGATTTGTACCCTTGAACTACACTGTTTCTTAGCTCTCTTTTATTTTATTTCCCTGACTACACCCAGCTTTTAAGCTTCACTGGCTGACTGCTCTCTTGTTTTCAAACATACCTTAGAATTTAAATTGCATCTCAGCCAGATCCAAACAGACGTTGAGGTCCATTACTTAAGACTTACTTAGATTCCAGGAGGGCTCATCTTGGCTCTCATTCTCTGGTTCTCTCCTGCATCCTTAGCTTACCTACAGTGTAGCATGTTATCTTTAGTCTCATCCCAGATTGCCTTTCACTTCATCGTGCTTGGGTTTGAGATTGCCTTTAGGCTTGGGGACTTCATCACATTCTTGCAAATGGAGTCTATTCTTTTGTAAGGAGATTCTCACCTATCTCTGGGGATGTGTTAAAGGAGTAACTTGTAGGTGCCTCTTAGTTTATATCTTAGAAAAGTTAAGGCTCAGCGCCTGTGGCTCAAGTCGCCAAGGCGCCAGCCATATACACCTAAGGTGGCGGGTTCAAACCCGGGCCCACCAAACAACAATGATAGCTGCAACCAAAAAAAAAGAAAATAGCCGGGCGTTGTGGCAGGCGCCTGTGGTCCCAGCTACTTGGGAGACTGAGATAGGAGACTCGCTTGAGCCCAGGAGGTGGAGGTTGCTGTGAGCTGTGATGCCATAGCACTCTGCCCAGGGGGACAGCTTGAGGCTCTGTCTCAAAAAAAAAAAAAGTTAAATACAAATATTTTACCAAATAAATACCAAAGTGATGTTGAGGTAGAATGCAGTCCTGTATGGTTGATTTTTCTGTTTAACTGCAGTTTAACCTTTTATGTGATAGATTTTTGAATTCTTGGGTAGATATTTTTCTAAAACTTAAATAAGCTT
Source organism: Otolemur garnettii (assembly GCF_000181295.1). Lineage (NCBI taxonomy): Eukaryota > Metazoa > Chordata > Mammalia > Primates > Galagidae > Otolemur > Otolemur garnettii. The sequence continues at coordinate 8,876,725 of NW_003852444.1, forward strand.
CCATGGTTTCCTAAAGGTTATACAGTCAGTCTTGAGTTCAATAATGTATGCATATTAATGGTGCATATTCATGATATAAGTATATCGGTACCTTGGTATTTGATTTAAAAAGGAGAATAAGTGTTCATGCTGATATTTAAACAGTCACTTATCTTGCTTTTTCACTTAGCAAACTCCCTATACTTACAGTTCAGTCTGTATTTTGTCTTTGTGTAATTTATATAAATAACATACTTTGTGAAATATATGCCTAATACAGAAGCAGTATACAACTTAAGGGTGCTGGTTTTGAAAAAGTTGTCAGTTTACAACTGACACATAACATAATTTATTCATTCATTAACTATGTAAGTGCTTACTATTTACTACCTGTCATGTTGTAGCTGCTTGGTATACATGTGATATACCAGGTAACTTCTCTTCTGGAACTTCCAGTCTAATGTGAATAGACTAATTATTAAGTAAATAATAATTTCATAGTTAAAGCATTGATTAGGTAAGGTATATAGTATTATATATATAAATTATAAAAATTCATAGTTTGTTCTATACATATTAAATAGCATATATGATTTTTTTTTTTTTTTTGGAGACAGAGCCTCAAGCTATCACCCTAGGTAGAGTGCTGTGGTATCATAGCTCACCGCAACCTCCAACTCCTGGGCTCAAGTGAGTGTCCTGCCTCCGCCTCCCAAGTAACTGGGACCACAGGCGCCCACCACAACGCCTGCTTATTTTTTTTGGTTGCAGCCATCATTGTTGTTTGGCGGGCCTGGCCTGGATTCGAACCCGCCACCTTAGGTGTATGTGGCTGGCGCCTTAGCAACTTGAGCCATAGGCGCCGAGCCATTATATATGATTTTTATGAAAACTTTTAAGATGTCATACTAGATACCCAACTATGTGTTTATGTATATTTTATATCAATAAGTAGCTTTCAATTGTGTTTAATTATAGTATGTATATCTTTGGTTTATAAAATATTCAGGAATTTCTGTGTAACTATATGTAGTAGAGTTGCATACACATATTTAATTTATTAAAGTTCACTATTAGATTGGCAGAAAACTAAAGGATTAATTAATTTAAATAAAATAATCAAATTCTTAAAAAATTTTGCAAAAGTACTATTTATTGTGTACCATATATAAATGTATATATATTTTGATTTTCTTATTGTGATGAAATATATGTCATATAAAAATTTACTATTTTTAAGTGTACAACTCACTGGTGTTAAGTTCACAGTGTTGCGTAGCCATCCCCACTGTCTATTTCCAGAAGTTTTTCATCATCCCAGCAATTTTCCCTTTTCCTAAAGTACCTGGTAACTTTTATCCTACTTTCTGTCTTTGAATTTGCCTATTTTGGTATGAAATCCATAAAACAGTTGTCTTTTTGTGACTGGCTTATTTTACTTAGTATAATGTTTTCAGTATTCATTGATGGTGCAGCATATATCAGATTTTGATTCCTTTTAGGGCTGAATATTTTATTGTACTACATTTTGTTTATCCATCTGTTTGTTGATGGACACTTGGATTCTTTCTACTTTTTGGCTGTTGTGAATAGTGGTGCTGTGAACATTGGTATACAAGTATCTGTTCAAGTCTCGGGTTTCAGTTCCTTGGGTGTTTTCAATTCTACCTAGGAATAGTGTTGCTGGATCATCTGCTAAATCTATGATTAACTTTTTGAGTAACTACCTAATTATTTTTACACAGTGGCTGTATTACCTTATATTATAGTATATTTTAATACATATCTTTTGAACAAGGTTCTAACCATAAAACTTAGTACTTCCCAAGTGATAAGGAATTTTTGAGCATAATTTTCATTATATGATTTTGTGTACTGTTATATTTTTGATGATGCAAAAGCATTATCAGGTGAGCATTAGTTTAGGTAATGAGGTAAAATTTTGCTGTAGTATTTAATTTTGTAACAGTAATGCCATTTTACATTTTGGGCATTTGCAGTCAAACCAAGAATATGCAGCTGCACCTTTAGTAATCATGGCTTCTGTCTTACTGTGTTGGAAAGGGCATGAGTTTTGAATTTGATAATCTTATTTTTGAATTTGATAATCTTGTTTTTGAATTACGTTTTTGACACTTTAGCCTCAGTTTCATCTTTTGCAAAGGGTGTACTATGTTGTTATTAAGTCACTATGAGAATTGGGTCATGCATATGAAAATGAATTTTTTTCCTGCAGAATTAATTACTGAATCATATACTGATCACTTCTAAAAACTCTCAGACCCCATCTAGGAAAATTACTAGCTTTCCTTGCCTTTTTCATTTAAAAAGATTTTTTATTTCTACTGCTTCTAACATTATAAATCTTTTTGTTTCAATTGATTCTCTTTTAATTTTAATTTTGGTTGACTGGCTTATGAAATAAAATTAATATTCTGTAAGTAAAAATTTTGGTTACGATATTCAGACAGGAGAGAGTTTATTTCAAAGCTTATTTTAAAAGCTTATTTCAGGCTCGGTACCTGTAGCTCAGTGGCTAGGGTGCCAGCCACCCAGCCTAGGCCTGCCAAACAGCAGTGACAACTACAACCAAAAAATAGCTGGGTGTTGTGGTGAGCACCTGGAGTCCCAGCTACTTGGGAGGCTGAGGCAAGAGAATTGCTTAAGCCCAAGAGTTTGAGGTTGATTTGAGCTGTGATGCCACGGCACTCTACCAAGGGCAATGTAGTGAGACTCTGTCTCAAAAAAAAAAAAAAAATGTATTTCAGAGGAATTTACATTAAGGAAATTTATCTATACTTGAAATTCCCTAAAGGTTTGTGTCACTTCTCATTTTTCAGATGAGTAAATCAAGTCCTATAGCTTTTGAGTGTCTTATCCAAGATTATATAGCTATTTAGTGAAAGAGATGAGACAGAAGTCAGTTCTTCTGCTTTGAACTCCAGTGTTCTACCACAGCAGACTGCCCTCCTACATTGTACCATTCATGAAATTACATTTGACAACTGACTTGTGTGGCGTCTATCCATGGTGCTAGAAGTATGCCCATGTATTTGGTTTTAAGTATCCTAAGGGATTTCTTGCTGCTTTATCACTTTCTTTTCCTCTAAACATCCCTGTAAACTGAAAGATACATATCTTACAAACTTTTTTAAAATTAAAAAAATTAACAAAAAGAAAAACCTCAATGTTATCTTTTATTTGTAGTAATTTACTTTATAGAAGCTTTTTAATTCATAAGCCCCAATGTATTTGCTTTCCAACATTCCATAAATTATATCACCAAAACTCTATATGCTGAGGTTAAGAAAATAATTCCTTAGCATCAGAGATATTGAAAGTATAGATAGCACCCTTCAATGTTTTTCAGTTGAGTTTCCTGTTAGTGGTCCCTCCGTTTGAGCTTGTGTTTTTTACACATACAGTTTTTGGATGTTTAAATTGGAAGACCCATTAGAAATCACATAGATGAGGAAAATGGAGAGTGGCAAATCTGTGTCTGCAAGCCAGGAATCCTGAATTGTTTATAAATACATACATGATTTCTTTTTTTAAACTTATGTTTTGAAGTAATTGTAGATTTACAAAGAGACTCCACTTCATTGTAATTTTCTTTTAATTATTAAGAAAAGTCAAAAGTAATTCATTTTTCTTAAAGGAAGGAAAATAATTTCTTTTTTAAGTTTGTCCATTTGAATTGCAAAAATAATTCATTTTTAGGCTGAGCATGGTGACTCATGTCCGTAATCCTAGCACTCTGGGAAGCTGAGGCAGGTGAATTGCTTGAGTTAAGGAGTTTGAGACCAGCCTGAGCAAGAGCGAGACACCATCTTGAAAAATAGCCAGGCATTGTGGTGGGTACCTATAAACCCAGCTACTCAGGAGGCTGAGGCAAGAGGATCACTTGAGCCCAAGAGTTTGAGGTTGCTGTGAGCTATGACACCACAGCAGTCTTCTGAGGATGACAAAGCGAGACTCTGTTTCCAAAATATAAAATACATATTTTTGGCAACAGTTTAGATAATACAGATTTTTCTTAAAGTTAATAGTCTCCTGCTTACCTCAATTTTTGTGTTTTTTGTGATGTAATAACATTTTGGTGTCTAAACTTCCAAATGTTTTATTTTCTTAGTGAAGTAAATCAAATATATACGTATACAGGGCTTAAGTAATTGTATATTCATGTTAGCCTTAAGCTTTCTGGTCTTAACAAGCTTAACTATAGAATAAACAGACATCTTTCTGAGTCATAGACCTATCTATGGCTATATCATAATTATCTTAATGATTTCCTGTTGATGGACAGTATGTTGCTTGCAGTTTTCTATTCTTGTGAACAGCGCTACAGAGTATAGCCACATATTTCGTACATGTGTGTCAGTATTTATGTTCAATAGGTTCTTAGATGGGTAGTATAAGGGAGTAATTAAGATCATAGGTTCTGGGGCTGAGAGTTTCTGGAAGGAATCGAGGCTAACCTAATAGCTGTTTAGTTTAAGGAAAGGTAATATGGTTTCATTTCCTCTTTTGTGAAGAGCAGATAGTTCAGTATCTCTACTTTCAGGGGAAACTAAGTGGGATAGAAAGATGGAGGGTGGGGATGCTTTCTTCCTGTTGGCTAAAGAGGTTAATCATCATTTTTATTTATTTTGAGACAGACTCTCACTCTGTTGCCTGGGTTGAGTGCCTCCTGAGGAGCTAAGACTATAAGCACCTGCAACCACAGCCAGCCAATTTTTTTCTATTTTTGTTATAGCTGGGATCTTACCCTTACTCAGGCTGATCTTAAATTTCTGATATCAAGCTATTCTCTGCGCAACCTCTCAGAGTGTTAGATGGCGTGAGCTATTGCACCTGGCTAGATCATCCCTTTTTTTTTTTGAGACAGAGTCTCACTATGTCACCCTCGGTAGAGTGCTGTGCAGTTATAGCTCACAGCAACCTCAGACTCTTAAGTGATTCTTTTGCCTTAGCCTCCAAAAGTAGCTGGGACTACAGGTGTCTACCACAATGCCTGACTATTTTATTTTTGTTTGTTTAGCAGGCCCAGGCCAGGTTCGAACCCCCCAACCCTGGTGCATATGTCTGGTGCCCTGACCACTGTGCTACAGTTGCCCAGACTAGATCATCTTTTCAAATAATTGTTTTTCTTTTCATATAATTTTAATTACTTGTAATGGGATGTGAACTATGCATCATGTTCTATTCTTTTTCTTTTAACTTATTTGGCTTTATATGGTTTCTTTATACATTTTGCACATTAATTTCATTATGTGTAATGAACATATCTTTTACTCTGTTGGTTGCCTTTAATTTTGTTTATATTAGCTTCCTTCCATGTTGCTAAGTTGATCATATTGTGTTAGGGCTTTTAAATTTTGCTTAAAAAGGCCTTTAATATCCCAAGATTAAAAAAAAAAGTTTCTTTTTTCCTTCCAGATTTCAGTAGTTTCACTGTATAGCTCTTTAGTCAGATCATTTGGGATGTATTTTGACTGTAGTATGGATAGTCCATGTAGCTTCAAGTGGATAGCCCAATGTCCCCTTAACATTTATGGCTTCATGGCTTGGTACATGGCTCTTGTCCGTAATCTTAGCACTCTAGGAAGCCAAGAAAGGAGGATCCCTTGAGCTCAGAAGTTTGAGACTAGCCTGAACAAGAATGAAACCCTATCTCTACTAGAAACAGAAAAACTGGCAAGGCTTAGTGGCTCATGCCTGTAATCCTAGCACTCTGGGAGGCTTAGGTGTATAGATGACTTGAGCTCAGGAGTTTGAGACCAGTCTGAGCAAGAGAAAGATCCTGTCTCTACTAAAAATAGAAAAAATAGCCCAGTGTTGTAGTATATGCCTTTATTCCCAACTATTTGGGAAGCTGAGGCAGGAGTTTGAGGTTGCATGACCCCACAGCACTCTACCCAGGGTGACAGAGTGAGACTTTGTCTCTAAATAAAGGAATGAACGAAGGAACAAATGAATGAATGAATGAATGAACGAACAAACAAATAGGTAAATAAATGTTTGCCATGAGCAAGGCTGATACTCTGGCACTCTAGCCTAGGGCAACAGAGTGGGACTCTTATCTCAAAAACAACAGCAACAACAAAGAGTATTAAAATCTCATAAATTCATGGATCTGTTTATAGATTATTTTGTTTCTTTGCTCTTTTGTCTATTTTTCTGCCACAGACATTTTGGGCTTGTTTGTTTGTGACATTATCTCATTTTATTAACCCAGGTTAGAGTGCCTTGGTGTCAGCCTACCTCACAGCAACCTCAAACTCCTGGGTTCAAGCAGTCCTCTTGCCTCAGCCTTCAGAATGGCATTACAGATATCTGCCCCAACACTCAGCTAATTTTTTTTTTTTGTATTTTCAGTAGAGATGTTATCTTGCTCTTACACAGGCTAGTCTCAAGCTCCTTGGGTAATTGTCCCACCTTGGCCTTATAGAGTGCTAGGATTACAGCTGTGACCCACTGCACACCTGGCTACAGATACATTTTGATAATATTTAGATTATTGTAGCTTTATGGTCTGGTTCATTATCAGATTGGGCAAATCCCAACATTTTTTTCCCCACAAACTTCAAAGTAATTTTCAAGTGTTTACTCTTTTTTTTTTTTTTTTAGGATTTTTTTTGTTTTTATTTTTTTATTTTCATGATAATTAAAAAAAAAATTTTTTTTTTTTTTGAGACAGAGTTTTACTATGTTGCTCGGTAGAGTGCCTTGTATCACAGCTCACAGCAACCTCCAACTCTTATGCTTAAGCAATTCTCTTGTCATAGCCTCCCAAGTAGCTGGGACTACAGGTGCTCGCCACAATGCACGGCTATTTTTTGGTTGCAGTTGTCAATGTTGTTTGGCAGGGCCAGGCTAGGTTCGAACCCTCCAGCTCTGGTGTATGTGGCTGGCACCCTAGCCGCTGAGCTACAGGCACTGAGCCAGATAATTTTAATATTTAATAATAATAAACATGATATTTTAATATTTTGCCCTTTTTTAATTTAAATTTTTTTTTCATTTTTTAATTAAATCATAACTGTACATTAATGCATTTGTGGGGTACAGTGTGCTGATTTTATATACAATTTGGAATGCTTACATCAAACATAAGAATTCTGAATAACAGAATTGAAAAACAGAAGAGTAAATATAATGGGTATAAAACAGGGACTTTATTTCACAGAGCCAAACCAAGACAGATAGAAACCATGCAAGAACCATATAAATCATAATTGGAAAAATACAGAAACAAGATGATTGAATTAAAGGAAGATTTATCATTATTATTATTTTTATTAAATCATAGCAGTGTACATTAATACAATCATCGGGTACAGTGTACTGTTTCTGTATAGAATTTGAAATACTTTCATCCAACTGAAAGTATTCATCCATACTTTCATCCAAGACATAACCTTCATGTCTTTTTCTTAGTTAATTGTGGTAAGACATTTATATTCTACATTTAGAGAAATTCACATGTACCCATATAGGATGAACCATAGGCGTGAACCCACCAAGCGTTGACTCTTTTATGTAAACTCTAGTTTGTCAAATATGTATAAAAATACCACCATGATTTCCATGGGGCTTACCATCAAGTTACAGATTAGTTTTGCAGGCTATCAGTTTTTAACTTAAAATATTGATTTCAACCTAACCTTTTTTGTCTAACCATGACTTTAACCTAAATTTTTACCTAAAACTTTTCAACTCTACATAATCTTAAAAGTTGTATTGTTTGATTTTTTAAAAGTGTTTAGAATATGAAGGTCTGTCTGTTCTCCCTTCCTGCTTGTTGTAAGCTTTTTGTAGCATAACCATAGGGGTGCTTTTGTTTAGTATGTGTTTATTTTCCCTGAAGTTTTCATTGGCATATTATTGTATAATTAATTGTAAACACTTAGGTTCTAGGGCATCTTGATTTTGCATTCTATCTTGTTTCCCTTTCATTTCTTTTTCTTTTTTCTATTTTCTGTGGCAAGAGTTTGATATAAACATGCAACCTACCTTTAGTTCAAAGATGAGATAAGTTTTTGTTTTTGTTTTTGTGGTGGCAGAGTTTCACTGTGTTGCCTGGCCTAGAGTACAGTCGTGTCATCATAGCTTACTGTAATCTTAAACCACAGGCTCAAGTGATCCTCTTGCTTCAGCCTCCTGAGTAGCTAGGACTACAGGCACATACCACTACTCCCAGCTAATTTTTCTATTTTTTGTTCTTATGGCATCTCACTCTGTCTCTCAGGCTGACTTTTACTCCTTTTCTTTCAAAAGTGGTAGAATTACAGATGTGAGCCACTGCCCCTGGCTGGTACTGTATTAAGACTGAAGATATTTCTTTACATTGTATATTCCCTTAAGATGTGTATGATTAGTGCTTATAGGTTAGTACTAAGTGTTTTATCAATATATAGAAAAAAGGAAATTATTTTGTATTTGTGTTGAATCTAAAACATTAATAATGCCAGGCCTTTTACCTTGATATGCAAAAATTTTAAGAAATCCATTCTGAAATCTACTCTATGGTGATAACAATAGTTGTTCAGTCATTATTTTTCAGTTTTTGATACTATGACTTTTGGTTGTTGAATATGAGATTTTTTTTCAGGAGTAAACAGTGTATTTTGTTTCTTCTCACACAGGTCTTCAAAGTTCTACATTTTAGCTCACAGTGCTGAACTTCCTTCTCCCTTAAATTATTATAAACTTTTGCTGCTGTTTAATAAAAGTGAAGATGTCTCGCAGTCCTGACGCGAAGGAAGACCCTGTGGAATGTCCTCTTTGCATGGAGCCTTTGGAGATAGATGATATCAACTTTTTCCCTTGCACCTGTGGCTACCAGATTTGCCGATTTTGTTGGCATCGAATTCGCACTGATGAAAATGGGCTGTGCCCTGCATGTAGAAAGGTAAATACTTAAAAGTAGCTTTACAGTTTATTTGTTTTAACTGTACTGTTTTTTGTCATTGTGAGTATGAGCAAGTGAATTTAATAGACTACAAGCCTCAGGTGAAATTACGGTTAGCATTAAATTTTTAAGACATAATGAGGTGGAAAGAACACTGCACTAGGCATCAGGGTCAAGTCTTGGCTTTGTTGTTCACTAACTCTATGACTTTTGTAAAGTCAAATAACCTCTGGCAGTTAGTTTGGTTTTTTTAATCGTAGAAGAAGGATACAGTCAGGAGTGCTTACTGTTTAAGCAGATTAGGAGTAGAGAGGTAATTGTTTTTGATAGGATAGTATGAAATTGGAAATCATTTTGTATTACACATAGGAGGAAATTTCTAGTACAAAATAGGAGAGATATTTACAAAAGGGGCTAAAAGGACAAAAATCCTAGTTTTAGAAGATAAATAATTGCTCATTTTGTTGAGTCCTTACAAAAATTCTAACCTGATACGGTTATCCCTATTTTATACTTAAGGAAACAGGAGCTTAGAGAACTTAATTTGTCCAGAGTCATCAATTAGTGAGGAGGAGGTTTGGGATTCAGATACATCTTTCAGTCCAAAGTCTTTGTTCTGAACTATTATATCATTGAAAAGCCCTTTCTAACTCTAAAGATCCACAGTTGTTAATATTCTCTGGGGTTGTTGTTTTGATAAGTATCTGCAAGCTATTAGTGTAGGTAGGACTGCTCCATTTCTATTTTGAAGAACTTTGTCACCTTAGGGATTAATGCAAACAATCTATTGTGTTATAGAATTTGCCTTCTCTTTAATGTCTATATGATTAAAACTTTATTTTCTAGTTACCCATTTCAAAATTTTTATGAATTTTTATTTATGAATTTTAAGGATGTAGTCATACTTTTAAAATTTCCATGAGAAGATAACCATGTTGCACTATTCATTGAAAGTAGTGACTTTGAGGATTATCCAAGACTCTAAGGACTGTAAGTTTGATCAGCTTCAATGATTTTTTTCTTTCTTTTCCCCTTTGGAATGTTATGAAATAGTATTAATAAAAGGATCAATTGTTAAATTGTCATTAGAGAGAAGTCCATTATTTGGGGAAATTGCAAAGATAATCATAATCACTGTTAAGAATTTACCTGGAATTACTCCAAATCCTCAGAAAAAATAAGATATTTTAAACATAGAAAATAAAATAACTTCAGCAAAGCTAGTTTTAAATAAGAGGGTGCCCTCAGAAGACCAAAAAATGTGAGGAAGCTCTGAAAGACAGAAGGCCATTTGGATCAGTTTCAGGAAAGGAGCATTAGTGCAATTCAGGAGAAGACTGCTGAAAAAATGAATAGCAATGCTTCAGGATCCTAGGAAAAATATCAATGTGGTTGATTGAGCAGCCATATGAGTCCAGGCCCCCTTTTGTGCCATGTAGTAGAGACAGATGCCTTCTAGCTAGAACAGTGATTATAAATTTGGATCAGAGCCTTAAGGTGAATGAAAACACTTTAGAAGAACTAGGAGCTCTTGTGCTCAGCAAATTACCTACTGGCACACACTGTCCATCAGTTTGTCTTTGCTGTAGTCACAGGGGAGCATCTTGTAACAGCAGAGTATTGATAGACAAGTTGACAGGGTTCTTACATGTAAAGATGTGCGGCAGCAAGTGACACAGATTTGTAGGCGCCTGTAGTCCCAGCTACTCGGGAGGCTGAGGCAAGAGGATCACTTAAGCCCAGGAGTTGTTGGTTACTGTGAGCTGTGATGCCACAGCTCTCTACTGAGGGTGACATATTGAGACTCCATCTCAAATAAAAAAAAAAAATAAATAAAGAAGATCATGAACTCAGTTTTAAGTATGTTAAGTGTGATATTTTTGTTAGAAATCAAAATGGAGATATTGCATAGACAGGTGAAGTTCAGGTCTGGACTTCAGATGAGGTTTTGGTACAGATGTAGAAACTTGGGAGTCAGCAGCATATGGTGTGTTATTTATAAAATCGTGAGACTAGATTATGAGAGAGAAAGTAAATAGACCAGATAAGATCATGAGAGAAAAGGTCAATGGAAAAGATGAGAGCCTGTCTAAGGATGAGTGCTCCAACATTTATAAGGTAAAAAAAAAATCTAGATTATAAAAGTCTCACATAACCTCCTTTTACGTCTCCAACTTATATCTTTAGCTAAGGCAGTTATTGTTATTAGTCAGGTGATTGGTTTCTTGTTGACTTAACTATATCTCTTAGAACCTTTCCTTGGTCTCCTGGCTGCCAGATTTGCCCATACCTGTCTCATGGCTGGACTGGTTCATGGAAAGCACACAGGGCAAGCAACAGAGGGCCTTGGACCTGAAATCTGGTTTAGTCTTGCCAGAGAATATGTTGAACACAGGTATTATTTATGAAGATGCCCATCTCAGTTAGGGTCCAGCAAATCTTCAGTCTCTGATGATCAGCCCCAGTGATTGTATTAACACACAGGAAAAGCACAAGTGTTGCTAGTGGCCTGGAGAGGACTCACTTACATGTCATCCCAATTGTGCAGGGAAGGGCTTGCAGAGGCCACCCTGAGGTAGCATATTGAGATCATTCAAATAAACTTGGAGGTGGAGGTAGAATGCTAGTTGAATCAAGCTGTGACTTTGGTCTACAGAGTGAAAACTGCCTGTTTGAAAGGCCTTCTTTGCTTTAATAGCTTTGCCAAACATAAACAGATAGGTATTAACAACCAACAGAGTTTAATTTTTGGTCCCAGGCACAGGCTACTTGGGCATTTCTTAGACTGCTTTTGTATGTCCTTTTAGTGGAAAATACCTGGTGAAAGCAGCAGATATGGGAACACAGGTGTTTACTGGCATAGAGTTATATAATATTGACTCACATGGAAACCAGGACAAGGAAGGAAATGAGAACTTTAACATAAGTGTTATTATTTTTATCTCAGAAATAATAGAAGATACTGTATCTATGAAATAATAAAATTGCATAACAATATTCAGTGAACAATAACCATTGTTATTAAAATATAATAGAAAGAAGGAAAATTTGGAAGCTGAGGTTGAAAAGATCTCTTAGAAAGAATCACAAAAAGCAAGAGATGGAATATTTGACGAAAGAGGAGTTTATTTAAGGATCCATCAGGGAGATCAAGTACCAAATAAGCATTCTAGAAAGAGATGGCAGTGAAACAGAGGGGAAGTAAATCTAAATTATGATTAAAGAATATTCCCAGAACCAAAGAAAACATATTTCCAGACTGAAGGGGCCTATCAGGCATCCAACAAAACCTTTTTTATGTTGAAATACTGGAATACTGAAGACAAAGAAGTTTTACAAGTTTCCGGAGAGGAATAAAGTAAGTCCCATGTAAAAGGTTAGGAATTGGAATCATTTCAAACTTTTCAACAGCAAGACTTGACGCTAGAAGACACTTCTGAAGGAAATTAATTTTCATCCCAGGATTCCATATACACTCAACTGTTAAATATGAAGGTACACTACAAGACATTTTTAGACCTGAGCGGTCTCAAAAAAATTTTAACTTTAATATATTCTCTCCCAGGAATCTAGTGAAAAACATAATCCCATCAATATAAGAAATAAGAGAGAACACATGAGATAAAGGAGAGAGGTGATCTAACACAGGAGAAAAGCAATGGGATTCCTGGGATGATGGGGAAGGATGACAGCTGTGCTCCTAGTAAAGAGGGCAACCAATCCAAATGCAACACATCAGAAAGCTCCACTAGAGATTTCTATAAGAAGATAAAAGTGAAAGAACACTTGGCATTTCAAAAGTGAAAAGTCTTGTGAGGCCACTTTGAAAATTGGAAGAGTTCGGTGATTGAGTTAGTGATAAACACATAGAGATATTATCAGACAAGACACAGTTATAAACTCTGGGATAAACAAAAAGTTGTACAGAAAAGAAAAAATAATCATGTTACACTACAGTAGCTTACATGTAAGGTAGGGGCCTAGATTTATTTTTTTCTATACAGATATTCTATTGTTGCAGCATTTATAGAAAATTGATTCAGGAATCTCTTCTTGAAAATCAATTACCCATTAATGTTTAAATATATTTCTAGAGTCTGTATTCTGTCCATTGATGATTATATCTGTCCTTAAGCCAATACCACATTGTCTTGATTACTGTAAGTTTTGAAATCTGGCATGACAAATTTTTCAACTTTTTTACTCTTTAGAATTTATTTTGAGTATTCTAAGTCCTTAGCATTTGCAAATAAATTTTTAAATCAATTTTTCAGTTTCTATAAAAAGCCTACTGCAGCAGTTCTCAACCTGTGGGTCACAACCCCTTTGGGGATCTAATGACCCTTTCACAGAGGTTGTCTAAGACCATCTTGCATATCAGATATTTACATTATGATAGCAAATAACAATAACAATAGCAAAATTACAGTTACAAAGTAGCAATGAAAATAATTTTATGGTTGGGGGTCACCACAACATGAGGAACTGTATTAAAGGATTGCAGCATTAGAAAGGTTGAGAACCATTGGCCTATTGGGATTTTGGTTGAGATTTCCTTAACTATATAGAATATTTTATTTTATTTTATTTTATTTATTTTGAGACAGAGTCTCAGGCTGTCACCCTGGGTAGAGTGCTGTGGCATCATAGCTCAAAGCAACCTCAGACTCCTCCCAAGTAGTTGGGACTACAGGAGTCTTCCACTACACCCAGCTAGTTTTTTTTGTTTTAGTAGAAATGGGGTCTTGCTCTTGCTCAGGCTGGTCTTGAACTCCTGAGCTCAGGCAATCCAGCCACCTCTGCATCCCAGAGTGCTAGGATTACAGGCATGAGCCACCATACCCAGCCAACCAACTATATAGATTATTTTAAATAAAAATGACATCTGAAAAATGTTGATTCCTTCGGTTAATGAATAATATATGTCTTTTAATTTTTCTAGGTTCTAAAAATTTTTTAGCAGTGTCTTTTAGTTTATAGTATACAGAGTGTAGTATGAAATGTTTTGTTAGGTTTATCTGCATTTACAATTTTCATTTTTTAGTTCTTCATTGTTATTGTACAATCTTTGTATATTGACCTACAGCCTTGTTAAATAGATTCCTTAGGGCATGGTACAGTGGCTTGTGTCTATAATCCCTCCCAGTGCTTTGGGAGGCTCAAGAGGATTGCTTGAGGCCAAGTATTTGAAACCAGTGGAACCCTGTCTGTAAAAACATGAAAACTACTAACCCAGCATGCTGGTATACACCTGTAGTTGCAACCACTCAGGGGGCTGATAGGGGAGGATTTTGCTTGAGCTCAAGAGGGGTCAAGGCCAAGCCCTGTCTGGGGGACAGAGTAAGGCCCTACCCCTCCCCCAAAACAAAGATTCCTTAGGATTTTCTACATAGATGCTGATTATGTCTTCTGTGGATAAAGGCAGTTTTACTCCTTCCTTTCTAATCTCTATGCTTTTTAATTTTGTTTTTGCTTTACTGCACTGGGTAACTCCTCCTATAAAACTGAAAAGCAATGATAAGAGAGATGTCTTTGTTCTCAATTTTAGCAGGAAGTGTTGAGTATTTTGCCATTAAGTGTTGGCTGTGCATTTTTTTGTTGTTGAGGATGGTCTTTTCCAGGTCAAGGAAGTTTTCTTTTCATTTCTAATTTATTGAGAGATTTTATTGTGAATGGGTTTTGAATTTTGCCAAGTACATTGTTATACTTCTATTTAGGTAGTCATATTTTTTCTTTTCATTCTGTTGAAATGGTGATCTATGTTAACTTCTGAATCAACCTTTAGTCTACTTGATATGGTGTATTATTCTTTTTATTCAATTGGGCAATATTTTCAAAAGATTTTTGTGTCTGTGCTAGAAGGGTTTTATTTGTAGTTCTCCTTTGTATTGTTTTTGGATTTGTTATCAAAGTAATACCAGCCTCATAAAAGGAGTTGAGAGATGATGGTTTCCTAATTCTCTATCTCCTGAACCATTTGCATGTGATTGATATTCTTTTTTATTTATTTCCCAAATTCATTATTGGTATGAACTCTGAGATGTCTTCATTGGAAAGCCACCTGTGAAAACTAGCTACCACAGTATTTCTCTATGTTTACTTCTGGAATTCTTTTTGGACCAACTCCCTCTTTGTGATACTTTGCCCTGTAAATGTGAGTTGCCTTAGCCTCTTCAAATTTTGACCACTATTCCATCTATTGATTCTGACTTTTGGATGATACTGAATATTGGCCCCACCAAAAGTTCGGAGAGGTTAGAAAGTACACTTGGGGTGTGTAGTGAGGGAGGCTAAGAGACCTAAATCTTCAACTTGCATACATAATATCAAAGACTAAAAAATCAAAGAGTAGCAATACAAACAAGTTATTTAGAGATATGATAGTAAATAACAGAATCGTCTAAAAGAGCCAACATGATTATTTCTAGGGAGAGACAGCTGGTGTGGAGGAAGAAGGAAATGGGGGACTGTTCTTTCTCCTAATAATAGTTGTAGAACTCAGACTGGGAACATGCATATACAAATGCATGCATATACATATCAATGGAAAAAGGGAAAAAAGATTGAATGGGCAAATGGAAAGAATAGGAAAGAAGATTTAATAATACTGATAGTAGTCATAATAAAACTCAAGATCACATTTTAAAAGGAAAAAAAGGAATTTTTTAAATTTAAATTTAAAGGAATTTAAGAATTTAAAAGGAATTTTTGTTGCTGATAAAAGGTTCAGAGGCTTGAAGTATTAATACATTGAGGTGTTAATAAATACCAAGATAAGCTGACATTAATATTCCTAATCGACTTCTGTATTTTATAAATTGACAGATAAAGCAAACAATAAAGCAAAAATGGAGAATTTTAGCAACTCAGCAATATGTGTATGTGTGTGCATATAACTTTGTACACAACTTAAACTACAAGAGTAGTAATCACAAAAATTGTTAGGTCTCAGTGGAAATATTAGCCAATTCCAAAAAGTACACTTGTGTATTTTAAAAAATGTTTTCTGCTTAGGATTTATAGAACTTTTTAGATCTGTGGGCTGCTAAGTTTCCTTAGTTCTAGAAAAACATTAAGCCATTATTTCTGCAGATATTATCTTTTTTCCTTTCCTCTAGACTCTGACTAAATATTTTTCAGATCTTTTTACTATCTTCTGGGTCTTTTAATCTCTTTTCTGTATTTCCTACCTTCTCCTTAATGTGTTGGTAGATGATTCCTTCTGGTCTGTCTTTGTGTGTGAAGAGTTTATTCTTTGGATCAAGTCTGCTACTTAATCTGTCCATTGAGTTTTTAGCAATTGGTTTTATGTTTTCTAGAAGAAATGTCTGCTCTTTTTTCCTACTTGCTACGATATTTTAAAATATATTTCTTATGCCCTGCAGATATTTTCAAGTTTATCACTCCTTCTTTCCTTCCTTCCTTCCTCTTTTTCCTTTTCTCCCCCATCCCCGCCCCCAGCAGAGTCATGCTATTTCCCCAGGTAGAGTGCGATGGCATCGTCACATCTCACTGTAGCCTTAAAACTCCTGGGCTTAAATGATCCTCCTGTCTCAGCCTTCCAAGAACCTGGGACCACAGGTGCCTGCTGCTATATCTGGTTAATTTTTCTATACGTATTTTTAAAACAGATAAACATTATAAAATATTTGTTCTGTAATTCCAGTGGCTGAAGTGTATGGGGGGGTGTTTCTGCTGGTTGTTATTCATATTGTTTTCTTTTTTTATGTGCTTAGTTTGTGTGCCTGCTTCCTGAAAGTTGTCACTGAAAAAGTTTTTTTGTGCAGAGTATTCCAAATGTCTTAATACATAGGAAAATTGCATAGTGACAGATATCTTGGAATGTGTTCTCCTTGAGTGGGAGAGACTCGTGTATGTAGAAGGATGTGGCCAACACATGGAGAGTATTTCATAAAATTTTATAATGAATATTTTGTAAATAAAGGTACATTAGCTACAACCTTTCATTTTCCTTTATGTATGGCAACGTTTGAGACACCTTGTACATTCCCCAAAAGAATGGATTTGCCTGCTTCTAGATCCTGTAAACATTACATCAAGGATGCTGCATGCCTCAAAGTCTTTGGTCTGGCCAAGCTGTACATCTCCAGGGCATGATTCTTCCCTAGGGCTAGCTGCAGTAATTTTTCAAGGATGGTTTTCCCTCACCCTCTTTGCTTTTTATCTTACCTTATTTTGACGTCTCTATATGTTTGGGTTTTTTTTCCTGAGATTACCTTTGGAGAGTGGGCTGGGTCTGTTCTTAATCTGGGACCAGCTTTGCCAAAGACGCTCCAGTTTGAGCTTTGAATGCTGCCTCTTTCCTCATTCGTCTCTTTCCTCCTGTCTTTAGTAAGAGAGTCTTTCAGCATTATCAGAAGGCCTCAAAAATAGTATAATAAAATTGGATATTAACAGCCAAAGGATGTTAAAACGTTCATCTAACTGTAAAATAAAATAACTCTTGGTTTAAAAAGGTTAAAATGAAAATTTCAAATTATTTTGAATCAATAGTTGGAACATGGCTTCTCCAAATATGTAGAATGAGACCAAACTGGAATGTAGAAGAAAAATTAAAGCTGTGAATTTATTAGAAAACAAACAAAAATGAACTTATTTCCACCTTCAAAAATCAGAAAAAGTGAAAGACAAGGAATAAGCAGAATTAGTGAAATAGGAAAAAAAAAGTTTTTCAGTAATAGTTAGAGCTGGTTCTCTGAAAAGATCAATAAAATAAAGTTTTGGCAAGTCTAACCAAAAAATTAAAGACATGTAAGAAGCATTTGGAACAAAAGTAGAAACATAACTACACATAGGGAAGAAATTAAATGATTGTAGTAAAAACTATAAACCCTGTTAATTAGTAATTTGGCAATTTATTGCCAGATAAATTCTATTAATGCATTAGATAATTCTATCTAAATGCATCTCTACTGGCAGCCTGTTTGGCATTAGTTTGATATACAGGGTATCCATAAAGTTCGTATGCAATTTAAAATAGTTATTTGTATAACACACAACAGTACCTTTAAAGCAAAGTTTTCTGCGTATAATACTTCATTTCTGTTATATTCCTAGAAATTTAACATGTTTCAGTAAAAAAGTTGACCAGGTATAGTTTTCTTTTTATTCATTGTTAGTACTGCATTGTTAGCTTTGTGGGTCTTTTTCACTGCAGTTATTCAAATTAGGTTTCTTTATCTTCCATCTGTGCACAGTCCACTGCCTTTCCTCATTTCATTGAGTCAGTTCATTGATGTTCTGACCTTGGGTTTATATAGTAGGTATATGTGATGATGTGAATAGAGAAGGAACAGTCACAGAGGAGGAACTGTTACGGATGTGAGCTTTTCCAACTTTAAAATGAAACTTCTGCACAAGTTAGGCTAATAAGCCTTTGATTATGTATTTGTTATGTATGGTCAGATTAAACTAGTATATTTTAAATTTTTCAGATTTTAAGATTGAAAAGCTAGTAGCTGTAACTTCCTTTAAATTAGTGGAATAAGATATATTTAGAGGGTAAATTGTAGTAAAATAATTTGTTTCACTGTTGTGTGGTATTTGTATCTGGTGTATCTTGTGTAATATAGCAGATATGTTCCAACAAAGTTGACTGGAGCCTGATGGAAGTATATTTCCATAGGTAGGGAAAAAACTTGGAATAACATTTTTTAAAAGAGTAGGATAATAATGTAATTCAGTGTTAGAAACTCAACATGGTGGTGCATCAGTAATATATTTGATAAAAGGTGATATTGCAGCCTAGGTTTTTTTTACTTGTCACTTTCCATCAGTTTGATATTTATGCATTTTTTGGTTTTACCTTACTTTGCTTCAGCTTTAATCAGGATTTTACAGGATCAGAGAATGCTAACAAAAAAAAGTCTTAGAATGTTTGTGAAATCCCACCTGTTCTCAGAACAATCAGAGTCCCAGAAAAGTTACCTTATTGCTTCTCACACTGTGATGAAGAACCAGATTTTTCTTTTTTTTTCCTTCCCTTCCAGTCTGTTAATAAAGACTGATAAAGAGCCCTATTATTAGTCATGCCTCATATTCTGCAGAGTCCACTGATAATGATGATGTACTTGAATGGTGGTATAGCATCAGATTCCTATGAGAGTTTCCCATTGCTTATTCTTGATTTTTGTACTGTTCTTGCTATCGACTGGTCAAATGGAGTGCATAGACCACACTTGGAAACAAAACTAGGAGCAATCTATTTGTTTGATCCATTCAGGGAGTGGATAATTGTCATTATAAACGTTAGTGAAGAGCAACTGCTTTCATTCCAAAAGGGGTTACCCTGAGATTCAGAGGGAAAAAACAGCTTTACTATGTACAAATAAAAAATTTAAGTGATCTTATGGGAAAGTATTTTAATTAGTATGTAGTTCATTTTTATGCTTTTCTTTTTTTTTTTTTTTTTAAGACAGAGTCTCAAGCTGTTACCTTGGGTAAAGTGCCATGGTTATTTTTTTGTTGTTGTTCTTGTTCTTGTTGTTTTAGAGTCTCAAGCTATTACCTTGGGGTAGAGTGCCATGGTGTCATAGCTCACAGCAACCTCCAACTTGGGCTCAAGCGATCCTTTTGCCTCAGTTTTTCTACTTTTTATTAGAGACAGACAGGGTCTCGCTTTTGCTCAGGCTGATCTTGAACTCGTGAGCTCATCCACCTGGCTTGGCCTCCCAGAGTGCTAGGATTACAGGTGTGAACCACTGCACCTGGCCTATACTTTTCTTTCTTTCTTTTTTTTTTTTTTAAGAGACAGAGTTTCATTTTGTCGCCCTCGATAGAGTGCTATGGCATCTCAGCTCACAGCGACTTCTAGCTCTTAGACTTAGGCCATTCTCTTGTCTCAGCCTCCCAAGTAGCTGGGACTCCAGGCACCCACCACAACACCTGGTTGTTTTTTGTAGCAATTTCACCAGGGCCGGGTTCAAACCCTCCACCCTCGGTATATGGGGCCAGCACTGTGCTTACTCGCTGAGCCATAGGCACCACCCTGGCCTATACTTTTCTTTCTTGATATACAAGTTCGATGTCTGTCTTTATGGCTCCAAATAGCATCAAGGTAATTATCAAGGTCAGACAGAATAAGATTTGATAGAGATGATTAATGTAAGTATAGAAAAATAAATAGAGAAGAAAGTAAGTGAATAAGAAGTTTTGAAAGGAAACACTGAGGAAGAACTTACATGAGGAAGTTTTATATAATTGATTGAGGAATTAAACATACTTTAATAGTCTTTAAACATTTGATTCCTTAAATTAAAATGCCAAAAATAATTTATATTTTAATTCAGAAATTTAAGGGGTTTTGTTTGCTTTTGTTTTTTGGTGAGTTGTTTTGTTTTTTAGACCACTAGCAGTAGCAGATTTCTAGTTCTGAAGAGTAGCTTGGTGTTCAGTTGACATGTATTTATTGAACTCTTAAAATGAGCTAGATTTACATTTGATACTGGAGAAAGACCTAAGATTATACAAAAGTCAGGTAAAATATCGAGTCATCTGTTTTGTCTGTCTTCCAGTCACAAGTAAGTTAGAGTATGCCAAATAAGATGAATTAGCTAAGAAATTCAGATTCAAATTGAATAGTATGGTGTTTATATCTTATTGAAGCATTAAGAAGTATGTCAGAGGCTGGGCGCAGTGGCTCACACCTATAATCCAAAGAGCTCTGGAAGGCCCAGGCAGGTAGATTACCTGAACTCAGGAGTTCGAGACTAGCCCGAACAAGAGCGAGACCTTATCTCTAAAAAAAAAAATAGCTGGGCATTGTTGTGGGTGCCTGTAGTCCCAGCTACTCATGAGGCAAGAGAATCTCTTGAGCCTAAGAGTTTGAGATTGCTGTGAGTAAGCTATGATGCCACGGCATTCAACCTCAGGGTGACTAAGTAAGACTCTGTCTCAAAAAAAAAAAAAACTTTTTTAGGTAACTAGGTCTAGTTCATTGATGGTAAGGTAAACTATGAAGAGTACAAGGTTTCTTACAAAACAGGAAGTTAAAGTTAAAAATGGGCATAAATGAGAAAGAACAGATGTCTTTAAGATACATACTAGAAGAGGTCAAGGAATATGAAGTGATATCAGACTCTCTTAATTGCCTTTAGCATTAGTCCTGTAAGTTCACAAGTTGAAGAGTTTTTATTGGCTTTTATTTTTAACTTATATGTAAAGAGATGAAAGTAACTTTAAAGGGAGAACAAGGGTTCAGGCTTTTACGGAATTCTTTCACTCTTCTTTTTTCACTTTTCTTCTTGTTGGCACTCTTTCCCACTCTTATATTCTGATAGGTACAATTCCTAACCAGTTGTGTTTCCCATTTTTGGAATCTCTTTATATCTAGCTTTAAATATTAGTGTATTTAATGTGATTCATCTTCCACTTATCATTAGCAGTATTTATTAGTAGTAGTAGTAACTGATTTTTTGAATGCTTAAGTGCAAGACATGGTTTTAATCACATTGTAAGTGTATTATTTCTTTTAATTCTCACTGAAACCCTCTAAATAAAATACTGAAATTTCCATCTTATAGATGAGAAGACTGAGGCAGGAAGGTCACAACAACTTAGTCAAAATGTATTAGACGGTGAAGGGTGAACTAGGGTTCAAAGCCAGCCGCTGTGAGTCCAGAAGTCTTAAGAGTGAAAATGATATCATAATGGTGAAGAGGAGAAGATAAAGATATATGACAAATAAAATCAATATTGTTTGTTAAGGGATAACTGTGTTCTAGGAACAATAACAATTGTTTTATGGGTAAGGCACCTGTGGCTCAGTGGGTAGAGCGCTGGCCCCATATACCGAGGGTGGGGGGCATTCAAACCTGGCCCTGGCCAAACTGCAACAACAACAACAAAATAGCCGGGGATTGTGGTGGGTGCTTGTAGTTCCAGCGACTTAGGAGGGTGAGGCAAGAGAATCGCCTAAGCCCAAGAGCTGGAAGTTGCTGTGAGCTGTGACACCAAGGCCCTCTACTGAGGGTGACAAAGTGAGACTCTGTTTTTACAAAAAAATAAAAATAAAAAAAATTTGCTTTATGGTGTTATTTTTATCTTCACACCAACCTTTAAGATTATTTTCATGTAATCATGAGGATACTAAGGCATAGTTTATTAATTTGCCTAAAGTGAAGTGGCTAGGAATTGTTGAACCTAAATGCAAACCCCTGAGGGAGAATATTGTATATTCTTCCTTACTTACCCATCTCTCTTCCTCTTACATCAGCAATATATAACCTCATTAATCTTCTAGCATGGAGTAAGTTTTCCTTAAGTATCTGTTGATCATACTATGTAAAACCCATATTTAGATGAGAGAACCTAACACTGTTCACCTCTTACATCACACCGTAGAAGCTTACTCTTCCCATAAATCATGTTGGGTACACTTAAGAATACCAAGATTGATTTGTTGTTTTTGTGTCTGTTATTTATAAGTTTTTGTTATTTATTTGTTATTATTTATAAGTATTTGTTATTGTTTTGTCTAGCACATTTTATGTTAATTTTTAGCACTGAAGGTAGTCCCTGCTAAGCTCCAAAAATTAAATATTTTTAGAACTATTTTAACATTTACCTTTTATTAAATAAAAAATATTTTTAACTAATTAAAATGTTGAGAAAAAGGTATAATGTAACAAATAATCATGTATGTGCCAACTGGATAACTGTTGTTAATGCAGTTTCTCTATTAATTTATTTAATACTAAACTCTGTTTTATGCCTAAAGCCATATCCAGAAGACCCAGCAGTTTATAAACCACTCTCCCAGGAAGAACTGCAAAGGATAAAGAATGAGAAAAAACAGAAACAAAATGAGAGAAAACAGAAAATATCAGAAAATCGCAAACATTTGGCTAGTGTACGTGTTGTGCAAAAAAACCTCGTCTTTGTTGTAGGTCTGTCTCAGCGCCTAGCAGACCCTGAGGTAAGTCCTCTTCTGTTTTCTTTGTCATCTTGATATTTTTCCCATTTGCTTAATTTATTTGGAAATAAACAGTTGCCCTTGCTTAACTGTCAGAGTCCTCTGAAAATGTTAAATCTTGGGAGAAAATAAGAAATAACTTTTTAATAATTGCTGAAAACTAATGACTAGTTTTGATCTTTGGCAAATGTCTTAACCTTTCTTGGCCTCAGTTTCTTCAGTTGTAAAAGTAAGGAGTGGAAACAGATTTCTGAAGTCCTCTTTAATGGTAATGGTCTGTGACAGTTGAGTAATGATTCTCTTGCTGTTAAGACTTACCATGTGACATGAATATTCTATTTCTTTCCTCTTTGCTGTAGCTGTATAAAGACCAACAATGGAGATGGAGGTACTTGAACCCACTAGAGAGCTTAGTAACCCACCAAAGTAGTAATTCGTGCTTTTTCAGAACTGTTGCTATGTTGTATCATCATCAATTCTTGACTTATTTATTCTAAGCCAGTTTGGAGGAAAGAGGAAGAGACAAATGAAGTGAAATAAAGGACAGAGTTCTCTGTCATCATTTTGGGGCCGGGGAGATTTTAACCTTTTTGTTCACTACTTCTTTTTCTCTACTTCCACTACCAACCTTATTAATCTAGAACTCATACTTTCCTTGAGACTCTTGGATATGCACCTGTTAATTTTTACTTTGAGATAATGAGGTGCTGACTAGATTTTTGGGAAGGCATATAGAAGCTTTTTTTGTCAGCTAGAATGTTTACTTAAGAGGAGAGAGCTAGATTTTAGGGATCTTCCAAAAGTACTTGCTTAAAAAGGATTTAAAGTAATGTTCGTTGTGGTACCAATCAGAAGCAGGGTTGTAGTGAATATGCTTAAGGAGGTGAACCTTCATACTTGGCTTACTAATGGCCCAGAAGGAGAAACTTTATGGAGGAAAATGTCTGCTTTATGATGAGTTTACCATGAAGGGCTTCCAAATCTTATTTTATTTTATTTTATTTTATTTTATTTTATTTTATGTTTTAGACAAGAGTCTCACTTTGTTGCCCTTGGTAGAGTGCTGTGGCGTCACACCTCACAGGTGATTATCTTGCCTCAGTCTCCCGAGTTGCTGGGACTACAGGTGCCTGCCACAATACCCAGCTATTTTTGTTCCAGTTGCCACTGCTGTTTTAGCTGGCCAGGGCCAGGTTCAAATCTGTCACTCTTGGTATATGGGGCCAGCGTCCTACCTACTGAGCCATAGGTGCCACCTGGCTTCAAAATCAATAGAGGTGAATGCCAGGAAGTTGTTACAAAGAAGGATCTACCGTGGACAATAAACATGGAGGCAACCTAAGAATTACTAGGACCTAGGTCCAAGGATGCTGGCAGTGGGTTGTGTGATACTCAGGAGACCAGATTTTTTTTTTTTTTAGACACAGCCTCAAGCTATCCCCCTGGGTAGAGTGCCATGGTCTCACAGCTCACAGCAACCTCCAACTCCTGGGCTCAAGCGAGTATTCTGCCTCAGCCTCCCAAGTAGCTGGGACCACAGGCACCCACCACAACGCCTGGCTCTTTTTTGGTTGCAGCCATCATTGTTGTTTGGTGGACCCAGGCTGGATTCAAACCTGCCACCTTAGGTGTAGCCACTTGAGCCACAGGCACCGAGCCAGGAGACCAGATTCTTTGCAAAGGCAGTAGCCTAGAGTTTATACAGAAAAAGACTTCTTCAACAAGAAATGTTAAGAAGAGAGCTCATTTTACTCCTGTGACCCAACTTTGGCAGCCAGTTCTCCCTTCTTTTTATCTAATGGTTATTCCCTAAAGGCAGAATCCTACCTATCTTGACCATCTCCTTGAACACTACCTCAGCATTGTACTAACCCTTCTATCTCTCTCAACTCTATTTACTCCTTCTATTCCTATTGATTAGAATCTACTTTTGTCTTTCCAAAGCTTTTACTTTTTGCCTTATTGAAAGTGAACTTTTCTCTTGATTTAAGAGCTCTTGGATATAGATGTGCTTGTTTTTGTGATTATATCTTGGGTCTGGTCAGCTAGTACTAGAGGCTTATGAAGCAGCACCAAAGAGCTGGATGAAATTAGACCATAGACTAAATCTGATTTTGGATTATAGGTTTCCTACCTCTTGTTTTGTATCTATGATTTATACGTTTTTATTTACTTGCAGAGATTTCTTCTATTTCAAGTAACTCATAAGATTAATCTGAAGAACTATTATACAGAAGGAAATTAATCTGGGGGTGACTAATGAGAAAAGTACTTTATCATATGTCTAAGTAGATCTAAAAAAATCACTCAACTAGTTTTATATTTTTTAAATCACTTTGCTTGGCAAGAAGGACAGTGGATTTTCTTAAACATTGGCCACTATCATTTGTTTCTCTTGAAAGCTTAGGAAGACCAGAGACAGGTGTTCTGTTTTTTATTAAATACTACCACTTTTAAATATCTTTTAAAATGTGCTTAATTTCTCTGGATAGCATTTTCAGTTTTTGGAAAACTTACAATTGATTTCACCAAAAACACAAAAAGATTTTCAAATTATTAGTGTTTCTTTCAAGCCAAAGATCATCCCGTTAGTTTATTTCTCTTTTGGATAATGAACTGGTCATTACTTGACTAAATTCGGGTTAAAAAAAAAATGGGAAAGTTTAAGAATAATTAAGGTTTAGTTTGAAAATAATTTTTGTACATCAGAAAGCTTCATACTAAGGTTTATTGTCAAATGTATATTCATTTATTGGTCAATGGAAAAAAACTAAGTAAAAACTGTAAGTAAAAACTGTCCTAGAAGACATGTTAATTAGAGGCAGTGATTAGATTGGAGTACTGATCATTGTCTTCTAAGTCTTAAAATTATAGATTTGTAGGAATTTAATTCATTTATTCTGAAAATTAATTCTTCAATACTTACTATATATTAGGCACATTGATGTTGGAAATAAAGTAGTTAGCAAGCACACAGTCTTTACCTTAACAGGCTTCCAGACTAATGGAGAAGACAAAATTGCAATGTATACATGTATGCTAGGCATTTATTAACAGGGAAGTACACAGCCCTTTGGAAACATATAACAGTTTAGTACTTAACTAGTGTGGAGATTCACAAAAAGGCTCTCTGAGGAAGGATAATTAGGATAGGCTTGACGAATTAATAGGTGTTAGGTAGCCTATAAGGACAGGAGTTTCCCAGGTGTGTGTGGTAGCCCAAGAAAACAGCTTGTTTGAAGAATTAAAAGAGATAACATTTTACAAACAAGAAACTAAGGCAAAGGGAAGTTGAATGACTTGCCTGTGGTCTTAGAGCTCCTGTTCCAGTGTTTACTGATAATTGGCCAGTTGTTCCTCCATCCATTCCATTTGTTCACTCTTCTGTTAGTCTAATTACCAAGTTTTTGTTCTTCTCTGTAGTGTCCATGAATACTTGACTGTGTTTCCAAAGAGTATACAGCAGTGCATTTTAGTCATTAGGCATACCACGGGACACTTATAAATCTATCAGATCGCCTCTTATAGTCTATATTGGTACTAAAACTGGTCCACTGTGAAGTACATATGTGACATTGAGTATTTAGGTAATGTGCTGATGTACAGAGTGCTCTGTTGCCCGTATCCTTTACTTTACTCACTAGAACCCAGTTTTGTTGGCAGAATCTGGAATGTTCAAGTTAATGTGAAAACTGAAAATTCTTTGGATTTCCTTTGCCTGGGTAGTCTTTTCCTTATCAACCACTAGCCATTTGCTAATTCTGTAAGACCCCATAGTGATATATATCCATGTAATTGTTACTGTTCAACACTAAGGTCAGTTTTTCAGTAAGCATTTACTGAGTACCTACAAGAAGACATTAGCGTGCACTGGATAAGCAAGATAGTCCCTGCTTATTTACAGAAGTAATAGTATGTGTGAGAAGTACTGTGGGCTATGAAGGCACAAGGGATACCATCTGACCTTGGGAGGGAGGGAGGTCACCACCCCTCTACTATCTTTGGGGTAAAGTGCTTCTGGCACAGGAACTGTACAAATGCTTCTGGATGGAAAAGACCTCGATCTGCAAGTGATTTGTTTTCCTGGAAGATTAGAGTGCAATGGTGAGAGATAAGGTTGTCAAGGTAAGTGGATCATGAGGGCTTTCTAACCATACTAAGGAGTTTGCACTTCATCCTCAAGGCAATGGAAATCCGTTGAATGTTCTTATGAACAAATGGCATAGCTGGGTTTGTGCTTTGAAAATGCCATTCTAGCTGCAATGTGGCATGTCACTGTAATTATAGACCAGTTTCGTATTGCTGTGAAAGTGTTACACTCAAATGTTGGCACGATACTATTTTCACAAACCAGTAGTATTCAACCTTATCAGGCTCAGTGCCCACTTTTTAAAAACTAATATTGCATAACTTCCCTTGACTTTTTGGAAATGATGTCTCAATAATATACTCTGTCTACACACATAATTTTAGAAAAGTATACAAAGGAGAAATAAAGGAAAGTACATGGAAAGGCTATTTCTACATCTAAGTTCTTGGGCACAGCTACTCTAGAACTTTGCTATTCAAGGTATGGTCTCTGGGCCAGTAATAATAGTATCTCCTGGGAGGTTATAATGCACATTTTCAGGCCCTGCCTCATACCTACTAGATCTGAGTATGCATTTAACTAGCTTTGTATGTGTATTTAAGTGCTTAAAATACTATTTATACTATATAATAAAGTATTAAGACTCTTGCATCTATTTATAGACTCACTGAATATGACAACTATAAATGTAAATTGTTACAGGTATATGAATTAGCAGTTGAGGTACCATGAAATGCTAATGTTGTGGGGGGTTTTGTTTTCTGGAAAAAATTAGTAAAATTTCAGACAAAGTGTGTGTAGTCTTCCCTTAATTACATATTATTTACTTTTTAGTAAATTTAATGAGTATCAAAATGAGGAAGTATTTCATATTTATATATAATATGACATTTATTTCTATGTTCACTTAATTATAAACAGGCTTCTCAACTTCATGAACATCTTGTAGGACATTAAAAAGTAATGGAGGATGATTCTTTTTTGGGTGGGGGCTAGCCTGAGCCTCATGAGACATTCCACTGAATGCCAGTAGTGTCTCCCAGTCACTTTAAAGCTTCCCCTAATACAAGCTTCCACAAATCTCAAAAATGCCCTCTTAAGTGCTTCCCTCATTGAGAACTACTGTCATAAACTCACTTAAAGGAGATACTGACACAGGATGACCTGTGACCACCCTAAACTCTGTGGAGCAGGTATTTAAGTGGTAGCTAAGTTGGAATAGCTAAATTCCAAACTCCACTTGTTAAAAACTTTTTCAAACTATACTCTTCCCTATCCCTCAATCCAGAGACTTTGTTATGAGTAACCTGAGGGTCATTGCATTAGCCACTATTAGTATTATATATCCGTCTAGGGATTTGAATAGAACAAAATATTAAAAACCAGTATTAATAAGCTCATCTTCTAGTACATTAAAATTAACTGTAGCAACGCCACAACCCTGTATTTAAAAGAACCTAAAATACAGTGAGGTTAATTATGGATTACGTTGAAGACTAAGAATTAATGGCACACCAACCATAGACTATTTCATGAAGCTTGATTATATCAAATGCAGAACATTTTAGCTGCATTTTAAGTGTTGGAAAATATTACTAAATATGAGTAGAAAGAGAAATACTGTACGCACACCTAAACAAGTAAATACAGAAAGATGTCCTTGAGACAGAACTTGCTATTTGGAGAAATTATAGTTATAGTAGGTATAAAGGTAAATTCTAAGACAAGAAGTTAATTTTAAGGTAATTAATTTTGAGGGAGAGGGTTTTTTAGGTTTTTTTTTTTTTTAATTTTTTTGTAGAGATGGAGTCTCACTATATTGCCGAAGCTGGTCTCAAACTCCTGGCCTCAAGCCATTCTCTTGCCTCAGCCTCTCAAAGTACTGGGATTACAGGTGTGAGTCACTGCACTCAACCATGGGAGAGGTTTTAGGATCAAGTTACATACTAGTCAGATTAGCCAAGGTTAAGTTTGTAAGAGAAGCTAAAAGAATGTATATGGTTATCCCAAAGTAATGGAGGTAAGATAAATATGAGGGGGAAAATAACCACCAAGAATTAACCAAGTAATAAAGAATTTGTTTTCCAACTATTATTTATCAAAAAGGGGGGCGGGGGAATAAAGCAGTTAAGAAGTGATAAAATTGGCTTGGCGCCTGTGGCTCAAGCAGTTAAGGCACCAGCCACATACACTTGAGCTGGTGGGTTCGAATCCAGCCCAGGCCTGCCAAACAACAATGACGGCTACAACCAAGAAAAAAAAAAGCCAGGCTTTGTGGCAGGCATATGTAGCCCCAGCTACTTGGGAGGCAGAGACAGGAGAATCGCTTGAGCCCAGGAGTTGGAGGTTGCTGTGAGCTGTGATGCCATGGCACTCTACCCACAGCTTGAGGCTCTGTCTCCAAAAAAAAAAAAAAAGAAATGGTAAAATTGATTGGCATAGGAAACTATATGCACGATAAATCATAAAGCATATAAGCTTGAGGGTATAGGTTATATGTAATATTTTAATGTGTGTTAAATATTATATACAATAGATTTATGAGTGAGAACAGTTCCTACTTATGTCTGTTCTTTCAGTTCTGTCCCTATCTGTAATACATAATTTTAGTCATTGTCTTGAAAATTACTTTCTTGTAATCATTTATTAATGATAATGTAATTAAGATCCTTTGATCTGTCATGTGTTTAAAAGCACTGTGAAGGTAAGAGCTCACAGATTGTTGGTATAGTAGGTAAGTAGGTAATACCAGACATAGTGAATCTCAGTTTCTTCAGGTCAAGAAAGAATAACGTAGACTCTTTTGATCTCCTTTAGGTTAGCTATACAACGTACATTTAGGAAGTAGTCACATGTATGAGGAAACATTAAAAATTAATATTTTCTCTTTACTGAAGAGGGATATTGAATGTCCCCATTATAAGGATAAAGTTGATGAAAATGGGGACAGTTTATACCTTATTTCTTCTTCTTTTATAGGTTTTAAAACGACCAGAATATTTTGGGAAGTTTGGTAAAATACATAAAGTTGTCATCAATAATAGCACATCATATGCAGGCTCACAGGTAACTAATTATAGGGATTTTTGCCTTTCCTCTCTATGGTCTGGGCTTGACCTGGGCTGTTCAGAAGGAAAATTTGATTTCTGTAATTAGAAAGATTGAGGGGACATGGACTTAAGCAGCACAGTGACCTCTGTTGGTGGGATGGGGGAAGTTTTAGTGTTCCTTTGTCCTAAGACTTAATGAATTGATAATAATAAGGGGGAAATAGTAAAGATTTAGTGATGGAGCAACGGGGGGGGCAGGGGGAGTTCAGTCTGTTATCAGGCAATCTGATAATTAAATAGTGATGTCTAATTTATTCATAGTGTTCTTAGATATTGAAAACTTAATAGAGCATCTTTGTTATGCTGGTATTAGCACATAGAATACTCCTATAGTAGATTTCATTTATTTTTGACAGAACATAGTATAACATAGGGTCTTTAAATCTGATTTTTTTAATCGATAAATTTCAGATTTTTTAACCTTGACAAGCCTGTCAAATGACTTTAAAAAATAATAACTTCAAAGTAAAAGATAATATTTTATTCATGTATGTTACAGTATACCTAAAATCAGGTAAAATTCATTAAGTGTGATTGCTTTTAAATGAGTTAATATAATGTTTAATCAAAACTGCTACTGCTTCTAATTATTGCTGTTTTTATTAACAGTAGTAGTAGGAATTCCTTAGGTTGTAAGAGAATTTTTTTTTAAGAGTTGTTTAATTTAAAACTGCTAACAGTGTAATGGTATGTTTCACTTTAGGGTCCAAGTGCCAGTGCTTATGTAACCTATATCCGGTCAGAAGATGCTCTCAGAGCCATACAGTGTGTCAACAATGTGGTAGTAGATGGCAGAACACTTAAGGTAATGTGATCCTCTTGATTTTTTTTTTCTTTTAAGGGGAAAGGATAAGATGTAATAAGTAGAGGAGAACCTATTTATGTATTAATGTAATAGGTAGAGGAGAACAGCATTTATGTATTAAATTTGAAGACTTAATTTTAAGATTGTGTTTTAGGTATCCGTACCAACCCATGATAGCTAATTTTTTACTGCTATCTTAGATAGGGTTCTGTTTTACTAGGTGGGAATAAACACATTCATTATTAGGAGATAATCTTTACAAATCTCCCATTTTGACATATAATTTTGTGAAAATGAAACCATTATTCTACTCATCACAAATAGATAATGGTTCTAATTTTTTGTACTCTAATGTTTGGTCATTGATTCAGATTTTAGTGAAAGATCCCACCAAACAATGCTTTATTTGAATAGAAGAAGGATGGCATATTTAGAAAAAGGATTTGCCTTATTAATGTGCCTAATCAGTCATATATAACATGGAACAAAGTTTTGTCTGTCTCCTCTCCTGATGTATAAGAGGAAAGATTTGGGTATTTTAAGTTCTGGAAACCATAGACTGAGATTTTTTCTTTAGTTCTTCCAAATGAGTATCATCTATAACAAATCCTACCAGTGACAGTTCATTTCTGTAGTGTTCTTAGCCATACTTCTTGTTTTGTCATATTTCTCTGCTTCATTTTAGGTGAAGTGAAAACACTAAATATGAAATTCTCCTGTGGTGTCAGTTCACATTTTGAGTCCTCTTTTCCTTTACCCTTTTTCTTCCTGCAGGCATCTCTAGGTACAACAAAATACTGCAGTTACTTCTTAAAGAATATGCAGTGTCCCAAACCCGACTGCATGTATCTACATGAATTGGGGGATGAGGCTGCAAGCTTCACAAAAGAGGAAATGCAGGTAGTAAAGTCATGTGAATTATCAATTTTGTAGAAAAGGGAGTACTTTTTCTTTATAAATTAAAATTGCAAAAGCAAAAACTAAAGATTTGATTTTTTTTTTTAAATTAGTATTGCTTTAAAGTTTTCTAAACGAAGTGTTCCATGGAATGTCAGTTCTGCAGGGTAGTGTTACAATAAAAATGGGTCAGTTGTCAACCAAGTTTGAAAATTAATGAAAATAAACAGGTTTTATTGCTATAGGACTTCTCAAAGGCTTTAATATGCTAATGCTGGGGTAGGGGCACAACCAGTACAACTAGAACTTATTTGACCTAGGAAAACACTTGGGGAAATGCTGCTTTAAGGGGGGAATGTCAACAAAATGAAAATTAAGTGGGATTCTGTAATTATTAGTTGTTTTTTTGGCCCAGTCTCTACTTTTATAGAGCATGCTAGAAAATAATACTCTATCAAACAACGCTGACAAACTAACGTTTTTATTAAACTAATTCTCCCAGTGAAAGTGTCCCGTGAGTTTTTATCCTATAAAGGATGAATCAAGGGCTTAATATCCTATGTTCTTTTACATTTCCTCTTTTCCTGTCTCCTTTCAATTTGTAGTATAAACATGCCTTTAGAAGTAAAAATGTTGATCATACATCATATTAAATGAGGATTATACCAAAGCACAATGCTGCATTTCCCTATTGTAGATGAGGACTTGACATTGTTGCTGTGGGACTTTTCAGGAATACTTCTCATTTAGAAGGTGGGGGGCATTCATTGTTACCTCTCATTCTTCAAGTCAAACTAGAGAAAGGGCTCCTTTAAGAGAAGATTATTGTTGAAAATGAAGTATTACCTTTTTTGACTTGGAGCTGGTACTGATTAAATTCCAGTATAACAGATGCCCTGGAATTTCTTGACATTATAGTCTTTATGACTAAAAAACAATGTTACAATGAAATCTTTCTGATAGTTTGAGAACGTAACTGATTTCTTCAGTAAGTTTTTTGTTTTGTTTTTTGGATAAAAATTTTTTGAATGAAATTTAAGGTAGAACCATTTCAAACTGAATTCTAACTAGTAATGGAGTTTACTGACATGTTCTGTTACAATGAAATTTTCTATCAAAGAATTTTCACATCCCAGCTGATGTAATTTAAAGCCTTATTAGATTGGGTATGGTGGCTCACATCTCTAATCCCAGCACTTTTGGTGGCTGAAAGGGGAGGATTGCTTGAGGCCAAGAGTTTAAGACCAGGCTGGGCAACACAGCAAGATCCCATCTCTTAAAAAAAAAAAACCAAACATATATATATATATAAACAGGAGGCAGGGATCACCCTTGAACCTAGGAGATCAAGGATGCAGTGAGCTGTGGTCGTATGCCTGTATTCCACCCTGAGTGACAAGAGTAAGACCCTATCTCTAAAGAAAAAAACAATTAAGTTTTATTGAACAGTACAAGAAAATGTACAGACAGTCCTTTGTAACTTTTTTGCACTGGGATTTTAACCTGTCTTTATGAACTGCCATGGTAGAGTCATTTTGATATTAGCTTGAACTCTTTATGGCTAATGAAAGCCATAATTACTCCTGAAGTATTGATTACAGAAAGAATTTTGAAGGCTTTTCATGTTTTAAAGATGTAAAATTAGTATTTTTAAACATAATTTAAGGCTGGGCATCGTGGCTCACACCAGTAATCCTAGTTCTCTGTGAGACAGAAGTGGGTGGATTGCTTGAACTCAGGAGTTGAAGACCAGCCTGAGCTAGAGTGAGACCCCCATCTCTACTAAAAATAGAAAAACTAGGCTCGGTGGCCGTAGCACAGTGGTTATGGCGCCAGCCACATACACTGAGGCTGTGGTGGGTTGGAACTTGGCCTGGGCCAGCTAAAGCAACAATGACAACAGCAACAACAACAAAAAATAGCCAGGTGTTGTGGTGGGTGCCTGTAGTCCCAGCTACTTGGGAGGCTGAAGCAAGAGAATCATTTAAGCCCAAGAGTTTGAGGTTGCTGTGAGCTGTGATGCCATGGCGCTCTACCAAGGGTGACATAGTGAGACTCTGCCTCAAAAAATAAACAATAAAATAAAAATAGAAAAACTAGCCGAGGGTGGGGGCTTACACCTGTAGCCCCAGCTACTTGGGAGGCTGAGGTAAGAGGATTGCTCAAACCCAAGAGTTTTACGTTCCTGTGAGCAATGATGCATGGCACTCTACCCAGGGTGACAGAGTGACAGAGTGAGACTTAGTCTAAAAAATAATAATAATAGTAATTGAAAATTCATTTTATAGTATTGTCCTGAATTCATTGTACTCTTCTTTACCTGAATGTAAGAGTACTTTGAAAAGGGATTTCTTGGCCATGCATGGTCCTGTAATCCTAGCACTCTGGAAGGCTAAGGCAGATGGATTGCTTGAGTTCAGGAGTTTGAGACCAGCCTGAGCAAGCGTAGAAAAAAACTATCCAGGCATCATGGTGGACCCGTGTAGTCCCAACTACTTGGGAAGCTGAGAAGAAAAGATCTCTTGAGTCCAAGAGATTGAGGTTGCCGTGAGCTTTGATGACACCATGGCACTCTACCTAATGCAACAAAGTAGACTTTGTCTTAAAAAAAAAAAAAGAAAGAAAGAAAATGGATTTCTTTGTAAAAGCTCTTCATCGACGTAGAAGGGAAATTTAAGTAACTTCTATCATGATAAAATCAGAAAGTCTTACCTTGTTAATGCATATTTAGTACCATAGGAAAATTTTCTAGGTCCAACTGAAATAGGAAAGTTGCCTCCAAGAAGGGAACAGTGCGTTGTACAGTATACATGATGCAGGTGTACTCAATTAAATGACATTGCCCTTGCTTGTTATGATTGTTTTGCTTTTGTTTCGATCTGTTCATTTTGATTTTGCTGTAACATCTGTTAAGACCATAATTTAAAAATAACATTCCTAAAGGTAAGTAAAAATATTCTTTTAGTCATTATTTGCATACAAATAGTAAAAGGTTACTCAAAGTGATTAATTTTATTATTGTTTATTTTTGTGTATGATTAGCTTCCATAGTTAATCTTTGCCCAATTTCTCCCAAAACATTTGTAATGTTGCCTTTTGCTCTACAAGTTGTCAACTACAGTAAATACATAGCTCTCTTTTTGTATATGGAACGGAAGTTGGCATACTTTTTCTTTTTCTTTTTTTTTTTTTTTTTTCAGTTTTTTGGCCAGGGCTGGGTTTGAACCCGGCACCTCCGGCATATAGGGCCCCAGCCCTACTCCTTTGAGCCACAGGTGCCGCCCAGCATACTTTTTCTTAAAAGGCCATTTAGTAAGTATTTTAGGGTTTCTGGGCTATGTAGTCTCTGTCCTAGCAACTTTATTCCGCTTCTTGCAGTACTTCAGTCTGCCATGGTAGCAGAGTAGCAGCTGTGAAAATTATGTAAATGAATGAGCATGACTGTGTTCCACTGAAACTTCATTTACAAAAATAGGCAACTGGCTATAAATTGTTGACCCTTAGTCTAGAGTTTAAAATACATTAATTTTTATTTTACTCTTGGCAACAACAGAAGAAAGGAGAGTAAAAACAAATTAATAGATTTTTTTTTTTTAAATCATAGCTGGGTACATTAATGCAGTCATGGGGTACAATGTGCTGGTTTTATATACAATTTGAAATATTTACCTCAAACTGGTTAACATAGCCTTCATGGAATGGATTTTTTAAATACGGTGAAAGTAATCAGCTAAGTTAATCTTTAAATTAAAAAGGAGATTGGATTGATTGATCAATTTTGGGTGATTTTCAAAAAACTCAGTTATGCCCTGTTAGAAGACTTAATTCTTGTGTGTCAGATTGGAAAGTAGATTTAAAATGGCCCTGTATAGCTTTTGAGCTTGTGAAAATATTCTCTCTTTACTATCCTTTTGTTTTGTTTGTTTTTTTGAGGCCGAGTTTCTCTCTGTCACCCTCGGTAGAGTACCATGCATCATAGCTCATAGCAACCTAAAACTCTTGGGTTTGAGCAGTCCTCTTACCTCAGCCTCCCAAGTAGCTTGAACTACAGCTATACTCCACTATGACAGCTAGCTTTTCTATTTTTAATAGAGATGTGGTCTTGCTCTTACTCACGCTGGCCTCAAAACTCCTGAGATCAAGCAATCCACCCGCCTCTGCCTCCCAGAGTTCTAAGATTATAGGTGTGAGCCACCACTCCAGCCCTTAATATCCTTTTCTACACAATGAAGAGTTTGATGAAATGCCTTAATTTGATTTATGGGATATATATCATATAATTTTGTTGGAATAATTTTCATTGCTCTAGGAATTTCCTGAAATCATCCTGACAGGTTTCTCTGATTCCATGAAAATACCTTATATGTTCTATTAAAGATATATTTAATAATGCAGAAGATAATTCAGTATTTTATACCAACAATTTTGTGAATCCCACTGCAGTTTTAATTTCTTCTTTCATTAGGCGGGTAAACACCAAGAATATGAACAGAAGCTACTTCAAGAATTATATAAATTAAATCCCAATTTCCTTCAGCTTTCTACGGGTTCGGTTGATAAGAATAAGAACAAAGTGACACCACTGCAGAGGTATGATACGTAAGTATTGCTGTAAATGTAGTCAGACACCTTACCTTCACATCTGTCAGTCTTCTTTCACTCTGTCTTTTTTAGGCAAAAGCCTTATTGACAAGATCTGTCATTGATGGAGAATTGTTTAGCTATATGAGACATGTTGAGTGACAATTTCTAGGTTTGAATATTTGCTGGTTCCTATACCCCCAAAATACTTCAGACTAGCCTCTTGAAGGCTTCACCTTTTGCAGGGATTTGCAGACCACCCTGAGCACAGGGAACACCCTCCTTAGTAAAAAGGAAATTAAAGAATGTTGAGTATTAAAAGGCTTTTGTCACTCAATTGAAGGTTTTTCCCTGATTATAATAAGAAGTGGGTAAATATGGTAAAAGAGAGAGTGGGAGTTAGCTGAGGGAAGCATTATATGTTAGGGACACAAATATTCCAGGGTGGCTAGTCTCAAGATCACTGAAGTGTTATGTCTTGTGAGTGAGGAGAGTATTCCATATTCAGAATGTTACTCATCTTAAGAGACAAGTCACTTCCTGTCTCCTACCCCCAACATGGTTTTGGGTAGACATACTATGTCAGTGGTTAGACAAATTTTTGTTCTTTAGTAGTAAGTCTCATTCTGATATGGTGATCTTCCTATCTTAAGTTATATTTGGTTTTGGCCTGTCGGAAAATCATCTGATTAAAAAGTGTAATAATTGTAGGATTTTATTCGACTCTGTACATTTTATAAATTTGATTTGTTAGGAACTTTTTTCTTTTTTTTATGGGTAAATTTAGCTTTTATCAAATAAATTTTCAGAGTAAATAGCTATAATTAATTTGGATAGGTTTACTGTTGACTGTCTTCTTTTTAATTTTCCTTTTTGAGACAAAGTCTCACTATGTTGCCTTCAGTAGAGTGCTGTGGCATCACAGCTCACAGCAACCTCAAACTCTTGGGCTTAAGCAATTCTCTTACCTCAGCCTCCCAAGAAACTGGGACTACAAATGCCTGCCACAACGCTTGGCTATTTTTTGTTGCAGTTGTCATTGTTGTTCAGCAGGCCCGGGCCAGGCTTGAACCCAACACCTTCAGTGTTTGTGGCTGGCGCCCTACTCACTGAGCTATGGGTGCCAAGCCCTTTTTAATTTTCAGTTAAATTTTTCTAAGTGATGTTTTAATGTCTTCATGTTAAATATTATAATACAATACCTATTTAGTAGTAAAATAATGTAGCTGATAATAACTACATAGATTATTGTCTGAGTCCATTTTTTAAAAAAAATTTTTGTTTTTAAATTTTGGAGTCCTTGGTTTGTTCTCTTTGATAGTAATTATTTAATATTAAAGACTATCTAAGTAAAGACTTACTTGTACACACACATACGCATATATGTACGTGTGCATATAAGTAGGCCACAAAGCAAAACATAACGTTTTGTGTAGTAAACTATGTGAAATTTGTTTATATCAAAGCTAAGAATAAAAATTCAGTCCAGAGATCTTTCTCATTTGTTAAGTTTTGATTTTTTTTCCTTTCATCTTTTGTATCCATTCTTTACTAGTCCTGTATGTTTATTTTATGGTGAACCAGGCGCTATTACTTATCTCATTGGTTGCCACTTCTGTAGTGCTTGGTATAAAAATGAGGCTATTGTAGTAAACATTAATTTCAGATGCTTTTTAACATTTATACACATCACGGTTCTCATTAAAAGAAAGTAACACTTTTTATTGGAGGAAATGTGAAAAAATTATGAAAGTATGCAGAAGAAAATAAATATTATATATAATCTCAATACCCAGAGGTTTTCACTAAAAATGATTTGTGTACGGCAGGCCTCAAATAACGTCATTTCATTCAATGTTGATGAGAAAAAAAATTGACTCCCAGTCTTGTGGAGTTTGCATGTTCTCCGCATTTCTGTATGGGTTTTCTCTGAGTGTTCTCATTTTTCTCCCACATCCGAAAGCTGCGCATGTTAGGGGAATTGGCGTGTCCAAATTGCCCCAATGTGAATGAGTATGGAAGGAGGTATGAGTGCACCTGCTATAGAGTGGCATCTTGTCCAGGGTTGGTTCCTACTTTGCATCCTGAGCTGCTGGGCCAGGCTCTGGCCACTCAAGACCCAAAACTGAAATAAGTGGGTTGGAAGACCAATGCCTACAAATTAGTAAAATGAAAGTTTTTATATGGTAGTTACACAAATGCACAATAACTGATGTGGTTTGAAAGTGCTCAGCGAGCTCACCATTTTAGTTATTGTTTGTGCCTAAACTGTGTGGTGGCAAAGGTGCTCTTTACAACTTTCACTTGGCAAACATGTTTCTTTTTTCTTTTTTTTTTTTTTTTT
>NW_003852444.1:8915562-8997093 GCF_000181295.1 Otolemur garnettii
CGCCACCTTAGGTGTACGTGGCTGGCGCCTTAGCCGGTTGAGCTATAGGCTCCGAGCCGGCAAACATGTTTCTTGATTTAACCCACTACTACAACCGCCTCTGTCACTCACTGATTAACCAAAAACTGAGTAATTATCTTACTTGTTTTTATTAATTTTTCTTAAATGTGTATAAAGCTCACATTTATTTCAATTTTGGTATTAGAGTGTTTGGGGTCTTTATTTAAAAGTTTGGTGATACTCTTCTGATCAGCAGTATACTGTAGGAACATAACTCTTGTTTACATCAGTTAGCCTCTGGTAGACCTGGCTTTGTTCTATCTTCATTTTGCTTGAAATCTTCGTTTCTGAAAACCTATCGATGGCATTAAGCAAGGACTTACTGTATATTTCCTTGCATTGTGTTATTACCTTGGTCCTATCCAACAGATAGGTTTTTTACTTCTTCAGGGTCAGTTGAGGATTAAACTTTCTAGGGAAAATATAAACTCAAAGAAGGGTTCCATTGTCTTGTTTCTTGGCATTCCTAGATAGTACTATTTATCAGTCTACAGGAAGAATTGCAAGAAAGCAAAGCTTGGAACCTTATATATTGAGACACACCTTAAATTGTTGTTTTCTCTTTTTAAAATTAAAGCAAGGCACAAATCTTTTTTTTTTTTTAAACAAAGAGAAATTTTATTTAAGAAGAAAGAGAAGGTGAACAGCCCTTCAAGGAGAGTTGGAAGTGAGTCCCTCTCACGAAGAAGAGGTAAAGGAAACCCAAGGTACAAATCTTAGAGGGCCACAGCTACAAATGCCTACGGAACCCTGACGTAGACCACGATACACATCTTTGTTACTCAGTAAAGTTTTCTGTGATGTCTTGTTCCTCTCTCAGCAAAAAACTTTAAGAAGGAATTTGTCATTTGCTCTTCCACCATTATTGTTAATCTGAGAGTATATCAGTCACATTTGGTTTTGAGATATAGATGTGCTGTTTTCCATATGAATAAATTAAATTAAAACACTATTTATATACCATCTAACAACCCTGAAAGGAACAGTATCTGGATGGGCTGCTATGCCCAGGACAAAGAGCAGGCCTAGTTACAAGAATTATAGTGTGTGCAGGCGCTCAGTGTAAGTGGTTAACACTTGATGCTGGCTCGGCGCCTGTGGCTCAAGTAGC
The DNA here is from genome assembly GCF_000181295.1 of Otolemur garnettii. Taxonomy (NCBI): domain Eukaryota; kingdom Metazoa; phylum Chordata; class Mammalia; order Primates; family Galagidae; genus Otolemur; species Otolemur garnettii. Next base: position 8,916,734 of record NW_003852444.1, read on the forward strand.
TAAGGCGCCAGCCACATATACCTAAGGTGGGAGGTTCGAATTCAGCCCGGGCCCACAAAACAACAATGACTGCTGCAACCAAAAAATAGCTGGGCGTTGTGGCGGGCGTCTGTGGTCCCAGCTACTTAGGAGGTGGAGGCAGGAGACTCGCTTGAGCCCAGGAGTTGGAGGTTGCTGTGAGCTGTGATGCCATAGCACTCTACCCAGGAGGACAGCTTGAGGCTCTGTCTCAATAAATAAATAAATAAATAAAAGACTTGATGCTGTGGCTCATTCAGATAAGCCATCATTGAGAAAATAAGAGATGTTCAACTTTACACTTAGGTGGGTGGAAAGTTGAAAATTTGGTGTCATATGTGTTCATTTACTCTCCTTATTAGTTCCTGGGTGTTGTGTATTGTTATTTTACTACAGGAAAGGAAACTAAGTCTCAGAGCATTTAATTTACCAATATCCCACACAAGTAAGTGATAGACCAGATTCCGATCAAAGTGACTATTACTTTAAAGCCCAAATTCATTCTTCCAGAATGCCATAACTTAATCAAGAAGAGGCAAAATTCTTATGAACCACTCTTAGGAAAACTTTTTTAACATTAATCAAGTTAATGCAGTTAAATGAAACCATGCCATAACTATACATAGTTTGACTTGGACAATCTCTAGTTCTTGAGGGACTGTAAATTCCAAGGAATTCAAGGATTTGATAGTTTTTAAGCAAGACTTTCCACAACTCACAGATTGGTGGCAGTAGTGAATTGGCTAAAGAAATGGTAAAAGGAAAAATTATACAGGAATTTATTAATTTTTATTACATTGAGAGGAAGTGTACATCTTTTAAAGAAAATGCTCCTATCTCCTTATTGGAAATAAAAGTATAAGCTCTGACAGACTTGAAGTTGTAGTCAAAATACCTTATTAATTCAGCAGAATCTGAGTCATTGCATAAATCCTGTTTTAGTACTTTGACATTATTTGATAAACCCCTGAGATTTAGAAAAGATACGGTCCCTGGACTTGTAGAAAAAACTTTGGAGCAGAACTTAAGTCATGGCTAGGCCTCAGTATATCTTTGAACTCTGAAATTTTATGTAAAATTTTCCATGTGTATATGTTTTTCTTGAGAGAGGATTCATGAACTAAAAATAGTCAAGCAATTACTGGTATAGGGGTACTGCTCTGCTGACACCTATCAGTAGATTACAAATGAATTTAGGAGTGGTAAAAAGCAGTGATTGTCAAAGTATGGACAAGTGCCATGAAAGGTGAACTATCTACATTTTGTAAAATTGATCTCCAGGAAGATATTTATTCCCTCCTTTATTATAAATTAATATTTATAGTTCCCCACTTTTAGTCTTGCACAAAACCAAGGGCTATCTACTAGTAAACTACATGGAATGAATTATGGTTTTGCTAACATTTGATGTTAACATTACTGTTAGTGGATTATTAGATTATTTTGAGTTTATATCCCAAAGCCTTACCTTATTTCTTTTAAGAAGTTTTCTTCTCATGTTTGGATAGATACAGTTACTACACATGTGGGTAGACAGTGGAACACAAGTGATCTGGGGTATCTTGCCTCTCCTAAGTAGAATGGTCAAAAAAGAAGTTAGAGCTACTGGTGTAAAGTATTTGTTCTATAGAGTGGGACAGGATGAGTGTGGGGAGAAGAGTGGCTAAAGATAGGGTTGTTTGAGTCCTTGTTTCCTATAGTGGAAAGAAGGCACATTAAGCAAGCAGTTTGTGTTTAAAGTCAACTGAAACAGTGTCTTTTTTCAAGATTAGATTTATTTCTGTAATACAGAATTAAAGTGAATAAATGTATACTTGGTGTTTTTGAAAGGTTTTAAAGGAAAACATTCTGTGATATGTTTGGGATGATAGATGTCCATTTTTCAACTTCACTATTATAGTAATAACTAATTTTTTGTACTTACTAGCAGTTAACCAAAACATTTATTTTCCTTCATGTTAAATAGGTCCTCGAGTTATGAGAAAATTATTTTTTTCAAAATGTGCTTAAAATTAATATAATCACATTGATTACTTTTGTTTTAAATTTGGTAAGGAAGAAAACTAGACCTCCTCAACATACTTTTAGCCCACCCCTACTTGCTGAAAGTGATTTCTTGCTGTAATCCTACTATGTAATTGTTTTATGTCCCGTGCAAATTTTAAAAAGGGGCCACGAAGTATTTGGTACCACCACTAAAGAAGCCATTAAAGATGTAGTAAAAGGAGGTAAAATTCAAGCACTGCCTTTGGGATAAGTTAGAAGAGAGCAAAATTTGGCTGAGCATCTGAAGATGCAAACTGAGACCCACCTTTGTCACTGCCTTTTGAAAAAAGTTTGGAATTTGATTTCCTTATCTGTAAAGTATTTACATTTAATGATTGCTTCTAGCTCTGAAATCTCATAATTCAAGAGACTTTGAGGAGAATTTTGGTGCCTGTCACTTTGTTTCTCTTCATTTCCTCTGTTTCAGTGATTATCCAGTACCAGATGTTTCAGTTAAGACTAATTGAATCTCAATCTCCAGAGATGGAGTGTGGATATATACTTTATACCTTAACAAATACAAATATATATTTATGCTTTTTGACATATATATGTTGTATCTATCTATATATACATATATATATATATATATATATTTTAAAGCTCCTTAGGATTTGGGGTTTTTCACATTTTGAAATATTTACATATTTACGAGTTACACATTCACATCAGAAAATGGGGTATCCTAAATGCATTTTTTTCTTTGAATGTGATGTCAATACACAAAAAGTATTGAATTTTCAGATTTCAGTTCAGATTTGGTATGCTCAACCTATACTTCTTTGTGTTTGGACATTCAACCTAATGTTTTACTTCACAGTATTTGAATAAACATTTATGAAGATGATAAAATGTCTTATTTTTTTGGCTTTTGAGAGGTTTGTTTTTATTCTAGGAGAATGACTTGATTCTGATTTTATTTGATTTTTCTTTTTACAGCCCCATTGACAAACCTTCAGATTCTCTCAGTATAGGGAATGGTGATAACTCCCAGCAGGTAAGATTTGGATGCAATATTACTTCATTTGTCTGCCATACTTTCAAAACAAGGTATTCTTTGCAAGTAAATTTTCATGAAAAATACTTTAAATACTTAATACAGTTTCAAAATACTTTTGATGGATATTGTTATTAAATATATTATAATTGCCCTTCTTTTCCTTCATAGAATATATAGATTAACTTTTTCTTGTTGAAGATTCATTATGATTATATATTATTATAATATTCATCAGTATCTGGCGCCTGTAGCTCAGTGGTTAGGACGCCAGCCATGTACACCAGAGCTGGCAGGTTTGAATATGGCCTGGGCCTGCCAAATAACAATGAAAATTACAACCAAAAAAAAAAAAAAAATCACCAGTATCCTTAGAGTCTACTAATGTTACTGGTACTTTTGACTCTATACCAAATGGCCCCAGGTTTGCATGCTTTTTGAGTTCTTGCTTTTAAAAGTCACATTCCTACTACACATTCTCCTTGTCTCTTGCTGCCAACTTTAATTTTCTGTATTACTCAGTATACTCGCCCATAACAGTTTCCTCCCTTTGTATCTCTCAAGTAATTGTTGGCTTTGAATGATAAACCAGATAAACTGTTCAAAGCGATGTCCACTATGAAACTGGGATGCTGCCCATTAGAGCATGGTTTGCATTGTCTTGTTCAGGAACTTTTTTCTGCTAGTTTTCTACTGCTTACATTTCTGTACATCTAACATTGGTGAAATAAATGCAGTTCTAATCTCTACCATGATGAATGGCCAGTTTCCCACAGCATTTGTGAATAAGTTAGAGCTCTATGAAATACAGTACTTTTCTAAACTTTTTGCTCACAAATTTCTTTTCTTTTCTTTTCTTTTTTGAGACAGAGTCTCAAGCTATTGCCCTGGGTAGAGTGCTGTGACGTCACAGCTCACAGCAACCTCAAACTCCTGGGCTCAGGCGATTCTCTTGCCTCAGCCTACCTTGTAGCTGGGGCAACACCCAGCTATTTTTTGTTGTTGTTGTTGCAGTTATCATTGTTGGTTTAGGTGGCCTGGGCCAGGTTCGAACCCACCAGCCTGGGGATAGGTAGCTAGCGCCCTACATACTGAGCCATGGGCACTGCTTCACAAATTTCTTGAAAGAATTTGAAAATCTGTATATTCCCTTACATATTTTAGTTTCATGTTAAATTTCTTTTGTAAGTTATTTCAATAAATATTGATAATTCTAAATAAAAGTGTTACTTCACTTCTTAATAAGAAATTGAATGTTTTGGTACCCCATCATAATGTTCTGGCCATAGTCATGTTCTAGTACCTGTCCAGGTTTCAAAAATATATATAAGCAATCAGAATCAGCAGATACATAGCAATCAGAGATACATAGCAATCTCTATCAGCAATCAGAAATTTTACATCATTTCTTTTTCTTTATGAACTCACTTTTCTCTTTCTATTGCTGTTGTAGAGGGTTTTCTTGATGCAATGTAGTTGTTGTTGGGAAGCATATATTTCTGTCAAAATACCCATATAAATTTCAGACTGAAATAAAAATGTTTTGCTGTAACAGCTTTAAATGGCCAATTTTTTCTTCTGAATTTTTATTAGTAGTATCAAGCTGACCAAAATAACTTATATAAGTGTAGATTTTTATAAAAATCATTAAACATAAGTATTAAAATTATATTAGAAATACATCTCCTAATGAGATGAATAGGGCCATTTTCAAATTAGTTTTTGTATATCCCTAGGATATACAAATTTTAGTACCAATCCTAGCCATGTTTTTCATTTTTTCATGATGTAAATATTGAAACATCTTATTCATATAAGTAAGTACATGGAAGAAGAAGGAGTATTGTATTAGTATTGCTCAAATCTTTGGATTCCTTCATAAATAAAGACCTTTTTGTAGGCCAGGCATGGTGGCTCACCCCTATACTCCCAGCACTCTGGGAGGCCTAGGCAGGTGGATTGCTGGATTGCCTGAGCTCAGGAGTTGAAGACCAGCCTGAACCAAAGCAAGACCCCCTTTCTTTAAAAAAAAGACTATTTTTTCACCAAAGTTTCTCTCTGCCACCCTCAGTTGAGTACAGTGGCAGTGTACTCTCAGAGTCCTGAGCTCAAGTGATCCTGCCTCAACATCCTGAGTAGAAAAATAGAAAAATAGGACCATAGGTGCCTGCCACAATGCCTGGTTCATTTTTCTATTTTTAGTAGAGAGAAGATTTCATTCTTGGCTCAGGCTGGGTTTAAACTCCTGAACTCAAGCAGCCCTCCCACCTTGGCCTTCCAAACAGCTGGGGTTATAGGCATGAGCTACCATACCTGGCCAAGACTTTTTTTTAAATTATCTTTTTTTTTTTTTTTAAGAGACAGATCTCACTTTATTGCCTTTGGTAGAGTGCTGTGCCGTGGTGTTGCAGCTCACAGCAACCTCCAGCTCTTGGGCTTAGGCGATTCTCTTGCCTCAGCCTCCCAAGTATCTGGGACTACAGACACCTGCCACAACGCCTGGCTATTTTGTTGTTGCAGTTGTCATTGTTACTTTAGCTGGTCTGGGCCAGGTTTGAACCCACCACCCTCAGTGTATGTGACTGGCATCCTGCCGACTGAGCTACAGGCGCTGCCCTAAAATTATCTTTTAATGATATGTTTGGTAATAACTTGTTTCGATCTTTTTTCAGTTTTTGTTGAAACTAAAATACTGGTTTTACAAAAGATCTAGTCATTAGTTACTCTCTTAGCACCAAATTAATTATTTCTATAAGTTATATTTGTTTAGTGCCTGGGAAATTTCTTTCTTTTTTTTTTTTTTGAAACAATCTCAGCCTGTCACCCTTGGTAGAGTGCTGTGATGTCATAGCTCACAGCAACCTCCAACTCTTGGGCTCAAGCGATCGTCTTGCCTCAGTTTTTCTTCTATTTTTAGTAGAGACAGGGTCTAGCTTTTTGCTAAGGCTGGTTTTGAACCTGTGAGCTCAGGCCACCCACCTCAGCCTCCCAGAGTGCAAGGATTATAGGCATGAGCCACTACGCCCGGCCAAAAGTTTCATTCTTGAGCAAAATACTATAGTGAAATCTCAGAGAGTGTGAAATAATTCTTTTCTCTGTCAAGTGAGAAAAGGAAGATTACAAAAGAAGAGGAGACTGTAAAAGGAGAGGAGAGTGGTTTACTCTTTTCAGGTGGATTAATTTTAAAAGAGTACATGTAATTATAATTTAATTGACTTTCTGAAACTACATGCTTTTATTAAAGTCTTCCAAATACCCTGTTTTAAAGACAACCTATATTCTAATATATTTAGGTACAGAACTTTTAAATTGTGGTCTGTTAAAATGTGTAAGTGTGTATTGATTTTATTTTTCCTTTTTGATTCAGATATCTAACAGTGATACGCCCTCACCACCACCTGGTTTATCAAAATCCAATCCAGTCATCCCCATCAGTTCATCCAATCACAGTGCACGGTCTCCTTTTGAAGGGGCAGTAACAGAGTCACAGTCGTTATTCTCAGACAATTTTCGCCATCCCAACCCTATCCCAAGTGGGCTTCCTCCTTTCCCCAGCTCTCCACAGACATCCAGTGACTGGCCTACAGCACCAGAACCACAGAGCCTCTTCACATCAGGTATATGACAATTGTACCAAGTATTAATCTTAACGTATTATTGATAGACTGACATGAAACCCACTGGTAAACATATTTTTAGCCTTTTTCTCTCTGCTTCCTTTTTATAGAAATATAAACATTTAAACTTCATGGAATTAGACAATTAGATAAATTGTCATGATCTGGATATTAATATGTTAAAATATTTCTCCATAAATCAAGGGTTATACCATTTTCCCAGTAATAAAAACTTTACTCTTCTGGAAATTATTAAGGGCTTACGTTTTTAATCAGATTTGTATAGTTAAATATAAGATATTTTCCTCTCCAACAGAAAAGGGTAAGTTATTTAATATTTTACTAGCAGTTATGTTTCAGCATTTTTTAGCCTTTTCCTTTTTAATTTATTCTGCATTCTCTTATTAATGTAAAAGATAGCATAAAAGTAACAAAAATTATGACAGTTAATATAAATGGATACTAAAATTTTTTTTTCTTAGTGGCATATGAAGCATATAGTCAAAATTATTTATATTTTGTCTTAGATAAGTATATTTTTAAAAATAACCTTAGCTAATTAAAATTTGTTAGATTATATTTATTTCATTTAAATGATTTATGCTAGTTTTGATTATGATTGGATAAGGGTATAATTCAGGTATTAAGTACATTTTTTTCTCTTGATAAGCAAAATCACTCTATCATTTAGTTTTTTAAGTTAGTAACTTAGAAATGAAATCACTGCTAGGGTTATATAAAGCCTTTTGCAAGTATATGATACTAATGTGCTAAGAAGTCATACTGATTTTCTACACAGTTGATTTTATCCTATAATATGACATATTTAACTTTCCCTACCTCGGGTATTCATTAAGTTTGAAAGTGAGTGATGTATTTAATATTCATCACTATTTTTTCTTCTTAACAGAAACAATCCCAGTATCGTCCTCTACAGACTGGCAAGCAGCATTTGGCTTTGGTTCTTCTAAACAACCAGAGGATGACTTGGGTTTTGATCCCTTTGATGTCACTCGAAAAGCCTTAGCAGACCTGATTGAGAAGGAACTGTCCGTCCAAGACCAACCTTCCCTTTCGCCCACATCTCTTCAGAACTCCTCTTCACACACTACAACCGCCAAAGGTCCAGGCTCTGGATTCCTGCATCCTGCTGCGCCTACAAATGCCAACTCTCTCAATAGTACCTTTTCAGTCTTGCCACAGAGGTTCCCTCAATTTCAGCAGCACCGAGCGGTTTATAATTCATTCAGTTTTCCAGGCCAGGCAGCCCGCTATCCTTGGATGGCCTTTCCACGCAATAGCATCATGCACTTGAACCACACAGCAAACCCCACCTCAAATAGTAATTTCTTGGACTTGAATCTCCCGCCACAGCACAACACAGGTCTGGGAGGGATCCCTATAGCAGGTAGGTTTATTTAAAGCCTTTGAAAGTTTGTGAATAACTTATGCTTTCAGGTTGTTGGGTGGGTAGGAAAGGAAGTATTGAATAACAGAGATTACTTACTAGTCTTGGACATTTCTTTGAAAAAAATGAAAGCCTTTATCATAATCCAAAAAATATTTAATTGGACGAATGCCTTGTAATATTGAGCTTTATAAGGATGGTGGAGTATTATACACAGTCTTTGTCTGGAAGCATTTTACTTACTAGGATAGTTACCAAACTTTCATATGGTATATGAATGCAAAAAGAAAAAGAAGAGAGCGAGCTTTGAAATTATGGTGCTATTAAGTTCAACACCATGGTAAAAATTCTGATTTTACATTCTAAAAGTAAAGTGGTTAAGAAAAATTTTTTTAATTGATAATTAATGAGAGCATGAGGGATAAAGCCACTTGCTAAGTACTTTTGGCAATTATTTTGACTCAGATACATACACACACATACACATCAAAACTGCGTTATATATTAATAGAGTAATATTTGAGAACTCTGATTATTAATGTTTCACGATCATTTCATATTTCACAGATATATATCTTCTGTGAAGAAGAAATTGTTCAAGGAAAGATATTTTCCCATTTGTCTGTCATGTTTTTATTTTGGGGGAAAATATTAGGTATATGTAAGGTAATACAAGTTCGATGCCAGAATACAAATACTTCTGGTTTTGTACTGCTACCCTTGAAGGTTTCAGAACTTTTGGGTTTTAAGAGTCTGTATAATATTTTTTAGATGAAGTATCTTCTATATCTAAAGGAATAATTCTTCTAAATAATGTTCTTATTAAATTGGCTTTAGAGATGATATGGGGGAAAAAAGTTTGTTCCTCTCCTGAATCTCTCAGGGAAAACTGAATAGTTCCTCACTCTGTTAGAATAGTTCCTCACATAATTCAGTTTATTTTTATCCCTGTCATAGTCTTTAAGATGCGGCATGACACAGTGTTATTGTAATAGTGTGTTAATACCAGCAAGGTGTTCATTCTCTTGTTTTTAGCAAGTTTGATAGATGAATTTGCAAAGATCCATCAGAAGTCTTTGCCTCTATTCCTCTTAGGATCACGGCATTTTATGTATTAGACAAGTGGCTAGGTTAAGAGAGTATAGCGTGTGGCTATTTACAAAGTTAACAGTTGTTACAGTGAAGATAATTTACAGAAGCTTGATAGCACCTAATGTAGTGATTTGCACAAAGATGGCACTCATGATATTTATTTAATTACAGTAGTTTGTAAGTAATCCAGAGTGACATTTTTCAGTCCTCTCCTATACATGTATTCATTTGTGAAGCAATAAGTCTTCAGTTTCTGGTCCTCCTTTTTTTTCTTCCATTCAAGATAGCATATTAGAATGTAACTATTTTGTTTTGCTTTGTTTTAATCGTTTAGAAATGTGGCATTTTAATTATTAGTAGTGTATCATAACTCATTATAACATTAAAAATTAAAGTTATGTTCCCCAAAATAAAAGTATTAAACCAATTACAATGAATACTTGGGTTCCTTTTGCCAACAGTGAACTCTAGGCCATGTGGGGAATACAAAAAAAGTATAAAATACAAGTACTATTTTTAGGTACTTTATAGAATAGTTGAAGAGATAAAATTAAAATCATATTTGAAAATGATATCTATTGGTATGGTACTAGAATCTCAGAGACATCAACGTAGCCCATCATTGTTGGGGAGGCTTCATAGAAGACATAGGAATTGATCTGTACCATGATATCTTGGATTGGGTTAGCAACAGGGGATGAGAAGGGCCATTTATGTTGATGGAAGCCTTTAGAATAAAGGCATGGAGACAAGAATTAGTATGTCATTATATGAAGAAGCAGTACAATGGCCTTCTGTAATAGAAGTGCTTCTTAAGTCATATAAATACAATGAATGAGAAGATGAACAGCTCTGACCACCAGGCAAGAGAACATGGACTTGGTATGATAGGAAGTAGGATGCCTTTTTGGGACTCTGGTTCTTAGCTGTCTCCATTTTGTAGTTTTATTTGACTTATTCCTTGACCATCTTTGATAAATTATCTGTTCTTCCAATTTCATAATCTACTATCCCTCAACAGAGAAGAGCAGTTTTAACTCAAATATTTCAAGCCAGTAGATAGTCTGGAAATACCACACTGGTAATGAGAAATCTCAGATTTGTGAGTGTGGTTGTCCTCATGGTAGTCATTTGAAATCTTCATCTAAAGTAGATAATTTATGAAAAAGATGTAGCATTAAATATGGCCCTATGTTTGTGGGTTTTATTTTATTTTATTTTTAATTTAACCATATACTTAACCGTAGAGCATTAAAAACTTTTTTTTTCAGAAATGCTGAAAATTAAGTCACCAATCATTTGGTGGGGATCAGAGAGAGTTTATTTCACATTTTCAGTTTTTGTCTATGCAGACTTGATTGATGTTTAAGTGGTGATTTGTGGTTAAGCTTATTGTTAGGTTATTTTAAGGCTCTAGTCACTAGAGAAATTTTAGTTTTAATTATGTACCAGAATATTTAAAATTGTTATCAAGAGTCACACCAGAATCTTCTCATGGCTTATAACTATTTGGCAGATACCTTAGGAAACTGAATATGCCAAACTTCAAGGTAGAGTAGTTGTATATTAAAAATGAGAAAAAGTAAAAATCTGGAAAACTATATACATCTTAATGTGTATAATTTTAACCAATTTAAAATCTAGGTAATATCTATATACCCAGTTGTAACTTCGTTGTACTTGAGTTGAGCTTTTGAAAGGGGTTCAACTTTGTATCCTCCATCATTTATCATGGTACCTTACAAAGGGTAGCTGTTCTTTAAATGCTTCAATAGTAAAGAATACATACTGTTTCAGTGAGACCTGCTTCTCTTAAGATTTTAGACAATAGTAGACAACTAATTTTATCCCCAGAAAGGCATGTATTTTTATTCTTTAGATAAGTACAGCAAAATAGGGTTCCTGACCCATAGGATACAGGAGCAAGGCAGAGGTGGCAGTCACCTACATATTATATAGATTCAGTGACCATCTGTTAGATACTTTTACTTAAATCTTTATTTTTCGTTTATTTCAGTTAATTATTAAAGATTGATATATCTGAAACCTATCATGGGAGGAACAGTTGCCAGAGGTTTGAAAGAAATGCAGCTTCCATTTCCTTTGTCTAATTGAAAACATTTTTGTGTTTAAAATTAGATATGTCCTTAATTAAGAAAATTCTTTTTAGCAGCATTTTCTGAGCTATATATTTGGCTTGCTAAGTTTAGAAGGATTTTCAAAATAAATAATCTTGGGGGAAAATTTGATTAGTGGCAGTTATAATAAGTCCATCTATTCTTTTTTATTGTTGGAACCATGTGCTTTGTTATAAAAAGTGACATTTCTTGTCCTAAAAAGTGGCTTACCCCATTCCTTCATTTTACAAATGGCAAAGCTGTGTTCCACAAAACTTAAATAATTTGGTAAAGGTCACACATTCAGTTAGTAGTGGAAGTAGAATAAGAACTCAGATCTGAAATTCAGTAATGGAAATGTTTTTGCACTTCAACAATGATAGCTCTCCTTCATAAATGAAGATCACTGGCATGTATTTTAACTTGGCTTTCTTCCCATGGTAATTGATTTTTGCTCTCACACACTTGCAGGTCCCTTTTTATCATCAGTATCTATTCACGAGACAAATTGGCCCAGCTTAGAGATATAGGGCCTATATTACAAAATAGAATGAAATTCATTGACTTCAGTCTCTTGCTTAGGCCCCATCAGGATCATGTTCTCACCAAAAACTCCAGGCTAAAATGTGCTTTACAGTCTCATTGCTGTGTTCTTGGGGTTTATAATCATCTTTGCCAAATTACTAAAAAACTACAAAATAACCTGTTCTATGGATTGAAATACTCTTCTTCTACACTGTCAGTTTTCTTTTCATTTTAATTTTGCAGATTCATTTTTCAAAGAACTCTCTGCCAAGTTGTTTTTATTTCATAATTATAAAAATTATTTGGAAAACAAATAGTAGTAGATCTAAATCTGTAAGCATTGTTGTTTCAAGTTATACCTTGAAAAATATTTGAAACTGTTTAAGATTGGATTTTTTTCATAGTTTTAATCATTCAAATTTTATTTATGAGAGGGCATTTTTCTTTAAATTGTCTTTTGTTTCTATATTAGCTGTTTTATCAGTGACTTGATTGAATTGAGTCACGTGTGAAACAAGTCACTTGTAGTTAAATCATTATCATTATAATTAGAACTGATATCATTCTTGTATAGTTCTCTGACCTAGAAGTAGTCATCTTGCTTTCAGTCAATTGGATCATTATATTGTTAGCATTTTACTATTTTTCAATTACTTCAAATATACATACTGAATTTTCAGATGCTATGTGTTATTTTACTAAGTTAATATTTGTATCTTATTTCATATTTTTAAATACTGTTTTAAAACATGAATTGGTAATTTTCCTCTTTTTAAGAATCAGTTTTTCACTTCTGTAAATCAAGTTTTAATATTTTCACAAAATATTTACTGTTATAGAAGTATCTGTATTTGTAAGAGGTCCAATTGGCTTGGAAAAGAATGGCTTTCCTGGTCTTTTCTTTTTTCTTTTTTTCTTTTTTTGAATAGTATACTTAAAATCTAAATCTATTATATTTGTTCTTATCTCTGACAGTATTAAAACTAAGGGTGTGTTTAGAGTATAACTACTTTCTAGGTACTTGGTAAACTTATATTTTAAAATTCATGTCTTGTTTCACACCCGAATTCCATACATTAAGCATGTATTTTATATATGTATCAATATTCCAAATATTGAGATCATTTTTAAAGGGACTGTTAACAAATCTAGTCACCCATAACTAGACCATGACTGACTTTTCCACAGGGGAAGAAGAGGTGAAGGTTTCGACCATGCCACTGTCAGCCTCTTCCCATTCATTACAACAAGGACAGCAGCCTACAAGTCTCCACACTACTGTGGCCTGACAACAGAACTGAGAGGAGAGGATTAGACTCTGGGGTGCTTGCATGGGCAACCGGATTTTTGCATGATTCCTTTCTGATTTTGCTTTTAATGTATACACCCAAAAGAGCCAATATAAACGTTCCTCATGCCTACAGCTAGCGTGTTACCTCATAGTTGCTAAAATATTTCTTCACTAGGCCTTTAACACAATTTATTAGTATAATAATTTTGGCATTGTTTCTCATGAGTGATACTATTTTTAACTCATACAAATAAACTTGTAGTACTAATTAAGATCCCAGATGAGATTAGCTAGAATTGTTCTTATTTTGGCTCTGTTACTGAAAATATACAAAGGTAATGATAGTTCCTTGTTTTCTGATTTGTGAAAAAAATGGTAATATCCTAATCTACTTCTGAAAAATTGAAAATTGAGAAGATAATGTCTGTTGCATTCTTTGAATACTTAAGAAAGAATACATATAAAACAAAGTTGGTGGTGTCATTTAATGCTCAAAAGGATGTTGTCAGCAATTGTTTTTAGTTGTCTAGATTTATATCTTATAATATGCATTACATGTTTAGAAATTGTTTTGTTCTCTCTCATTTGCACATTTGCACTTTCTTTTGAATGGTTGTTAATTATACATAGAACGTTAAAAGATAATTATTATAGCTTAAATGCAATATAATCTCTTTTCTAATGCACTGCCTAGTATACCAGGAAATGCCTCAAAAACAGAATTTCAACTTACAGTTGACTTATCAGAAACTTGAATATGGGGTAAACATTGTGTGTGAAAAACAGCCGTAGCAGTGTTTAATGTTTTTATTGAAAGAACAGTAATTCTGTGGGACATATGTTTGGAAATTTCATTGCTTAATAATTAAAATGTGATGAGAAGACAATATTGTAAGTACTTGACTAAAATGAGACTAAGGCAGAGAGAAGAGATTGGGTGTCCTCTAAAATTAAGCCACCTAAAGTTGTAATAGATAACTTTAGTTAATCAGGAGAATAGTAGAGTATTTTATTAGGACATAATGTGAAGTGATGTTTTGATAATACAGAATTTCTTGAAATAGTTTTAAAACTGATAATAAAGAAACTGAACTCAGTTCTGACCAGTGGACAAAAGCTGATTCAGAAAACATGACCATATTCTGCCTAAATGAAGCATCTGGGAAGAAGGGGAAAGTCACAGCTCCTCTTCAGATTTTAAAAAACAATTGTGATAAAAGGTATGCCTTAATTTGTTAAAAGATATGAAAGGGTTAATGTGAATACCAAAAAAGAAGCCTAGGGATTAAAATAATAATAAAATATGTTATTAGGAGATGATACTTAATGTGGTTTTGGGGTTGGAGTTTTCAGGGTTGCCTCTATATAGAATCTGGTTACTTTCTGTTAGTTATAATGTAACCAATTAAATAGCTATATCCCTAGGTATATTGAGATAAACTAAAATCTATTCTTAAATATCCTTGGATTTGGTTAATTGAGGGTGCAAAAGCCACTGTATAGCCATTTAAAATTTTTTTTTTGTAGAATTCAGCATAAGTATCAATCTCTGATTTCTATTTAGAAGTGACTTTAAGACATTGCAAGAAAATTACCAATGTAGAAAATACCAATAAAATATTATAGACTCATTAAACAGGCTTTTATTATATCGAATCTAACTATGGTTTTCATTTTTGCTGTGAGAGGCAGAGACTTCACTTACATCTCCTGTGGGACTGAGGCTCCTGGGCTTTGTTAACAAACTCTGGCTCCTTGTCCTGATGGTCACACTAGCTCAGAGCTTTCTGCAGCCTTCAGTGTAACCCTTTCATTGTCTGGATATTCTTACAAAGCCATAGCAGGTGGATAGCTCTCATTTTACTCACTTCTTAGTGTTGAGATACATACCTCTAAAACAAGGCTTTTTTCCTGGTACCTTTTCCCTGTCCTTTCTCATTCATAGCCAGTGCAGAAAAACTATCAGGTAGTTTTCCCAGACTTGGCAGATCACTGAATAGCATCTCAAAGGTATCTCCCTGTCTGCTGCTTCTTCTAGGTACAACATAAATGAGGAAAATGCTTCTTGGGCAGTTATATTTCATTATCTGAATTTTTACATAAAATGGCTAAAGATAATCTTTTACTTTGTAATTCCTAGACCTTGTAAACCTCACCTTTTTGTTTACTTACTATTTTATTTAATACTGTTTTTTTAAAGAAGAAATCTTAAATCATAGTCATAGTTAATTTTGCAGACGAAATGACAGAACACATAAAAGAAAATACCATTTCACTTAGTAAGCAAGCTGAATCCAAAGTGATGGCAAAGAATGAGAAATTCTTGAAAAGCTTCAAGTTTATTTTTGATACATTTCTACATGTTCCATCATGCCCAAGGGAAACTTTATGTACTTTTAAGTTTTTAATCTCCATAAAGTGAATAATTTTTTCCTTAACACAGGAATTTTTAGAACTCAGAACTCTAAAAGTACATGCAAAACTGTGGGTGTGTGTGTATGTCCCTTTTTTGTCCATTACATATGTCCGTTTTTAGTTATCAGGTTTGTGAAGGGTTTGATGGTATCTTTTCCCCTTCAAAGAAAAATGAGTGAAAACTGCTGCCTTGCAATGTTTTCAGTGCCATGATATGACAGCGAGTCCGACACTGAATGATTTTAGTTGTGTGATGAATGTCAAGTGCCTCTTTGCTTTTTAAAGATTTCATTAGAAAGTATTTTCTGATTAATAACACTTTCCTTTTCATTCTGTTGCATTTTGGTTTTCCAGCTCTTACTTTTGTATAGTTTCCCTTATTTCAACAAAACACTAATGAGATATTTGAGTAACTGTTCTGTGTAGTGACTTGAACTCGATCTGAGGGATACGAGGTTGAATAAAATACAAAGCCTCTCACTAAGGATAACAGTTTTATTCCTAATGACAGTTTTATCTCACGTTATTTCTATCAGGTCAGCTCTTGATATATTTTTAATCACAAGAACTACCATAGCAGTCCAGACTCCTATCAGTGACCACTCTAATGGTGGCAACAAAGAGTGTTAAGTACTTACACTTCTAATCTTGAAATACATCATCCTTTGGAAGGAGCCGGGAAAACCTTAATAAGAAAGACATATATTCATTTTTCTAATTTATGCATGTGTATGCTCATGTCTCTTAGCTCTGTGGGAATTGAGTACACTTGAGCCTTTTATATATGTGTTCCTTTAAAGAAAACAACTTTAATGCATTTTGTCTGTGCACATTTCTGCTGACATTGCTCCTTCTATTTCCAAGACTGCCAGAGCTGTCTTCTGCTGTGACACAGGTCTATAGGGAGGCACTCCCACAGAGACATTGCCTGAGAAAGCTGAGAGAAAGGAGCAAATTGCAGGTGTATTGAAATGTTACAGAATGAAGACCATCCAGTTATTTAGGTATACATATTCACTCCGGGACATTTTATCCTATGTTGCAGTGTAAAATTTTGGATTTTTTGCATTGCATGTTTGATCATGAAGTCATTTCAAATCTGTGACTTTTTCCTTAATTATTCTGTCAAGAAGTGATAACCTTAAACAATGGTATATATGTCTTTATTCTACAAAGTCGACCAAAGTCAGATTATCCAGTGTCAAGCTAGTCCTTCTGGCCTCAGTGCTATTTCTATCTGAATGCGCACCTACTGTGTGCCTCCTTGTGCTAGATAAATGACAATAATAGATAGAGGTATTCACACATGAAATGTTTAGTGAATAAATCAGACACTATGCTGATAAAAAAGTAAAGGCAGGAGTTAGAGAAAGTTATTGTGGGCTAGTACAGGAAGAAGCTATATAAAAAGAGTGTGGGACTTTTTGACTTTGAACGATGGCTTAAATGTAGGTGAAGGCAGGAGAAAATCAGGACAGTAAATGATGGAGATTGAACCTGGGACCTGAGGCCAAAATTAACATGGTCTGTAGGGGTTGAAAGAGAAGGACAGAAAGGTGATAGACTCAGCTCTGGTATACGGGTGCAGGCAAGCGGGAATAAGTGTCCTTGAAGCCTTTAAAGCTAGGAAGAAGAGTTTAGTCTTGATATGGATGTGATCAGTGGTAGAGAACTATAGGTTCTTTAGCAAAGCTGTAACTTGATTGTACCATTTTAAGAAGGGTAAACCAGGCCAGGCATGGTGGCTCACACCTGTAATCCTAGCACTCTGTGAGGCCAAGGCAGGTGAATTGCCTGAGCTTAGGAGTTTGACCAGCCTGAGCAAGAATGAAGCCGTGTCTCTACTAAAAATAGAAAAACTAGCTGGGCATAGTGGCGCACACTTGTAGTCCCAGGTACTCGAAGGGCTAAGACAAGAGGATTGCTCAAGCGCAAGAGTTTGAGGTTGCTGTGAGCTATGATGTGATGGCACTATCCAGGTTGACAGAGTGAGACTTTGCCTTTAAAAAAAAAGAAGATTAATCTGGTAATAGATTGATTGCTACTCAGACCACTTAGAAAGCAATTCCAGTATGTCATTGCTGTCCAGTACAAATAAGAACAGAAATAGTTGGAATGGAGAAGAAATTGTGAATTAGAAATTAGAAGCACTAGATCTGAGAAAAGATCTTTGGGTTTGGCTAGGTCTCTGGTGTTCTTTAAAAATGTAACTTCTCATAGAGAGGTGCAGAATGGAAGCCAGATTTTTAGGATTAATGAGGAAATGTCAGGAATATGGATGCAACAATCATTAACTACTTAGTTAAGACATTTGGCAACAAAGGTGAAGAGAAACAGGATCCTTGCTAGATGGTTGTTAGGTCTTAGAAGGCACTACATTAACATAAGGGAGAGACCTAAATATTTAAATGCAGACCATATAGAAACAATTGAGGAAGGGATCAAAAGTGTTTTAAAGAAGATAGACTAATTCAGTAGGATAGCAGATGTCTTCAGGTGGTAGGAGGAGATAAGCTTCTGAGATGAGACTATGCTTTACAAGAGATGGGCCACTGGGCACTATGCTTGCACCTGTAATCCCAGCTACTTAAGAGGCTCAGGCAGGAGGATCAGGGCCGGCCTGGGCAACATAGCAAGACCTCCTCTCTTAAAAAAAGAAAAACAAACTATGCCTCCCCCAATTGTTCATTAGTTTAAAAAGGAGAAAGGGAGAAAGATAGGCCATATCTTTCTCTGTGATTTGTAAAAACAATGAGAAGATCAGGGAAAGAGAAAACAAGATTAGAGAAAGTAAGAATAGATGAGGGGGCTTTAGTAATTATTAAAATGTGTTTTTGTTTGAAAATGGGTATGAAAGAAGAGTTAGTAGCCCAGAAGTGCATTGGAAATAAATGAAAGAGTTGCTGTCAGCTTAAAGATTTTTAGAGTTCAAATATGTATGGCTTTCTATGGTCCAGGGGTTTAGCATAAAGCATTAGGAGTTGAAAAAGTAAATATTGAGTGTTTGATTAGAAGGCGAAGGCAAGGACATAACCATATTAAAGAAGACCACACTGAAATAACTAATCTGTGGGCAAAGAGTCCAATAAGGCAATGTCCTTTGAACCAGTGGTCTGATTTAGAAAGGAGTTGAATGAGTTTAGATTTTCATGAGGACAAAAAACAAAGTTAGTGTTATTAAGGAATTGACAGCTAAGGAGATGGTCAGCGTGGTGACCACTCAGTGCTAAATGATGGAAGGATGGTAGGTAGATATCTAACCTTAGCACTGGAAATTGGAAAGACGGCTGCCTCCCGTGATCTCTTCTGTGCCCCATCTCCCTCCCATCTTTTCATGAATGTAGGAAGTCAAACTATTTAAGAGAGAATTATAGAAAGCATGATATTACCTGGAAAATCCTGGGTCAGGTTTTCTGTGGATTGAAAATGATCTGAGGGAAAACTGCCTTCCCCAAAGCATGATGATAGGATGACATGGAGGCAGGATGCTGAAGAAGGCCTAGGAAAGGCCAAGGATGAAGTGAGACAAGTGTAAGTAAGCCCTAGTGAGTGCAAGGGATTAATTGGTGGAGATGTTATTTATTATGTGAAAGGTTTAGACAGTGGGATTGGGTATAGGATGTGATGAGTCTGGTAGTCAAGGAGTCCATGTTATAGAGGAGCTAGCCTCTCCGAAGCTCACAAACAAACTGGAAAGCTTTATTTAAACATAGGCTTCCACCTCTAAAGGGAGTGTATCTCTTCTTAACATATTTGGATCAGGCCATTCTTTATTTCTATAACAAATAATTAAAAGCCATATATTGGTAAAGAGAAAGGAGAAATTAAGATGTAGAACAGGTTATAAAAACATTTTGATCATTTTTCCTCAAAAAGAATATACTCTGTGAAATAAAATAACTACAAATTATTGAGCTAATCTACTCTTGGTTCTTATATTTTGTATATTTAGGATGTGACCTTTAGGAACATGGGCTGAAGTGTGGTAGAGTAGGATGAAGATGTTATATACAGTCATCCCTCAGCATCCAGGTGGGATTGGTTCCAAGAGCCCCCGTGATACCAAAATCCCAGTGCTTAAGTCCCTGATATTAAATGCTGTAGTATTTGCATATGATTCATGCACATCCTGCCAAATACATTAGTCCTTCTCTTATACAATGTAAATGTTATGTAAATAGTTGTTATACTAAATTGTTCAGATGCTAGGCTGGGTGTGTTCTGTAATCCCAGCTCTCTGGGATGCCCACAAAGGTAGATTGCCTGAGCTTACAAGTTTGAGACCAGCCTGGGCAAGAGCAAAACCTCATCTTGAAAAACAGCTGAGTGTTGCAGTGGGCACCTGTAGTCCCGGCTACTTGGGAGGCTGAGGCAAGAATCTCTTGAGCCCAAGAGTTTGAGGTTGCTGTGAGCTATGACTCCACAGCACTCTACTGAGGGCGACAAAATGAGACTCTGTCTCCAAAAAAAAGCTGTTTAGATGCTGATGGCAAGAAAAAAGTCTGTACATGTTTGAAACAGACACAATTTTTTAAAAAATATTTTCTATTCCAATTTGGTTGAATCCACAGTTGTGGAACCCATGGATACCTAGAGCTGACTGTAGTATATTTCTTATTATTATTCAAGTAATAGCATATATTCCTAGTTTGGAAACCAACTTTAGTTGCTTAATCCTAAGATATTCTTAAACTCACTGGACTTATTTTCATATATGTCAGCTGAGATACCAACTGTGACATTTAAAAGTGCATGTGCTTCAAATTGTAAATCATGGCTTGAGAGCACTGTGTTTGTGAAACCAGGCTGATGAATTGAAAAGCCATTGCTCCTTGAACCTCCTTACTACCCTGTGAGTTATAATTCTAGCCTCCTTACATTGCTGGCCATACAAATCTATAGCTGCCTTAATCAGGAGCTATTCCCAAAGAATCAGTCCTGGTGGTTCAAGAGTTAATTCACTAAGGAGAATCTACTCTGTTTTCATGGCCTTTTAGAGAGGCTTCCCTGTGTTTTGAGTTGTGCAAAAATCCATTTTATATCTGCTAGGAACCTAGAACTGAAGGCAACCCTGAGTAGTTGAAGCCACTTGAGAATTGGATTAAAGGACCCAGGAGTTCCTCAGAACAGCTTGAAATTGTGGACCTATAGAACCAATTCATTTTCTCCCTGGTTCCTCTTGACCACAATTCTTAAGGCAACTATGGTCTTCACTGTCTTAGTCCACTTCACCTTTACTCTAATCTAAAGGTTCCTGGAAGCTCTGAGCCAACCATGGAACACACTGTGCTTAGAACAATTCTGTTGTTCCATCTCCTGCTTGGTGCTCAGACCCACTATTGTGCTGATAGAAAGCAACATCCCAAAAAGCTTTTTCCCTCTATATAATTTATAAAGCCTTTAAAGTACTCAGTACCTTTCTTTGATTTTATAGAAGTGAAATTCACATAACATACAATTAACTATTTTAAAAATTCACATAACATACAATTAACTATTTTAAAGTGTTCAGTTCAGTGCCCCAGTACCATTCTTATCATCTCTATATTAAAATAGCAGAATAAATAACCCACTCCAGCTGTGCGAATATTGGCCTGTTCCTTGCTGGGTCTGTGTGGTAACAGCTGCTTCTAGACTCAGTAGGCTAAAAGTCAAATGTTAAACTTTAAAATATTCCATACTTCTGCATAGCCATACTGCTTGAACTTAAGTTTGTGGATTAAGCAACTTTTGTACCCTCCTCTAAAAAAAAAAAAAAAAAGGCATTGGAGCTTTTAAGCAAGAGACCCTGAGAAGATTTGCTTTCTTGAGTAGATAAAAATGTTTGAAGCAACTTCCTGAACAGTTTTGAAATGGAAATAATAGTCTTACTGTCTTTGTAACGTTTAATTAGCATTTGTAAGAAAGAGTTTGCTTAGCAAAGGGTAAACTCTAAGCCTCCCTTTCTGTGTATGCATGTGCAGCTGAACGCACGCACAAGTATGTGCATGTGTGCCGGTTTGTATATGAAGTGCATTTTCAGTTAAATCCTCCACTTGTGAATGTAGCAGAGGAAAGCATCTCAGGCCTTTTCTCTTTGACTTTTCATGCATTTACTTCTGCTGTGTTCCTGATCAATTCATATCCTTAGAATAAATGTCGTATCTTTATTGTTTTTCTCTAAACATTTTTTTAAAGAAACTAAAGACCCTATTTAAATGCGGTGAGGTTATAGTACTGGGGCTCACCTCTTCCTGGTCGTGTTTTGTCTGATCTGAACAAATATTTTCATAGCTTTTTCTTATCAAATTCCACTATTGTTAAGCATATCCATCCTATGTCACACTCTGGGAAAACCTAAGACAAGGATAATTCAAGAAAAAATTTCCAAAATTTCAGTTAGATAGGAAGAATAAGTTCAAGAGATCTGTTGTACAGTGTATTGACTATAGTTAATAATAATGTGTTGCATACTTGAAAATTGCTAATAAAATAGATCTTAAATATTAAAAAAAATCTGTGTTGGAATCATGACACTTTAAAGCTGTGAGTAGATGTAGTCTTTAATAATCTTTCCTTTAAAGACTAGATAATAATCATAATAAAGACTGAGAAGGATTGTGGTTTGTCTATAGTCAAATTTTAACAATAATTTAAAGTTTTTTTAGCCTTCACTATTCGAATTTGCTTTCATACTTATAATTCAGTAAAGAAAAAAGTTAAAAATTCATGATTCATCTCTTCCCTAAACATTGTGTTTTGCAGTTTAGTTATTATAGTAGTTCTCTCAAGTCAAGGGCTTTCAACTGTGAATTTCAGGACAAGTAATGAATTGAGGCTTTCAAAATGACCGTTGACTGGCAGCTATTATCATAGATTCTATAGGTTGTCAAATCAGCCTGTGTTAAATATGGCCCAGTGATCTTGGAGCAACTTTAGTAGGGGAAAAAATTATAACCTTGCAGGTACTTTTAAGGTAAACTTAAAGTAATTACATAAATATCAATATTAGAACTAAAAGAAGTAAAACAGAGATGGAATATAATTTACCCAGGATTTTTCTGCAATACCAAAGAGGGTTTAAGGACAACTACACATAACCCTTGGACTGGTGACATCTTCAATATACATATTACACATTGAAAAAAACCTTATAGTGATGGCACCAAGACGTATGATCATACTAAAGGGATGATCTCTCATTCGTCTTTGAAGAAGAGCTACCTAGTGCTACACCATCTAGCACATCCTCCCCCGCCCCCAATGTTTTCAATCAAGGAGGTTGTTGTTTTTGACATAGTGAATCAGGGAAAGCTCTGCAAGGATTTAAAGATGATAATACTGTCACTATCTTTAAGAAGAAATGCAAGAAAACTGACCATAATCAACTTTGTAGCTTACTACTATTTCTTTATATGGTAAGATCTTGTCCCAACGACTGTACCAGTGTTTACAAACTTGGTTGTCCCTCCTGCATACCGGAATTCTAGAATGTCAGGGGCATGTTTTTAAACATTGTCTTATTCATTTGCAAGAAATCTGACACCCTGAATCAGTAAGTTGCTACCCAGCTAGAGGTAAAGGAAACCCTGGGTTATGACTTCCTCAGCCAATTAGGAAAGTCTGTTTCTTACTGATCTTAAATTGAGTATATGGTTACAGCCATTGTTCCACTTAGGTTTTGCCTGTTAAAAATGTTGGTTTTTATTAAAATTGATGATCATGAATTGCTGATGTATATGCAGTATGTCCCCAATCCCCAGTTAGGGTAAGATTTGCTACTAAGTATGTTTATTTTTACTTCTAAACTGTTAACATTCATTAATTAACCTAATTATAATTCCCCTGTTCCCAGACAAATGTAACATGTCTTGACTTGGTCTAGTGTTCATGGGTGTAATCTAAAACCTCACCTGTATTTTAAATAGTAGGTGATCATTTAATTGGAATGAAGCATATCATTAAAATAAACAAGGATTTTATGTGTCTCTAAATAAATACACAACGCCCTGCTGTCTTTGTTTTATAACAAGCTTTCAAGTTTTAGTTCTTGACAACCATGGGTCTTCCTATCCGGTTTCTTTTTCTTTCTTTGGACAAGGCAGAAATTGTCGTCTTCCCTATGTAACTTAAATGAGCAGGGAGGTCATGCCTAGCTCTTAATGTACACTACCCATATGATTTCCCTGCTGGGTCCTTGACAGGCTGAAATTTCCCTTTTCAGAGGAGAGAGCACCCTTCTCATCAGCCTGTTGAGTATTTTCTCAGTCTCTCTACTTGGTTAGAAAAGTATCAGACTCTTTTTATCTCTCTAATAACCATTCTGCTAGCCTTTCACTTATTTCCAAACTGGCTTTTAAGTGAGTATATTCTGGTTTTCCCCCTCCTTCTCTCTTTTAAATCAAAACAGCACATTTAAATAGAAAAAAATAGTCTGGATTTTGGAGTTGACTGAGGAACAGGCACTGGACTGTTTAAATTTTAAATCGGTAGTTTAAATTGGTAAAGATTTGGGACACTGTAAAACTGGCATTTCTCAGTTTCCCTAACTTTTTAATTCCAGCTCTTTAAAAAGATCACTTAATACATTTAAACAATATGACTAAAATTCCAAGTTTTACAATGTGATTTTTAATAAAGTCAGTGTTTTCACTAAAATGTTAATTATAACTCAGTATAAAATTCCAGCAAATCCGAAATAAGAATATTGCAGCTTCTTATTTGTATTTGAAAATGTTAACGCTCTTCCTACCTTCCTTCTTTGGGAGTAAAAATTCAGGCCGGGCATGGTAGCTCTCTCCTAGCACTCTGGGAGGCTAATCCTGGTGGATTGCCTGAGCTCAGGAGTTTGAGACCAGCCTAGCAAGAGCAAGACCCATCTTTACTAAAAATAGAAAAACTAGCCAGCCATTGTGGCAGGTGCCTCTAGTCCGAGCTACTTGAGAGGCTGAGGCAAGAAGATCACTTGAGCCCAAGAGTTTGAGGTTGCTCTGAGCTGACACCACACACTCTACCCAAGGTGACAGAGTGAGACTCTGTCTCAAGAAAAAGAAGAAATGAGAATTGGTTTTGTCAAGGCCATCTTTGGCAGTCTTGTTTCTAATTCAACTATAATAAATAATACCTGAGGATGAATACTTAAATCGTTATATATTTTAAATAATTTTTTAAGCTAAGGCCTCTTAGTGGACTGGTAGCAAGTATTTAAGTCTTTGATTCATTACGATCTTTTGAAATGCTGTCCTCCACAGAATTATCATCTTTTGTAAGTCCGGAAAGGATGTGTTATTAAGACTAATTATTTTGGGCGGTGCCTGTGGCTCATAACAATGATGGCGACTTCAAACCCAGCCATGGTCAAACTGCAACAAAAAAATAGCTGGGTGTTGTGGCAGGTGCCTGTCTTCCCAGCTACTCACGAGGCTGAGACAAGAGAATCGCCTAAGCCCAGGAGCTGGAGGTTGCTATGAGCTGTGACATCACAGCACTCTACCGAGGGCAATATGTCTCTTAAAATAATAATAATAATAATAATAATAAATAAGCCTAATTGTTTTTAAATTGAAACATCACTTGAAAATTGGAAGCCGAAAAGTTTTTATTTCCTGTAGTATGTGAATAGATAATAGAACCAAAATTGTCTTAAAACATGGACTTCTTATTTTTAGATGTGTTTTAGATGCACAGCAAAATTGAGTGGAAAGTACAGAGATTTCCCCCATACCTGTGCCCTCACTCATGTGTAGCCTTCCTCATTATCCACATTGCCAGAGTGGTACGGTTGTTATGGTTGATGAACCTACATTGACATATCATTATAACCCAGAGTTTATAGTTTACATTAGGGATCACTCTTAGTGTTGTACATTGTATGAGTTAGAACAAACTTACAATGACAGGTGTCCACCATTATAGTATCACACAGGGTAGTTTTATTGTAAAACTAATCTGTGTTATGTAAAAGTCTTCTGTGTACCTCTCATTGATCCTTTCCTCTTTCCCCCATAACTCCTGGGAAACTACTGGTCTTTTTACTGCCTCCATAGATTTTCCTTGTCTAGAATATGTAGTTGGAATCATAGAGCATGTAGCCTTTTCAGATTGGCTTCTTTCACTTACTAATGTGCATTTAAATTTCGTACAGTCTTAATTTATTTTAACCACAATTCATATGACTAAAATAGTTAAATTTCAAAATATACATGCTTGTTTTAAAAAGCATTTTTTTAAAAAAACAATCCCCAAATAAGCCTTAACAAATATCTCTTGATTTGGGTAACTGGTATAAAAAGAAAGAACCCCTAAAGATACGTACTTGGTCTTTTGTGTTGGAAATGTCTACCACCATGATTATACCCACATCTGTTTCATTTAGTTTTAGTATAAAATAGTAAGAAAGTTGTATTGTTTTCTGAAGTTAAATAAAGTAAATCATCTTTTTAATAACTAACAAATGAAGCTCATAACTGGGTCATGAGGGATTTGTCGATTAAAATTATATTTCAGAAAAATAGATAATTTTAGTTGTCTTATTTGAGATTTTTGTTACTTTGAGTTAAACACTTAAGATAATTCTGTACTGATAGGAGCCTTTCCCTTTAGAAAGGGCTGATACTAACTGATCTTCTCTATTGAAATAAAAGTGGGCTGTATAATCAAGTGAAATAAAGAACTTTGTTTTACATAATTTCCAGATAATTTGGGAATCTTTTAATTTGGAAAATTATGAACATCAGAAATCTTAGGAACTTTTTGTAACCATAAGGGGACTTGCTACATAGGCAGCAAAATACTTTGATCTGAATGCAAGCCTACAGTGGAACCTCCTATCCTGATAAAATTATTTTATTGGCACTAAACAACAAAAAGCTATCACTTCATTTGGAATGGCCAACCTCCAGTGATCCACTGAAGAAATAAAGAAACAAGCAGACTTCACTTGACTAGCTCCTAAACAAAGAGGCAGAATAGCGTGGCTTTTAGGAGGCTGCTAGAAAATGGTATAATATCAAGCTCCAGAGAAAATTATAGATATTCAATAAATGGTGAGTGAAAATTGATGGTTGAGAGAGTGATTCTACTTCTGCAGGCTTGCAAAGCATGGATCTGCTTTGTGTTACATCTGGATTTTTTGAAGCATTTAATCAGGAACTTGGTTCCTTTTATGGTGTTCATTGTTAGAATCCTACTGCATGATTATTTGGGGGGGGGGTTGTCTTTTTTTAACCTCAGAGCTCAGAAATCATCAGCCCTTGGCTCTTATTTTTCCAAACTACCCCTTCTTAAAAATGTCACTTAATAATACTTTTCTTACCATCACAAATTCCTCATTTGTGATACAAATCTCTATAAAGTATTGGTAAGTATTCCGTGAAACACACACAATTCAGAAAGTCTATAAAATAACTTGCTTTTAAATAATTCTGTGTGTACTAATTCCTGAAACTTAGTAGTTTTCTAGGTAGAGAGCTCTTTAGGGCAACTTATAATGGTTAGAATGTTGTTTTTCAACTTGTAATAGTTAGAAATTTTTTTCCCATTTGTACTTCTTGACTGTTTTTTGTTAAATACATGAAGGCAGATACAACTTGTCTAGTAACTTTTAGATGTACATCAAACATCCTAAGGTCTTTCAATGTCAATCACTTAACATGATTTTCATTTCTCTTATAGTTTAATTCTCTGTACATATTATGACTTGACATTGCCTTTCTTAAAATATGAAATTCACAATTGGAGAATTCACATGTGATCAGACAGTAGATCTACTTTTTTATTATAACTGTTGTTATTACTAATACTTGCATTTTCCTTTGTATTTACAAAGGCCTTTTATAAAAATGCCTTATAGGGTAAGTGTTATCCTCATTTACAAATGAAAAAAACAGGCTCATAATGGTTATCATTTGCGATTTGCCTAAGGTTATAGTTGCTAATTTAGACATTGCACATGGATGTACATGGTCTTAGTGTTACTTTTTTAGAAGTTCCATTACCCAGTTATATCAAATACTGTAAGTCTGTTAAGTAAAGCCACTAGACCTTTTTCATACATATTGCTAGCTAGAGTTCTTCCATTCTTTACCATCTTAATGCATTAAAAAAAAATGCAAGTGTGCATCTGTCAAATTTATGTGTTTGGATTTGGTGTGATTAGAGTATATTCTCTTTGTATATCCCCAATTACAAGTTTGTCTTATGAAAGAACTGTGTGGTTATAAAGCAAGAGATAAATGTTATTAATGACACTGTTGATAACATTTGTTATCAAGAATGTACGAATTTTAATTTGAGAATAATCTTGGTGTCTATTATTGAGTTTGTCATCTATAGATTTGGCTTCCCAGTCACACATTTAAATGAACTTTTTGGGTTTTGTTAAGTATAATAAAAAGCATGGAGTAAAATATAAGTCAAAGAGTATCACAGACTTTTAGGCTAACTCAGTATCTTAAGTTCTGTGTAAATTCATCTAAACACTGCTGTTATTCATACTTGACTATTTTATCCCAAAGGGAATCTCAGAGACTGATGAATTCAAGATATGCTACAGTTCTGGGGCTGGGCGTTGGCTTTGACCTGTAATCCTAGTACTTTGGGAGGCTGAGGTGGGAGAATTGCTTTAGACCAGGTTCAAGACCATCTGGGCAATGGTGAGACTCTGTATCTACAAAAAATGAAAAACTAAGCTATCTCTACAAAAAATGAAAAACTAGGCTGGGTGAGGTAGTGTGCACCTATGGTCACTGCTACTCAGGAGGCTGAGGCAAGAGCATCAGTTGTGCTCAGGAGGTTGCAGTGAACTATTATCACACCAATGCACTCTAGGCCATACAGCAAAAACCATACACTTCTGACATCCTAGGAAGTCAATTCAAAGAATAAATTAACACAATTGGTTTTCTATCAAAATCTGTTTTGCTCTCATTGATAACTTTATTCTTTGTGGGGACTGGTGTATCAGTAGAATGGGAATGGAACTGATTGAAAAGTCTGTGACTTTGGGCAGGCAGAAGAGGAAAGGAAGGGGACCACGGTATATAGAAGAAAAAAAAACACTTGCAGTGAAAAACAACTGTCAACAGAAGCTGCCTTTATGTCCACTGGTTCAATTTCAAAATTAAAGTTTAACTTTCTGGATATTTCAGTTGGAAGGTTGCTGAGGGTCTAACCAAAATGTTACGTATTATTTCCCATGAAAAATGCTCCTACACACAAGCTGATAGAACAGTGGTTGATAAACCTAGCATATTCATTTCTAAAGAAATCATCAACCCCCTTATTAGTTTCAGAATTTTCCCAAGAACAAATTCTAAGCATATAACTTCTAGAATCTTCCATTTCTGGCACTTCTCTTAGTAATGGTTTTGTGGTCTCACCAGTGAGGATTAGTACGCTGGGATACAATTCATTTTGTACCTAGATTTAAACTTATTTAAATTGAGTAGAAGCTTTTTTAGTCTCTTCAGTTTCCTTCTCCACATTGCTTAATCTGTCCTTGTGGTTTGAAGATCATGCTCTTGCCTAACGATGGAAGGAAGCAAAATGAACATGGAAGTACATTGCTCTGCCTTTTCTCATGGCTTAATATTATGACAGGAAGCTGACAGGTGGCCTTTCCTAATTTTTTCCTTATTCCAAACCATTTTTTCTTGCCTTCAGCATTTTTCACATTCCTCAGATCATTATGGATTCTGATTTTAATCCATAAGGATTATGATACTTTTATATACAAGTGGGTTTTATGCCATTTTCTAAGCTTTCTTTTCTAATCTGATCTCATCAGATTCTCCTTGTACACCAATTGGCTTCTTTTGATTTTTCCGTACTTTCTTTTTATTATTAGAATTAATTATTGTGTAGTCACAATGTCATATTTTAGCATCTTGAATGGCCTCTGAATCACTGCTCCCTGTAACCATGTGACCACCCCTTCCCATCTTTTTCTGACCCTTTTGGGAAAGGTGTTTTCTAAAAAAAGTGGAAGCAAATGTTTAGGGCTATTGTTCAGGGCTGAGGTTCAGGTTTGGGCCTTTTCACTATGTAGAAATGATTAAATCAAGGCCCTTTTCCTAGAGGAACTCAGTCTAGTCAAAAAAACAAACATGCAAATAGCTGATTGCAGTACACTGTGTAGTTGCAAAAACAGCCAGGATGCCTACCATCCAAGAACTCGAGTCCAGTTATTTTAATTCCTTCCTTCTGTAAAACGATGTCACATATTCCTAGGGTTTCTGCTGTTTTTTTAATACCCAATAGTTTTTGTTGGTCAGAAGTAAATCCATCCCTCCTTGTTTCCATTTTGGAAGCCGCTTGGTCAGCAAAGAGTATTTTTTCAGATTAATTTTCTTGTAGCAGATTTAGACCTCAAAGATAGCAGGATGGTTACCACCCTCCATGTCTTGGCAGTTTTATAACTTGGGGGAAATGATATGGTAAATATTCTGATGATCGGTATATTCTCTCCTTATTACAAGCACTTTTGACGATCTTTGGATCTGCTCATGGGGCTTCACTCATGGTTTGTGCTCACTTAGATGCTTCCTTCCAAGCTGCCGCCTTCCGCTTTTGCAGATCTCTTTGACGGTCTTTTGTCTCTTGCCTTCTTTTAGCTCTATTACTTATATATTCTGGTTTAAGTCCCATCTGATTCAGTCTGTTATGCTTCTCAGAATGTGAGTATCTTTTGTATTAAATTTTCAGTTGATTTTTTTCTTGATTTTTTTTTTTTTTTTTTTTCAGTTCTTGGCTTGGGCTAGTTTGAACCCACCACCTCCGTTATGTGGGGCTGGCGCCCTACTCCTTGCGCCACAGGAGCCACCCCTGATTTTTTCTTCATTTTTTTATATAGCTTTACACATAGACATCGTTCCATTAAGTATCTATTTTTCCCTTAGATTCTACTTCCTTAGACTTTTCATAAAGCATCATTTAGATGTTTTTCTCTTCTGATTAATTGACCTGATTACCCTCTAAAAGAGAGTTACAGATCCTTACAGGAACGTTCTAGAAGAGAATAATACCCATTATGCAAAACACATCCACTCATATTTTGACATGTTCTACTAGATTTTATGGTTTGCTGCCTGTGCTTCCATCTGTTCTGCCTGGAATGCCCTTTCCCTCTTCCATACCAGCTTCTCTTCCTCTGAGGCTCCCATTGTCATCATTTATCCTACTTGCAGAGTGGCGGAATTATTCACTTTGTTATGCCCCATAGGACTTTGTGCATACTAGAATGTTAGAGTTTGTTAAACATGTCTGCCCTCCCTTTCAATTAGTCCATTAGTCCTGCCAGTACAAGGACTGGCTGGTAGTATGCATGGCAAGAACAAATGCTTCAGAGTCAGACTGGTTTTGATAACTGACTTCAGTACTTTTGAGCTTTATAAACTTAGGTAAAGTCTTTAAACTACTAGAGTCTACTCAGCCTGCTTATAAAACGAAGCTACATTTTAACCTCATCAGATTGTTGGTACTAAAGTAATTGTGTCCATAAAGTGCATACTGGGTGAATGAATAGGGTCTGGAGCAGATAAATGAATAGAATATATCTTAGAGACCTGTTTGCCATACTGTACACATAATATTAGAATTTTTTTAAGATGTATTCCTTGCTTAAACAACTTTGATGCATTTGACTTTTTAAAAGTATATTTGCTTGTGTTGTAGCATCTGAGCCACTATAAAAAACATATCCTAGTGGTGTGTATTTCCTTTAGTTTACATGTAGAGAAGGTTTTGTACCCCAAAAGTTACTACTCCTGCTTTCTCAAAGATTTGCATCTTTTTGGAAAGAACCATTTGTTCATAACATTATACAGATAAGAATTAATCGGATTTGTTAGGGAAAGTCACCATCCAGTTTTTCTAAAGGCAGACCTTCGAGTCTGCAGATGTCTTGAAGCATTGAGCTACATGCTGAAGGATGTACAAGACATCCCCACGCAGGCCTGTCAGAGTTTTGGGAGCTGAGATGTGAATGCCTGTAATGTTGGTAGACGGTAACTATAGTGGTGGCACAGCGCAGTGCGCCGCCAAACGTGTGGGGGTCAGACAGTCAGTGCTCTGGTCTAGATTGACCTCGGAGGAAGAGAGAAGACTTGGACTTTTGGAAAAGTGTGTAAAAATTAACTGAAGTGAATGAGAAAGAATTCTAGACAGGAGAATGGAAGGAAATAAAAGTCCAGAGAGCATCAGTCATTCTTGTATGGTCTAGATTTTTCCAACATAAATGTCATCATTTGTCTTCCTTCTAGCGTGAACGGATTTTGATCATTTTTTACTATTACTTTGTTCAAGTTCTCTGTTTTTTCTCAGAACTCTTTTTTTGAATTCTTAAATTTTTTCACTTAATCTAAATTCTACTTTCACATCTGTTAAACCCTTAAGATTTTGTTTATACCCCAGCAATCTGCTCTGCAGTGCTGGTCTATCTTGCTTTATAATAAACATAATCCTAGAAAGTTGAGTATAAACTCTGTTTAAGTAGAATAACTTTTGCATAAACTGATTTTATGATAGCTGGCTGTAGCAATTCATTTGCAAAGAAGTCATTTTCCCTGCATATTTTAGTTAATAAATTGGAATGATTTTTGTGACTTCCCTGAAGTACAGCACACCTATATCATGAAGGCTTTAAGTTCCAGTATGACCACTTTTGCTCTTTAAAGTGTGTTTTTGCATAATTCACTTATATTTCAGTCACTTAGAGATTCGTTGTTGAGGTTTGAGGAAATTTAGACTTTCGTGAAATCAAATGCTGATGGAGATACACTCTATCACCAAACTTGTACAAGATACTATATAACAGGGAGCACTGGAGGTGTTTAGGGGTACAGTGGCTAAGACAGGTCATTCCCTATGCCCCTCTAAAAATACATGCAGATTTGAAAGTTAACTGGTAAGGAGTAACCATAACAGGCCCTAGGTAGGTTTCTGATGTATAAACACTCACACCAGGAAAGATTTCATCTAAGTAACCTACCCATTGGAGCCTCTGATGTTGAACTAGGAAGGACAACAGTGAAGACAGGAAAGCTAAAAGGTTTTCAGGAAAACTATCAGGTTGGAGATTGAGGCTTTTGGGAACAACCATTTGATAATGGCTTAAAAACTGAAGTGCAGAATAAACTTATGGGAATATTTTGTGACTGCATCTCTCAAGGACTACTTGCCAGTTGGGATGTGTCTGACTGCTTGAAATATGAGGTCTCTGGCCCCAGGTGCTGCTACCTAAAATGGAAGAGTCAGGGCCAATAAGGGAGCTAGCTGCCCCTACCCAAATGGGAAAACTGGAGAAACTAATAGATTTGTGAATTTGGTTGCATCAAGCTAATTCAATTCATAAACCTATGTGTTTATTGCTTAATAGAAAAGACCTCGAGGAGGGGGTACTAAAGAAAAGGTAGATGCAAGAATGTCCTGAAGGTGCAGTATCCTGAGATGGTAGTACAAAAGCTTATTAGTGGAGACAAATACCTGGAATAGTCTTGTTTTAGGGTTTGTGTTGTAACTCACCATGTTATCATTAGACAGAGGTCTTCTATGTCTTTACGCTTTTAGTATCAGATCTTATTTTTCAAACGCAATCTTCCATGGTACTCTAGTATGTGAAAAAGATGGAATAAGAATGGGAGGGATGTGTTGGTCTACTCCCCTATCCCTCAACTTCGTTCTTTTAGATGAAGACTTGATGCAAACCGGAAAAACTCATTGGCTTGTTGCCAGTGACAACGTACTGTACAGGTTTGCCCATATTTTGCTGTTTATAGTTTTACATCTCATAATAGTTAACATATTTCGGTTGATCTGAGGAACAGAAAAGAAAAAACCCACCTGAAGCTATGATGATAGTTGTGTGTGCTTGCCTAAGCCATCTGTCTTCTCCTGTTTTGTGATATTCTATGAAAGGGCTCGTAGCAGGACACAGCCTCATTTTATCCTGTAGCACAGTCATTACTTTCTTTATACTCCTAGTAAGTCCAGTGTTGTGTGGAAATACCAAAGATAGTTGCAACTGTTGAAAGATGTTCAGATTTGGGGGCGGGGGAAGGGAGCTACATTAAATACCAACTCTGCAAATGCTGCTGATCTTCACTCGTCAGTACATTGCCACACCTGTGCCTAACTGGCCTCTCTTCTTACTGAACTTTTATAACACCTTTAAAATCTTACACAGTCCTGGGTGTTTCTTCTGTTGCTCCTCCAGATTGTGGTTGTTGAACTCTTCACCTATTTTCCTTGTCTAGCATCTAGACTTCAAAGCTCCTTAAGGACAGAGGTTAATGTTCCTGCTCAGCATCTGTGGCTCAAGTGACTAAGGTGCCAGCCACACACACCAGAGCTGGCGGGTTCGAATCCGTCCCAGGCCTGCCAAACAGTGACGACTACAACCAAAAAATAGCCAGGCCTTGTGACGGCCGCCTATAGTCCCAGCTACTTG
Source organism: Otolemur garnettii (assembly GCF_000181295.1). NCBI lineage: Eukaryota > Metazoa > Chordata > Mammalia > Primates > Galagidae > Otolemur > Otolemur garnettii. The sequence continues at coordinate 8,950,684 of NW_003852444.1, forward strand.
GGAGGCTGAGGCAAGAGAACGCTTAAGCCCAGGAACTGGAAGTTGCTGTGAGCTGTGATGCCATAGCACTCTATCCAGGGTGATAGCTTGAGGCTCTGTCTCAAAAAAAAAAAAAAAGAAGTAGTAGTATTGCTGTTCCTTCCACACTGCAGGCTCTCTGTACCTGGCTTCTAGCTTGGCAGCCTGAACACGTGCATTTTATGTTTTACTGTTGTTGCTAAAGACTAGATTTGCCAACTTGGGTGGTGTGTGATGATGGGTTTGTTATGGATTAGGTGTTAAGCTACCAACAAACTGGCAGAATTTTAACCATAATTTCTTTAATAAAAGGCTTTCTGAGTGTACTGATACATCTAAAGTGGTAGAATATGAGAATGTGGTTATGGCATCTTGAAAGCACTTTAAATTGTATGTGTTTGAGTTCTACACTGCAAAATAAAACTATTCCAAACAACTTGTCCCCCCTTGCCCTCAAATTGTTTAGAATTGAAAATAGTGTTTTGTTATACATACTTATAAAGTAAAATTGGTAACATCAGAAAACATTCAAGTATATTAGAAATTCTTTAAAAACTAAACACTCTGGCCTGGGCCAAAAACTGCAAAAAATAAAAATAAACACTCCTTCCCCAGTGTATTATACTATTATAACTAAAGACTTTAAAAATAAAATTAGTATCATTTTCTTATGTTCAGTAACTTGATTCTTATTGCACTTTGGTCGTTTCTAATCTTTCTTGTGGAAAGTTTGCTTTCTCTTATCCTTGGCTTTGCAATCTTTCAGTGATGAGAAGGCTTCTTGGTTAAACTGACCACACGGTACCTCTGTGACAATGACTGTTACCCTGAGTTCCTAGGAGACTGTTGTGTGTAGTGCCAGCTCCTGGCAAGTAAGAAATCCCCTACCTTGGCTTTTTAGAAAGTTTACTATCTTTTCAGTATTGGCCACTAAAGGAGCATTTGTTGTTAGGCGTGTAATGTGCTCTGAATAGCTTTTCCTTCTCTTGTTTTATGAGAGAGTAAGGCAGTCTCTTTCCTACTTGTGAAGTCAGGGTCCTGGGACACTAGGGGACTGAGTATATCACACCTATGGTCATACTGATAGCCATTTGTGGAGCTGCAACCCATCTGCAGCATTCAGCCCAGTGTCTTCTCCATTAGATCCGCTGACTTAGACATGTCAAACTGTACTTCAGTGTGAAATCCTGTAGAAATAAAAGGAAATGAACTTGCATCAGGCTAAGCCAGTGGTCCAGGTCCTGGTATCTGAAAAGGAAATGTATATTCAAGTGGGAATATTATTTACAGCCTTAGAAACAAATCAACTTTGTGTGTCAGTGGTTCTCAACTGGGGCAGTTTGCTCCCCCAAGAGACATTGACAGTGTCTAGGGACAATTTTGCCTGTCACAGCTGGGGTGGGGAGGATCGGTGCTGTTGGCATCTAGTGAGGAGAGGGCAGTGATGCCGCTGAATACCGCATGATGCAGGTCAGCATTCCACAACAGAGAGCGATGGAGTCCAAGATGTCAGTTGTGCCAAGGTTGATGAACTCTGTAGTGTATATTTCCAGTAATGGAATTGCCAGAAGTCCTCAGAGGCAAGACGGAAGAGAGGGAGAGGTAAAGGAGGTGACTTGAAGTGCAGTTAGACAGACACGAGCTATTTTATGGGGCTGTGGTTTAGCAGATTCACTTTTACATTTTCTTTGTGCTAACACTTGGTATAGCAGTACTGCAGAAAACCGTGAAATAAACTTTTCTTCTTTTCTCCTACATAGAACAAGGTCCCATTCCAAGAGTGAAAGGTGTCCCTCTACTTCCCTCTAACACCGGCAGCTTCACTGTAAACACACTCATACTACTAGGCTCCCAAAATGTCAGGCACAAGACTGTTTGCAAGAGGTCAGGGCTGTCAAGATTGTTGTTATAAACCAGCTAAGTTGCTTCCCAAGTTACCTTATAATCAGTCCACCTAGGAGAAACTAAATTTCTTACTGTTTCTATAGCATGTGCCATATGTGAATTTCTTTGACTACATACTCTTGCTTGATTCTATTAGTCATAGTCAAAAGAACAAATACCTTTAAAAAAATAGACTTTTTTTTGTGGTTTTTGTCTGGGGCTGGGTTTGAACCTGCCACCTCCAGCATATGAGGCCGGCGCCCTACTAGCTTTGAGCCACAGGCGCCGCCCTAGACTTTATTTTTTAAAGAATAATTTTAGGCTCAGCAAAATTGAATGGGAAATACAGATGATTTTCATACAGTCCCCCCTTTTTGTCTTTTAACATTATTGTACTACTGATTTTCAAATAAATTATATAAATGTGCGTGTTATTCTGTTAATGCAGAGTTAAGTATTCCTCAATTTCCTTTCTCACTAAATGTAAAGCAAAAGTCTGAGTGAGTTATGGGGACTCTTTCTCCCTGCTGAGTAAGAGCGAGGCTCATCATCCGCATGGACGTTCTGAGTGGCTGTGGCCACCCGCTTCAAATTGTCCATGCAGTTATATATCGTCTTTTCTTGTCAGGGAGATTTTATTTCCTAGGAAGTTCTCCTTTCTTAGAGTTCAGTTTTGGGCTAATTGAAAACACTTTAAAGTTATTCACTTTGACTGTTTGAAAGGCTAGAATGTACCAGAGCCATCAGACCTTCCTGTGACTGAGATCTTGGACTCTCATTTGTGATCTCATGTGTGCCTCATGCAGTTGGGGAGCCACGGGGAAGCTTTGAGGATTGTATTCTTAATTAGAATTTTTTTTTTTCCCCAGCTGCAAAGTCCAGTTTGTTCTTTTAGACACAGCATTTCTCTGCTCATTGTAGCCAGTGGACATACTTTATTGCTTCTGCGTTTCTCTTTTGCCTCCTTCTCATCATGGGTCTTATAGGCACCCCCTAGGTTTCCCCTCAAATATGTGATCCACTAAAGGAATCAGTGGATCAGTCTGTACAAAGTAGACCAAAAGAGAGCTCTTGGTATACTTTTTAAATTCTTTTTAAATTTTTAATCTCAAAGTCTGAGTTCAAATTCTCGACAAGTTCTGTGAACTTGGGCAAAGTATTCTTGAGTGTGTTCCTTTATCTATTAAGTGCAGGTTATTCCTCTTCTACCTCAGGAGAGGTTGTTGTCAGGAACACTTAAAATAATAATTGCCTATGAAAGTGCTTTATCAGGCTCGGCGCCTATAGCTCACCCGGCTAAGGCGCCAGCCACGTACACCTAAACTGGCGGGTTCGAATCCCCAGCCTGGACCCGCCAAACAACAATGACGGCTGCAACCAAAAAAAAATGGCCGGGCGTTGTGGCGGGCGCCTGTGGTCCCAGCTACTTGGGAGGCGGAGGCGGGAGACTCGCTCGAGCTCAGGAGTTGGAGGTTGCTGTGAGCTGTAGTGCCACGGCACTCTGCCCAGGGGGACAGCTTGAGGCTCTGTCTCAAAAAAAAAAAAAAAAAAAAAAAGTGCTTTATCAAATGTACAATGCAGTATAAATGTAAAGTAATATGCAATTACAAGAAGGATGTTTAGCAAATCGCATCAGCTGTGAAATGAAAGTGGGTTTGAAGAATTTATTTTCTGATGTCTTGTTTGTATAGCATAGAGTTCTTTTTCTTCATCTCAGTAAGTTCATAGGTGACCTTTGTTGGGTTTGGTTGTAGTTTTTTGTCTTTTTCTAAATAAGGCCAGTGGAGATAAATATTTCACTTGCTGAAACTTGGCATAGGTCAGTGATTGATGCAAAACAAAATTACAAAAAGGAAATTCTGAATGCACCAAATAGCATAGACTGTGGCTGATAGAACATCAGCATCCTCATCATCCTCGGTGTTTTTTGCCAGTCAACTCTAGTTCCAGAAATATTTCTCTATGCTTTTTTCAAAAATTCCAGTTGGTAATTTGATTTTCATTCCTATTTTCAATAAATCAGTTTTCTAAATAGTTGTTAGGCTTTACCCTTTACCCCCAAAGTGAGTTATACTCTGTGGATTCTGGATGGTAGGAGATGAAGTTAGCTTAGTCCCAATTTATATAAGGCCTTTTCACATGTCCCTTTTTCTTTTGAAATAAATCTCACTGTTACCCTTATAGAGTGCTGTCGGATCATAGCTCACAGTAACCTCAGACTCTTGGGTACAGGTGATCCTCTTGCCTCAGCCTCCTGAGTAAGCAGGGACCACAGGTGCCCACCACAATGCCCAGCTTTTTTTTTTTCTTAGAAGTGGGGTCTCCCTCTTGCTCAGGCTGGTCTTGAACTCCTGAGCTCAAGTGATCCACTTGCCTCAGCCTCCCAAAGTACTAGGATTGTAGGCATGAGCCACCCGCCCGGCCACAATGACAATTTCTTATCATTTTTTATGCTATTCATAAATAGACCCAGAGAACTGCAGGATTCAGGTCCCAAGTGATTGGTAGCTCTGTCGGAGCAGAGTAGGCAGGCTGTGTTGGAAATTATTCCATCCAAGAGGTGTCTTAGCCCCTACCTCTTTGGCCTTTGTGACTAACAGAAAATTACTCTCTTCAAATTCAAAAGCCTATTCATTACTGCCTTTCTCCTCTGAAATGCATTACCAGTTTTATAATCAGGAGGAACTTAATTATTTTTCTTTTTCTGCTGGCTTATATTTATTCTTCATAAAATGACTTTTCTTCCATTTAATGGGCTCAGAAATAAGCTCCCCTATTGAACTTTGCAGACTTGCTTTTTTTATAGCGTAAATCAGCTCAGCTGGCTAAATGCCTCCCTAACTGAAACTTCATAATGTAGCTGAAACTCAATTGTGCTCTGGAGCATTGAGTCTTTAAACTGGATTATTGATTTATAAGCACATAATGGTGAAGAGGCTATAGAGACACAAGAAGCTCCCACCCTGATCCTTGAGCAAGTTTTCCCTCACTTATTTCAGGGGCTCTGAGCTTGCGAGCAAGATCCTAACCGAATTTAGCTTGCTTGGAAAACCCATTTTAAATGCTCAATAAAGAAAGAATAATTCTTCTCCCGCTTAACCACTAAAGAACAACATATGTTTCTAACGTCAGCTTTTTATTTTTTTTTATCTTTCATTTTTTGTTGGTAAATCTCCCAGACAACAGCAGTTCTGTAGAGAGTTTAAATATGAAGGAATGGCAGGACGGGCTAAGGGCACTTCTACCCAACATTAACATCAACTTTGGTGGACTGCCCAATTCTTCCCCCTCCAACGCCAACCACAGTGCACCAACGTCCAACACTGCCACCACCGACAGCCTGAGTTGGGACAGCCCTGGCAGCTGGACAGACCCAGCCATCATCACAGGTAACTTTCTCACTCCCTCCAGCTCCACTGACTACTGCCGTCAGTTTGGTGTGTAGCACAGATTAAGTAACAGCAGAGATCTCTTCAACGTAGGTTTCTTTTCACGAAGCCACATGTGTGGGGTGGCTCATTTTGCTCTCAACGGTCATGCGGTCTTGGTCAACCTGTTGGCCTAGTTGTATACTACAGCATTTGGTGCCTAGGTTGCTTCTTTTGGTCTAAGTCGGTGTTACCATCTGGCAACGTGTGTATTTTGTAGGCCTTGAAGTAAAAAAGGATCTGACTTATCCTTCTTAAAAGGAACATACTCCACTTTCTTTTATAAAGCTCTCTATTATAAGGCTATCTTGTTTATGTGTCCCTGTTAGAGAAGGAAAGAGAAGCACAATTGGGAAATACCATCCTACAATTCTTGGGAGTCATTTTTCACAGCTCTGCTTGTGTGACGTGGGGGACTAAGTCTGTAGTTGAAGAGGAGGCACGGGTTTGTGTGACAAAAAGGCTTGGTCATTGTGGGGTTGGGGAAATAAAAGGAACATAAGGTTTGAAAGGTCTTATTTGGAAGGGATTTAAAATTGATTTTTTTCTGTGTTTCTTTTTGGATAAACTAATCACTTGTTTTTAACATTTGTTTGGCGACCTTCTTGTTCTTTCTGCACAAACTCATCATTTTCCCTCTTGTTTTCTCTTCTCTCCTTAGGTATTCCAGCATCTTCAGGAAACAGTTTAGACTCTCTTCAAGATGACAATCCTCCACACTGGCTAAAATCCCTTCAGGCCCTCACAGAGATGGACGGCCCCAGTGCTGCTCCATCACAAACCCACCACAGCGCCCCCTTCAGCACACAGATCCCTCTGCACAGAGCCAGTTGGAATCCCTACCCTCCTCCTTCAAATCCTTCCAGCTTCCACTCCCCACCCCCAGGCTTTCAGACAGCCTTCAGACCCCCCAGCAAAACCCCCACAGATTTACTACAGAGTTCAACACTGGACCGCCATTAGGCAAAGAGGAGAAACCATTAGAAAATGCAGGATTTGTCCCACCCTGTTTTCTCCCTCTCAGCCCACCGCCCACAGCTCCCTTCTCATCTCTTACGTTCTGAAGAATCCAGTTCCTGATCAATTTTTTTTCTTCCTACCCCCAGATGCAATGCGATCACAGGGTCATTACCATCTTTTTTTTTAATTGTCAAAGTTTCTTTTGATCCAGCATTTGAGTGACACTGTTGAATGTTTCTAAAAATGCCTTTTTAAGGAGAGGGGAAAAAAAAGAAATCAAAGGGCAGTCTCGATACTTAGAAAATTACTGTTTGTCTGTTGCGCATAATAATGACATAATCTGCTTAGCAGAAAATGACGATTAATCTCTAGGAAAGGTCAAGTAAATGCATTATCAACTGCGGAAGTTTGAAAACCAGGTTCATTGGAGTGAGATTGCTAAATGCATGGGAAAGCAGTGGTCCTGGCATCCATCTTGTGTTCAGCTTATCACTATTGCAGGGAAAATGCTTTTAATTTAATTTTTAATTCTTTTGGCGAGTTGATGGCGAGGACTTGATTGTGTCATTATGCAAAAGAATGTATTGGAAGTTGATGGAAAGATAAATTGATCTGTAGTAGTAACTGGCCAATTGCTAAAGAGTTTATAAGGAGGGGAGACGTGTGTTTTTTTTTAAACGGAGAAAAAATTTTTGGCTTTAGATTTAAAGTAATTCAAATGTTTTAAAGGAAAAAAATTATTCACAGATTTAATACCTATACCTATTATAAGAGCTGAAATATAAGTGATTTCTTCAGCCTTTCTCCTCTGTTGGAATCTTTTTTTCTTTTACCTTAAATTCACCTGAGTAGGAAGCTCTGAGATACCACTGCTCTGGGGCCATTGATCACCATCTGGAGCAAATCTCTGACCTCCTTGCCTGCAGCTTTTACTTAACCCTGTAGTTTCTGGACGTTTGTGCAGTATTGAAAAGACAGGAGAAAAGAAAACAGAAACCTGGTTATAACCTGATGCTAAAACTAAAAACAAGAAAATGTACCTCTTTCTTCAGAATTAAAACTAAAATCTTAAATAAAACAGAAAACTTGATGATGACACTTGGGTTGTTCTTGTTTTTGTTTTTCCATTTTGTTGTGTGTGAGTTTGAAACATTTTGTGACAAGTGGCAATCAGGTGTTTCCACTGATTTTACATCTTCAACAATAGGGAGGATGGTTTAGAAGAAGCAATTAGAGGAGGCAAACCACATTTTATTGTCAGTCACTGCCATCTTTGAAAATCAGCCCATCTTGTCCTCAAGAATTCCTCTTCCAATGGTTTTCAGTAGAAGATGCCTCTTCCTGCTGTTGTTTTATGCGGGCCAAACCTTCTCCACTGAGAACACTTGTGCCAGGGCTGTTGACAGGCTGAGATACTGGTTGTCTTGGGGACACCTGGCTGGAGCAGCAGCCAGTTTGCCACACAGGTAGCACCACTTTCTGGGTGCCACGATGGGAAAGACTGCTGGAGATCCTGTATGACAATGATGGAGACAGACACGCTGCTGACCAAAAGAGGCTAGAGAGTAGATCACATACTCCCTGCCAGAGTCTTAGCGATCTGTGTGGTTTGTGTGTCTGGCCTTGGAGGGCATTCAGAAGTCCAAAGCTGGAGTTGGCATATTGTCAGCCACATCCATTAAAGGACTCTTTGTAAGCTCAATTAAGCAGATCCAAATTGTACATTCTGTGCTTTCAGATTGATTTTCTTACACTTCCCTTTACTTTGTTCTTGAGTTTAAAAAAAAAAAATTGTTAACAGAGCTTTTGAGAAACTTAAACAGGGTATTCTCAAATGTCACCACAAATAGATGTTGACAGGGTGTATAGTAACATGTTTTATAAAATTAACCAAAACGTACAGGCTGTCTTTGGCTTTAACTCTGGTCTCCTAAACCTTCACATAGCACTGCGGAGTGATGGAGCAGCACACAAATGATACTCAGGTGGCAGTGAACTAGCATCAAGGCTTTTTTTGTTTTGAAGCAGGGGAGAGAATCCTAAGATGGATATATCAATAAAAATGTTGCTTTTTTTGTGAAAAAGGAAATTCTACCTTGCAAAGCTGTGCTGTAATTGTGTATATGTTTAATGAAACATACAGAAGACTTAACAATAATGACCTACCACCATGGTTAAAAATAGAACTTGTACTATCTTAAAAATATTCCGTATGCCCCGTTCAATTATATTTCTTTTTATTCCTCATCCACAACTAACCATTCACACGGTTATATGTGAATGGTTAATCTTTCTTTAGAATTTTCTCAAGTGTGTATGTATCCCTGAATAATAAATATATTGTTTAGTTTTTAAAAGCTGAATAATAAACCAAAGCCTAGCTAAAGGGCAATATTGTCACAAACAAAGGCTTTTGGGAGAAGATAATCTGGTTCACAGTTTGGCATTAGCTTCTCTGATAATTCATAAAAGGCCCTTCTGGGAAAGACAGGAGGGCAAGGTCAGGAGTGAGCCCTGGAAAACGGGACTTCATTTGGGGTAGGTCAGTGGTCATGTGAACCAGTCCTGGCCGTGTGACAGAAATAAGCCTGAAGGAGCAGCCTGCCCTCTGTTTCCTGTGTCAAAGCCCACCATGGCGTCCCCCTAGTCCCCTGGAGTAGATCAAAGCACAACACTTGAAGCGAGGGGTGGGGTTTAAAACGTGTGTCAGCCAGTTATTATTTACCAGGGCAGGGAAAAGAGGATGAAGGAGATTTCATTAGGCTTGGTCAAAATCAGATAAGTACAAAAAGAGCCTGGATCAGACTGATGACGGTGGCCTGCGGGTGTTCTAGCTGGGGAATCTGGTACCAATAGCTTACACTGTCTCGGCTCCAGGACTCAGATCTGGTACCCAGAGGCCTTTCTCGTATTTCCCTTCTTTTCTCTCCTTTCTTGGATCTTTCCCTTGTATTCCTATATCCCATACTCTAGTCTTTTTTGTTTTTTTAAATCATTTTTCTGGAGCGATATCCTCCAGTCATTTTAGCAGGAAAGGTATGTGGAAGGAACTTATTTAAATAATTTTCATGTCTGAAAATAATATTCTATCTCAGTTGATTAGTGGATACTAGATTTTAAGTTACAGGTATTTTTCTTTCAGAATTGTGAATGCATTAGTCTGTTATCTTCTTCCTTTTAGTATTACTGTTGAAAAGTTTAAAGTCACTCTTACCTTTATATGTAATCTACTTTTCCTCTCTGGAGAAAAGCCAGTTTATCTTATGTGTTTTGAAATTTCACAGCAGTATTTCTTAAAAATTCACCGTTTGGGCTCAGTGGACATACGTAGCAGACTTTTTAAATCTGGCAACTCAAGTCCTTCAGTTCTGGAAAATTTTCTTGGCTTATTTGGGTGGGTTTCTTACACTTCCTCTCTCTGTCTCCCTTATGAAAAGTCCTGTCATTCACATACTGGACTTCATGGCCTTTTCCTCTGCTTTTCTTCCCTTTCACCAATTTTTCATCTCTATGTTTTGCTCTTTTTTCTAGAAAGCTTGCTCTCTACTTGTTTATTTGTGGTTTTCTTCGTGCTTTCTCTGTTTCTCCAAGTTGATTTATATCTGCTTTCATCTCTTTATCTTCCATATTAGAGGCTTCTCAGATGTTTGATAATTCTTACTTATCTGCTCATGAATTAAGACTGAAAACTTGATTGGGAATTTGGAAACATGAGTAGGGTTTACCAACTTTACACCACCCAGCGGAAGATCTGGTGGTCTCTCTCCTGGAGAGCCCATTTGTCAGGCTTCAGGCTTTGTGTCTTCCATAGACAGGGGTTAAAATGGCGGCCCAGAGGGCCAGGGTCTGGCTGCTGGGATTTCTGACCTGCATTCATGGTCTCTATATGCCTTATCCTATGTATGTTACTTAATCCCACTGTTGCAGTGCTTTCCACTGCAGAAATTGTCTCCAAGTGTCTGTCCCTTCCTGAGAAGCACAGTTGTACTGGGTTATGGAGTTGGGGGAAGAATCCAGGGAGCTCACTTCTTAAGACAGCTTTCTTGGTAACTTGATTTTAGCCCACCCCACATACGTGTTATCTCTGCATTTAGGGGTGCTGTGAGTTTCTGTGCCCTTGAGAATTTTGTAATGTAAATGAGATGGGTCTCCCCGCGGTAGCCTGAGGTGGGACTTTCCCAAGTCAGCCAGGTGAGGCTCCTCCGCCGCCTGCTTTCTAGCATTTTGCTGCTGTTGTTTCCTCTCTTGTTCTCCCTTACTCTAATTTCAGTGAACTTTTAGGAAGAAATGAAATTAGATATGTAGGTTTGAGCTGCCGTCCTAGCCCAGATTTGTGCTCCGATTTTGTAAACTCATTAGGCAGAGTTTATCTGCCAATAAGGTGGAGGGAACACTACCATTTGCTGTTGACCCGTGAGTGCTAGCAACCGTATTGCCCATCCCTTGGTTTAAATGGCACCTGCCATGTTTTGCTTACCTTGAAGTGGCTTCTTTGTTTAACATCATCTTTGCCAGTAAAGCTCTTTATTTACAGTCAATAGTTTGTTTCTCACACTGCCTGAGTTTTAGGCAGAATGTTAAAGGCAATTTCTATTACAGTTTGGAGCAGATGGATGTGGGTCATTTTCTAGGCTTAACTGAATTAGACCAATTCTGGAAATTGCAGAGGAGGAGAAAATAGCCTACCTTTAACTGTATATGAATTATATTTTGAGAATAGGTTATAATAAGTGTCAACAATGCATTTCCATAGAGAATATGCTATTATAACCCAGTGTACAGCTGAATGCAGTTAGCACTCCCCAGTAAGGTTCGCTAAGACTTGAAGATAATGGTGTGTACTGCACATGGTTTTTTGTTTGTTTGAAACTGGGTCTCACTCTTGCCAGCCAGGCTGGGGTGTAGAGGCAATATCATAGCTCACTGCGGCCTCCATGTCCTGGGTTCAAGCAGTGCTCGCACCTCAGCCTCCCAAGTAGCTGGGACTATAGGTATATACCACCAGACCCAGCTACTTTAAAATTGGGGGATAGAAACAGGGACTCACTATGTTGCTTAGGTTAGCCTCAAACTCCCAGCCTCAAGCTGTCCTGCCTCAGCTTCCCAAAGTGCTGTGTTTACAGGTGTGAGCCACTGTACCTGGCCAGTTTTTTGAGTTTTTAAATATTTACCAACTTCATTTGATTGAAGAGTCTTTGTATTATATGTAAACTTTTTGGTTTTTTTTGAGACAGAGTTTGACTTTGACCTCCGTAGAGAGCTGTGATATCATAGCTCACAGCAACCTCAAACTCTTGGGCTCAAGTGATCCCCTTGCTTCAGCCTCCTGAGTGGCTGGGACTACAGGTGCCTACCGCAATGCCCAGCTGTTTTTAGAGATAGGGTCTCACTCTGGCTCAGGCTGGTCTCAAACTCATGAGCTCAGGCAATCCACCCGCCTCGGCCTCCCAGAGTGCTAGGATTACAGGCATGAGCCACTGCTCTTGGCCTTATATGTAAACTTTTAAAAGTCAGGGACATGAGGCGGTGCCTGTGGCTCAGTAGGTAGGATGCTGGCCCCATATACCAAGGGTGGCAGGTTCAAACCTGGCCCCAGCCAAACTGCAACAATAACAAAACAAAACAGGCATTGTGGTGGGTGCCTATGGTCCCAGCTTCTCAGGAGGCTGAGGCACGAGAATCACCTGAGCCCAGGAGTTGGAAGTCGCTGTGAGCTATGACACCACAGCACTCTACCAAGGGCACTAAAGTGAGACTCTGTCTCAAAAAAAAATAAATAAAAGTCAGAAACATATATACCTGAAACATAATTGTGAAGTATGTCACTTATCAGATGCAGCTACTTTTGCCCAAGTGATTTATTCAAGTTAAAGATGACTAGAGGTCAATAGCATGACCTATTCGGTGGGGGGAACCGAATGTTTATTTTGTTATGAAAATCAGTATTTTCCTCTTTGTGCTTATTAAGAAATGGTTACTTCAGTCCCGACTTCGCCTTCAGGCAGTCGTAGGCAGGAAGAGCTGCCTTTGAATATATGTGTCTAAGATTGTTTCTGAACAAACTGATTTAAGGAAGTGCATAAACGAGCTTCCAAATTCCTTGAAGGACAAAATAATTATTTCTATCAGTGGTAATCCAGATTATTAGATAAAGAACATAAATGTGGCCCGACTGGTGAGAACACCCCCAGTAAGAACTGGCCATTCTGCATGTGATCCATCACTGAAGGCAGCAGTCTGTTAAGCAGGTTTCGGTCGGCGTCCTCATTGCACCACCTTCCCTAATTCTCTTCACAAAGAAGTAGCCGCAGCACAAGACCAGGAGAAATTCACAGACTGAACCGATTTCACGTGTGTGTGGTCTAGATGATTTTAAAACTCTAGTAAATAATTCAGAGTACTTGATCACAGAAACAATGATCTGTGGTTTTTAGCTTTAGTATTTTAGTATTTGCAAAACTAAAATACCGTTAATAAAATGCTGAGTATGTTACATTCAGTTGAGAGGCACTGTGTTATGTTGTTGTTTCACTACAACAAATTCCCTTCCTTTAATCAGACTCCATGTGCAAACAAAGAGACAGATAGGCCCAAAGATGTCAAGGTTTTTGTCCAGGGTCACACATTTTACTGCAGAGCTAGGACTGATTGTTACCCATCTCATCTACATTTATCCCTGACTTTGTTGTACTCTGCTTCTGCTTCAAAGTAACAAGTGCTTTGCCAGCTTTCTTGTTTATACTTATAAAGTGTAAATAAAATAAGGGGGGTGTGATCTGTTTCCCCCTTATTTTAGCTAAGTGGTGGGCAGAAGGGCGTGAGGGGTGGATAACTGCATTTGTTTATCCCACATTATAGGGTGTGAGTCAAGTTTGGACGGGAAGTGCTCTCAGGACATCAGGATTATTTTCTGCTCAGGCTGAGTTGTGTTTGCATGCAGTTGGACTACCAAGTTAGCATCTTCTGGATTTCATGCAGATAAGGACAAGGACAAAGTACTTAATCTTCAAGTGTGTGAAGGACAGTTAGGGAGAAGAGGAAATAGCATGAAGGACACAACTGGCACTAAGATGTGGAAGGGAGATTTAGGTTTAATTTAGTCTAACGTTTTTAAAAAACATCTGCTTTGGCCTGGGCATTGTGCCAGGTACTAAAATGTTCCCTCCTCTCAAGATGAAAAGGTTTGGGTAGTCAGCTCTAAAGCAAGATCAGATGTGAGTGTCAGAAGTGCGAAATATCAAGGTAACCCAAAGAAGTGAGACAGGTGGATAAACCTGAGACTTGAGCGAGGCGACACCCTGAGCAAAGACACAGAAACGTGCCTGGGGCGTGTTTAGGCCTTGCAACTTGGAAGGAACGTGGGCCTCATGTAGGGAACCTTTGAGGAAGAAGGTTGGATGACGGGCGCAGTTTTTGTTTGCAATGGCAGTTTCTGAGCAGGAGAGAGACATGGTAGGATAGTATTTTATAAATATCAAGCCCTAGATGGGAATGGTGAAAAATAGGAGAGACCCTGAGGTAGAGTAGGCCAGTGAAAGAACACCCTGCCCCAAGAAAATCTGGCGTTTTCTTCTATGTGATTTCATGATACTGGACTCTCCTTGAAGAAAGGGTGTTTGTTTTTGTCTGTATAAGCCCAAGGCTTAGCATAGTGCCTGCCAGTCAGTGTGAATGAATGACGGAAGAAAGGAAGCTTTGGGCAATAGGGTGCTATTAAATTTTATTGGCAGAAGATCAGTAATGATGTTCGAGGGACTGGTTTTCCCTCAGTAGAAATACTAGATGCCAATGAAGAGTGACTAGGAGTAAAGGAAGCTCCCCCACCTCTCACCCTCCACCCCAAGGAAGTCCTTCCTACTCCTGTTAGAAATCAGAGGACACAAAATTATTTGAAAAAGTAAATTTGAATAAGAAAGCAGAATTGCATGGAATCAGGAGCACATGCGAAGGCTTGATCTTAGGAAAGGGGATACTTTCCCCTCCAAGATAGCAGTGAAGAAAAAAGAGAGAGGGATTTATGGCAAAGACAAGAAATACTAAGGAAGCTCCTGAGCTCGGTATAATAAGGGAGCAGGCAGGAGATGGAATGAGGATTTGGAGCTTGAGAACACAAAATCTGTGACACTTTGGGGAATGTCATAGGAAGGTAAAAGAATGGATTAAAAGAGCAGTAAACAAATAGCAAGGGCCCAGCTAGGTTAGCAGGTATCTGAAACGGGCTTAATCAGGATAATTTGACGTTGCCCAGAGATACTCATCAAACTCAGAGGATTAAGAAAGAAAAGGAGGTATTGGAAATTACCAGGAGGTTCTGACAAACAGAGAGGGCAGAAACTCACGAGGTTGGAGCTGTGAGAAGGGGGCAGGTAGAAAGTGCTCCCCAGGAGGTCTGGGCCCACAGAAAGCCAACAGTAGGGGGCGCTCTTTACTCATACTCTCAGTCTGCAGCAAAGGGCTCGGCGCTCACAGCTGGCACACAAGTTACACAGCCTATTATCAGGGACAGAGCCAGATGGCAAATGTCACACCAAATAACTAGTCAAACCCCTCTGTGAGCCCTAAAGTTTCTCAATGTAAGATTTTGTGACCATTTTAGGATCACTGCATAAGTTGGCAATAGCCAGAATTCAAAATTAAGCATAAAATGTAACAGACTGTACACAGAGTGCATTCTTTTATGAAATTCACAATAGCCAAATTCCTTACGTTGATTTTCTTCCGGAGATCCCATATCATTCCCCTCCTTTTTTCCTCAATAAACATGTATTTATTTATTTATTTTATTACTAGTTTTTTTTAGACAGTCTTGCTCTGTTGCCCAGGTTAGAGTGCTGTGGCACCATCATAGCTCACAGCAACCTCAAACACCTGGGTTCAAGCAAGCTTCCTGCATCAGCCTCCTAAGTAGCTGAAACTATAGGCACCCTCCACAACACCCAGTGAATTGTTCTGTTTTTTGTAGAGATGGGGGTCTCACTCTTGCTCAAGCTGGTCTTAAACTCCAGCTCAACTCAGGATCTTCCTGCCTTGGCTTTGCAGAGAGCTAGGATTATAGGCGTGAGCCACTGCACCCGGCCTCAATTAACACTTATTGAGCATGGAGGTACCAGACTAAGATAATGCCTTAGAGATACAGCTGGGAATAAAACAGACATGGCTTCTTTCTTAGAGCTCAGACTCAGGTGTTGGGTATGATCATTAAATAATCCAGTGGGCGTGCAGTCAGACCAAAAATGCAGAAGAATACATTTATAACCTTGGGATAACGAAAGAATTTGTAAGCAAGACATAAAACATTAAGACCCCAGAGAAAAAATGTTGACCAACTTACTAAACCTAAATTTAAAACTTCTATAAGACAAAACCATAAACAAAATTAGATCCAACAGCAGGCTGGGAGAAAATATTTGCAACCTATGCAATAGACTGAGGATTAATATCCTAAATATATAAAGAATACCTACAATCTATCTTTTTTAAAAAGACAAACCAATAGAAAAATGGTGAAAGGCAACTTACAGACGGGGATCATTGAGACTGTTATTCTCTCTCTCTCTCTCTCTCTCTCTCTCTTTTTGATACAAAGTCTCACTCTGCTGTTGCCCTGGATAAAGCGCATAGCATCATCATAGCTCACAGCAACCTTCCTGCCTCTGTGTCCTGAGTAGCTGGACCTACAGGTGCCAGTCACAATACCCAGCTAATTTTTCTATTTTTTTTTTTCCTTTTAGTAGAGATGGGGTCTTGCTCTTGTTCAGGCTGGTCTCAAATTCCTGAGCTCAACCAATCTGCCCATCTTGGCCTCCCAGAGTGCTAGGATTATAGGCATAAACCACCATGCCTGGCCTCTTTTGCTCTTATGATTGAGAAAAACAAACAAGGGTGGCTCCTGTGGCTCAGTGGGTAGGGCGCCAGCCCCATATACCGAGGGTGGTGGGTTCGAACCCGGCCCTGAACAAACAGCAACAAAAAATAGCCGGGCGATGTGGCAGCCTGTAGTCCCAGCTACTTGGGAGGCTGAGCCAAGAGAATTGCCTAGGCCCAAGAGTTGGAGGTTGCTGTGAGCTGTGATGCTACAGCACTCTACCAAGGGCAACACAGTGAGACTGTAAAAAAAGAAGAAGAAGAAGAAGAACAAACAAACAGAACAAAAACACTGGCAAAGGTATAGGGAAATTGGTATCTCATATACTGTTGCTGTGATTCTAAATTGGTGCGGGCTCTTTTGGAGAGTGAATTGACCATATGAAGATAGGAATTGCCCATTGACTTCAGTGCAATAACTCCTTTTCTTGCATTTGTGCACAGAGAGGTATGCATAAAGGCATTCATTATAGCATCGTTATAAGAGGAAAAAACTGGCTGGGTGAGGTAGCCAGTAATCCCAGTACTTTAGGAGGCCAGGGCAGGAGGATCACTTGAGGCCAGGAATTTGAGGTTAGTAGCAGAGCAAGACCCTGATTCTACAAAAAAATTAGCTGGGTGTGGTGGCATGCACCTGTAGTCCCAGCTACTGGGGGTGGAGGTGCTGAGGTGGGAGGAACACTTGAGCCCAAGAGCTCAAGGCTGCAGCGAGCATCACTGTTCTTCAACCCGGGGGACAGAACAAGACCCTGTCTCTCAAGGGAAGGAGGGAGGGGGATTAAGTGCTCTCACCTAATAGGTACAATGAAAGGGTACATGGAACACTTCCTGGGTGAAGAGCTCAACTACAACTTGGACTTCACCTAACACACACGAACAATGTAACCTAATTGTACCCTCATATGAATCTGAAATTTTTTTTTAAAGACCCTTTTCTCTCCTAAAAATAATTAGAACTGCCTGAACGCTCATTAATAGTTCATCTCTAGGCTATCATACTACAGAATACTGTGAAGAAGTTACAAGAATGAATTTCTATGTGCAAGATCTATGAGGCACATAGTAAAAAAACACTAGATCCAATAGACAATATCCCATAAGGTGATGTACAATATTCTATCATTTATTTTTAAACACACATGAAGCAAAACCATGTCTTTCTATGTGTCCATATACACGTAAGCGTATAAGTGAGGTCTGGAAAAATTCATGCCAAAATGATAATAGGAATTATCCCTAGGAAGATAATTGAGATGGGTTTGGGGTGGCAGGAAACCATTAAGGAGAACTTCTTGCATTATCTACGCTGTTTTTTTAGCCATGGGAGTGTATTGCGGTATTATAAGATTAAATATTTAGGGCAGCGCCTGTGGCTCAAAGGAGTAAGGCGCCAGCCCCATATGCCAGAGGTAGTGGGTTCAAACCCAGCCCTGGCCAAAACTGCAAAAAAAAAAAATTAAATATTTAGATAACTAAAAATTTTGATGATGCTTGGAAGGAAAGTATAACATTTAGTAAGTGTACAGTGGCAAAACTGCTTTCCATCAGGACATGTAGAAGTGTAAGCTAAGGCAGGCACCATGTTTGACTTGCCTACTCCTGTATGCCCAGCAGAGACATTGTATTGGATGAATGGATGGATAGATGGCTGGATGGGTGAATGGACAGATGGATGAGTGGATGGATGGATGGATGAGGATGAATTGGATTGGATTGGATGAGGATGAATGGATGAGGAAGCCTCACTGAGAAAGTGACATGCTGACCAAAATCTGAAGAACACGGAACCAGCCATGCCAGCTCCACCCACAGGGGAAGAGCGTGTGTAAGCACATAAAGACCCGACCTCAGAAAACTGAGGCTATGCAGAGAAACGCAGCCCGTAGTTCCTGGTACTCAGTGAATGAGCAGAGAGTGATATGAGATGAACATTGTGAATTGGCCAGGGACCTGATGGTTTGTGGCTCTAATAACTAGCTGTGAGGAATTCCATGTAGTTCCAAGAGTGAGGAGTACACGGTGATAGGGATTGAGGAATCTCTATGGAATGGGTGTGTTCAACAAGAAAAATAAGTAGCATTGTGTGATTTGCCTTGCGCCCAGTCACCATGGGAAGGTGACGAGGATTAGGACTGGTTCTCAAAACAACCAGCTCACAGTCTATCCATATATCCTGTGAAGCTTTTTGATTTTGGACAGGAGGTGGGGGAGAGTATAAAGAGAGAACAGTAAAGGGCTTGCGGTATAATGGTTTACACTGAGAGCTGCAGACTCTGAGTGCCTGGATTTGATTGCCAGCTGATGATATAGGAGAAGTTATATCTTTAAATTCAGTTTCCTTATGTGTCCAATCAGGATAACAGAATGTGTACTATTCTCACAGAGTTGTGGTGAGGCTTAAATAAATATGTCCAGTACATAGTATTTTACCTGCTCAATAAACGCTAGAAATTATTTCAAATGTCCTGCTACTGCTGGTATAAGAAAGGCAGCAGTGGCTAGAGGGAGCTGGGATGGTTAGGCCTGAAAAGAGAGGGGAACACCCACAAATATTTGAAAGCCTTTTGTTGAGAAGAGGAATTCAGCAATTTTTGCTGGTCCCATTGAGGACAATTAATGAGACTCATGGAAGGTAATTCAAGGGAGACTCAACGTAAGGAAGACCCAACGTAGCAAAGGATTGGTAAAGGGCACCCCTTACCTTTATTAAGAGATTGGACTAGGTGACCTCCAAAGTTCCTTCTGCATCTAGAATTCATTTATTAGTAATAGCACCAAATAATCACAGAAGTGAGTATAAAGTCAAGTTCTGTTCTGATTGATTTATAAGGGCAATCTCCAAATAAGCTCAAGATTCCCAGGCTTTGGCTGAGACCCCTAATACAAAACAGCAGAAAGTGTCACCACGTACTGCGTGGCCTTGGCAAGACCTCAGTACCAGTTATGGCCTTTGTTTCTTCACCTGTGTGCTGAGAACATTATACTCATGTGGCTGCCAGGCTTAAATGAAATACTGTAAATGAAAGTGTTCTGAAAACAAAAGTGCAGTACAAATGCAAAGAATGATCGCTGTAATAATTTGCTGCAAAATGTTTCTTCCTATGGCCTGCGCTGGCACGCTCTCTGCTGGTGGCTGGGGATCTGGGCATAAATGGTTGGCCACGTGGGCTTCTTCAGTGTCTCTGAAGGAGCACTGACGCAGCCGCCCCAGGCCACTATGCACTGCTCCTCCTGCAAACAGTACGCATAATTTCCCCTCCCAAAGACCTTCAGTTCAAGTGGCTTCCAGGTTTGAAATCTGCTGAGCAACCCTCCTGGGGCAAAGCCAATGCTTTGGGTCTGATTGCCTTCCACTATTAAGATGACAGCTTTGAGTAATTACCCTGATTATATCTGACACTTTAAGAGCTACTAATCTTAACCAGATGTGGTAACAACTGTTATCCCAGCTTTTCATTTTGGGAGAAGATGCCCCTTTATGGTATGTGGCAGAGTATCCAAAGTGTATTATGGAATCTGATGCCCCAGAAGCCTTTTATGGACCACCTAATGTATCCGTATACATCCAGAAAAGGCTGAATTTCAACCTAGTACGGATGTATAAATATTTTGTTAATTTCATTTTGTTCATTGCATTGAACATACCTTTATCAAGTTCCTACCAGCCAGAGTGCCAAGGACCAAAAGATGTGTTCCTGACCGCTAAGGAAATCACAGGCTCACAAGGAAGATTTATATAAATGTTTCTTAAGCTTTTAAATTGCAAAATATAAGATATAATGTAAAGCACATAAAGCCAAGATATGCCGTGTGCCGTAGCAACATGTGGAAGGAGGAATTAAAGCACATAAAGCCAAGATATGCCGTGTGCCGTAGCAACATGCGGAAGGAGGAATTTGTGCAGTCGTGCAGAATCGGGGCCAGCTTCACAGGGGGAAGAACACGGAAACTGGGCTATAAAGAATAAGCAGAGTTTGCCACATTTTCTCCAGCTGCGAGGGAAGTGATGCATCTGCTTGTGAGGCCCTAAGGAAACTAGATTTTCCCTGCGTGATGGCTCAGGCCTGTAATCCTAGCACTCTGGGAGGCTGAGGCAGGAGGATCTTTTGAGCTCAGGAGCTGAGGACTACCCCAAGCAAGAGAAGACAGAAAAAAGAAGAAGAAGAAGAAAAAATGAGCCAGGTGTGTGCCTTTAGTCCCAGCTACTTGGGAGGCTGAGGCAGGAGGATCGCTGGAGCCCAGGAGTTTGAGGTTGCTGTGGGATAAGATGACCCCATTGGACTCTACCTAGGGACAGAGCAAAAATAAGACTTCATTTCAAAAGGAAAAAAATTGAGAATGTTGCTTACTTCTACAAGAAGGTGAGGACTGTTGTTGGGGAAACTATGTGCCAGGGATTCTGAAATATTGTATATGTTGCATTTCTTGACCTATGTGACTGCAAGAGTGTTCGCTTTAAAATTATTGATGACATATGTGTGGATAAATTTGATGTGCTTATCTTTCTCACATAGAGATTATGCTTTTAAAAAAAATAGCCAGGGCAATAATCTTACATCTGCTTCTGAAACTATTTAGAGAGTAGCATTTCAAGTGGCTAATACATATTCAGTTTGTGGTATTGCTCTAATAAAATTGCATCATCACCTTTGACTCACTCTTCCTGAAGAGGAAGTAATCTTTATTTTAATCAGTTTCTATTACAGCGAAGGAAAGCTTAGTAACTTAGTGGTAACATCACTACTGCCAGGATCCTTTGCTGGCACAGTGAGCATCTATTTAGTATTTGGTATGGTGAACAGAGAAAAAAATAATATCTAAAGATTCTGGCAGTGCCCATAGCTCAGTTGGTAGGGTGCCAGCCACATACACTGAGGCTGGCAGGTTCGAACCCGGCCCACGCTAGCTAAAACAGTAATGACAACTGCAACAACAACAACAAAATAGCTGGATGTTGTGGTGGGCACCTGTAGTCCCAGCTACTTGGGAGGCTGATGCAAGAGAATCGCTTAAGCCCGAGAATATGAATTGTGATGCCATGGCACTCTACCCAGGGTGACAGCTTGAGACTCTGTCTCAAAAAAAAAAAAACATCTAAAGATGCTCAGAAATCATTGCTCTACACTCTAATGTTAAATTTTGACTACCATACAGTTTTGGAGGTTTTTCTGAGACAGGATCTCACTTTTTTTCCCCTGGTGGAGAGCCATGGCATCATAGCTCACAGCAGGGTCCTCAAACTTTTTAAACAGGGGGCCAGCTCACTATCCCTCAGACTGTTGGAGGGCTGGACTTCGGGCCCCGGGACGAGTCGGCTGCTAAGCAGGACAGGCAGTGGTGGCAAAAACACCCAGCAGGCCGGATAAATGTCCTAGGCGGGCCTCCTGTGGCCCGCCGGCTGTAGTTTGAGGATGCCTGATTTAAACTAACCTTTCTGACTGATGGCCTTGCCTCAGCCTCCCACATAGCTGGGACTATAGGCAGCTGCCACAACACCTGGCTATTTATAGAGACCAGGGTCTCACTCTTGCTCAGGCTGGTCTCACATTCGTGAGCTCAAGCAATCCACCTGCCTTGGCCTCCCAGAGTGCTAGGATTGTAGGCATGAGCCACTGCACCCACCCTACCATACAGTTTTAACTCTTTATGTAGAAACAACTTTGTTTAGTGTTTTGGAAAGTTGCAAAACTAGTACAGGGAATTCCTATCTATCCTCCCCAAATGTCCCCAAATATTAATATCTTAACTACAGGACAATGACCCAAACCCGGAAATTAATATTGATACAATATATATACAATTATATTTATTGGATATATATTTATATATCACATACATATGTGTGCATATATTGTCTAACAAAATTATTGAAAACCATTGTACATAGTCATTTAGATTTTCTTTTCATGAAGTTTTGCTTGGGTTGGTTGGCCAACTTTTCTCTTGGATTGTCTAAATTTTTTTTGTAATTGAATTTGTTGTTTCTGTATGGTCCTCATTCAATGAGAATTGTTGTTAGGATACAATAATAAACCTGAACTTTTTAGCACAATTAATGTATTTGATGAGGAATACCTGTATTTTACAGAAACAAGAATCAGAGTAGAAAGTGACATCTCTACATTTCCACAGGTTTCTTTAATGATGGAGGATAGGTCCATCATACCTACTTCCTAATTCAATTTGTTTTGATATGTTTTTTTGATTTTTTTTTAATAGAGTCTTTCCCCATTTCCCAGACTAGAGTGCAATAGCATAATCCCTACAGCCTCCAACTCCTGGGCTCAAGGGATCCTCCTGCCTCAGCCTCCCACATAGCTAGCATAGAACTACAGGTGTGTGCCACCCATGCCCAGCTATATGATACAGTGTTTTTTTTATTTGACTGGTATTCAGTGGTGTCCTGGCTCCAGAATTTATTCAACCATTTTCCAGTTAATGGGCATTCACTTTGTTCCCATTTTTATGGTTTTTGTGTTGGTTTTGTTACCACAACTAATGGTGCAATGTTTGTTTACATGTTAAGGGGGGAAGTGAATGGGAAGTGAAGAAATGGAGGTAGTTAGAGGAGACTAACTTTTTTAGAACTTGAGATTCTTTGTCTGCTTTGCAAATAGCACCAGAAGTGTTATTAATCCTCATTCTTCATCTCTTTATGTGTTCACCCTCATAATTTCCATGACAGTAACTCTAACTTGTCCTACCGTTACTTGTTATCTTCAGCGAAACCTCTTATCTGTTACACTCTCCAGCCCTCTTCTCCAGTCTGCATGTGAGAGTCTTAAACTAAAGAACACAGAAAACCACAAAATTGAATCTTCTTTTGTAATTTTAAATGGTATTATACAGATGGCTCGTACAGTGGGAGGCACCCTTTGTGTCCTTAAAGAATTCTTTCAGGGGTGGTGCCTGTGGCTCAGTGGGTAGGGTGCTGGCCCCGTATACTGAGGGTGGCGGGTTCAAACCCTGCCCTGGCCAAACTGCAACAAAAAAATAGCCAGGCATTGTGGTGGGCACCTGTGGTCCCAGCTTCTCGGGAGGCTGAGGCAAGAGAATCGCCTAAGCCCAGGAGTTGGAGGTTGCTGTGAGCTGTGATCACCGAGGGCTGATAAAGTGAGACACTGTCTCTAAAAAAAAAAAAGAGAGAATTCTTTCAGTGATGCCTCCATCTTTGTATATGGAGATAATTTTATTTCTTTTTCCCTTCCCTTCCCTTCCCTTCCCTGGCATCATAGCCCACAGCAACCTCAAACTCTTGGGCTCAAGCAATCCTCTTGAGTACAATATTTATACAATTATATTTATTGGATATATGTTTATATATTGTACATTACATACATATGTGTGCATATATTTTCTAACAAAACTATTGAGAACCACTGTATGTAGTTTGCAGTCATTTGGATTTTCTTTTCATGAAGTTTTGCCTGGGAAACTTCCCTTCCCTTCCCTTCCCTTTCCCTTTCCCCTTCCCCTTTCCCTTCCCCTTCCTTCCTTCTTTCTTTCTTTTGAGACAGAGTCTCACTTTGTCTCCCTTGGTAGAGTGCCATGGTGTCATAGCTCACAGCAACTTCAAACTCTTGGGCTCAAGCGATTCTCTTGCCTCAGGCTCCCAAGTAGCTGGGACTATAGGTGCCTGCCACAATGCCCAGCTATTTTTCGAGACAAGGTCTTGAGTGGTGGCTCACACCTGTAATCCTAGACTTGGGAGGCGGAGGCAGGTGGATCAAGTGAGCTCACAGGTTTGGGATGATTTTCTTGCCTTGCCATCAGAACTTAAACTTTCTGTGTCCAGTCGTTGTCCTACTCACTGTGGACAGGGGATACTCTGGGCGTTGGCGAACTTGGATCCAACTTTTGTTGAGCCTCTAACTGCCTGTGCCTGAAAAATTTATGACATTTTACTTTCTGGCCTGTGGTTTCCTCATCTGTAAAATGAGGGATTTAGAGTAGGTGATTTTGAAAATTCTTTCCTGTTCTGACACATTCCCATTCTGATCCTTGTGACAGTGGCACTCATTTGTCAGATGAGTGGCCAGGGCCATGGGGAGCATGGCAAAATTAGCTTGCCCACACTGAGACGTGGCTCACAACTCGCCAACACAGCCTGCTGCTGAGTGCTCCAAGACCTCATGGCTCATCCCCATCTCCTAAGCTCTTTTTCCAGGCTGCTTCTTAGGACCCCGGTGTTGGTTTATGGATTAGCTAAGGCTCAGAGCTGATCTGGAAAGTCTGGGATTGGGAATGTGGGAGGAAGATATGGAGCCAGAGAGCCCTGAAGAAGTGAGGTGAGGTTCTTCCACCCACCTCGCACAGAAAGCAGCCCTTTCCTCTGTGATCAACAGTGCCCCCATTCAAGTCATGCACGAGGACAGGATGGCTGAATGACAGGTGGGTTCCTGTACAAGCCCCTAAAATTAGCAGAGGTAGGGCTCCACTCCAAAACTGCGACAATATCGGCAAGTTAATTAAGAAATCTGCCAGTAACAATGAGAACCCTGGCCCATTGCCCATTCAGATCAACACTGCTCAAGACGAAGTGAGCGGGTGTTTGTTCGTAGAGCTGAGCTAAGTCAGACGGAGAGAACAGCTCCCGGACCAGCCCTCAAGTCAGATACTCAGAAAATTTCCCTTCTCGCTGCATATGCTTCCAGATCAGATGACATTTTGGTGGAAACTGTGTAGGATTTCCATTTAAGTATCCAATATCACAGCCGGTTTGCATCGTGCCTTTTAATTTTCTTTTAATTTAGCCCATCTAAGTTTCATAACATTTAATTCTGAATCTAGTCCTGGTAGGTGGATACTGCCCATCATTAGGTTGTAGATGCCAAAAGGGACAGTGACGGCAGAAGAAAGGGGAAGGATGTGTAGGGCACCAGTCCGGGAGGTGGACAGGTGGGAAAAGGAGAAAACTGGGTAGGGAAAAGCAGCTGGAGGAAACGTAGCATGTTGTCCTTCGTGGGATGTGCACTGCGGGCCCCTGAGCCAGCTTCTGTTAGGGCAGGGGTTGGCCTGTCCCCGCGCCAGGCCTCACGCTCAGGGGTGAGAAGCATGGGAGCGACATTTTTCTCTGGACTAAAGTCCTGCATGTCTGGCTGCTGGCCGGCCATTTCCACTCACATGTCCACTGTTCCTTCACAACTGAAGGACGCCTGAAACCTTCTTCCATTTTCCCCTACCCTGTTCCCTGACCCTATCCTGTTTGTAGGCTGTGTGAGAACTGGGGAGATGCGTGTGTGTGGGCAAAGCCACTCCGGGAGCAGGCCTGGCTTCAGTCTGAGTGTTCCTGGGAAGCACTGGGGTAGCGTTGCCCATGTGACTGCCTGGCAGTTGTGCCTGATCCCCGCGGCACAGCAGTGAACGTACTCCTTGTTATCATTCGTTATCGAGACTTCAGTTTTGATTGGTCCTGACAGCACACTGTGTTCACACATGCCCACCTGTCGTTTGCTTTGATGACGTTGATCTGGGTCACGATTTGGTGGCTGTGCAGACTATTTTCCAATTGCCCTTGTCCATCCTGGGCTCTGCCCCGGGAGGCCGACCAGCTGGGGCTACATCAACAGGTTCCTGTGCACCTGGCTTTGGTTGGTGCCAATGGGGAACACCAGGAGGAAATTGGAGGGAGGAAGGAGAGAGACCATGATCTTTTGTCTCCTGGGTTCTTATCTGGGAGGCACCTCGGAGTCCCTCCAACCAAAGGTCACACACTTGCAGTCATCTTCCTCAAAGTGACTCTTTCCTCCTAAGGGCCAGTGCCCTTTTCTCTCCTTGTCCTTGAGCCTAAGGGTGGTTCCTCCGCTGTTACCAGCCCTGAGTTATTTAATAACGTTCTCCTATATTCTATCTCCCCTCTGTAAACCATCTGATCCCATTGTGCCACCTGTTTCCTGTTGGAGTGTGAGTGGTGGAGCATTGGAAACCAGGGGCAGGGGGCTTGTAGACTACATTGCCCAGGCTGGCCTGAAACTCTAGGCCTCAAGCAAACTTCTACTTGCAAAGTGCTGGGATTGAAGGTGTAAGCCACTGTGCCTGGTGATGTTATATACTGGTCTGTATTACTATTTGATTAGTGTCTGTCTCCTAAGCAGATGATAAGTTCCATTAGGGCAGAGACCTGGGTGTCAGTTTTTGCTCACTGATATACTCATTACCTGGCACAATGCTCAAGTCATACTAAGGGATGGTAAATGCTGTATAATGTGTTGAATAAAGAAATGAGTGGGGGGGGCCAGGAGGAAGGAAGGATGCAAAGAAGGAGGACAGGCCTGTTCCATAAGCAACCTTGAAGGCAGCCCCAAAGCTAGCATTCTTCTTTAGATTCCTGTTATTAGTTGCTATGGCTTTGTGGATCCAGAACAATATTTTTTCCCTCCTTGGAAGAGAGAAGAGGAATAGATCTTTGATTAAGGCCAGGATTTGGCCCCAGCCCAGAGAAATAGCATTAGAGGCCTGGAAGGTCACCTGTGGTTGGCAACCAAGTAAGCCATAGCCTCAAAGCCCCTGAGATAGCAGACACTGAAGTCAGGCCTCCCTTGACAGGCAGCGGTCATTTTCCTTGTGCCCTAGATGTCAGCACCATGGACAGGACTCCCAGAAGGTGGGTCTGTTGAGACTTCTGGTGGGGCACAGTACAGGGTGATGCATGTGACCAGGCAGAAGGGAGCTGGCCTGTGTTTCTCCAGTGAGTATGACTGCTGCTTTGTTCTCTAGCACTGGAGGCTCTGGCAGGCTGTAAGGGGATGAATCAAAGGGTCACCCCTCCTGCTCCCCTCCTCCAACTAGGGAAACAGGAAGGAATTCCAGAGATCAGCCTACAGAATGCTGGCTGGAGGCCCAGTCATGGGTTTTAGTCTTTAAGTGTATTTATCATGCAGTGACCCCACTGACCCCAGTGGGAAGCCTGGGGTGGGGGAAAGCTCTCTGATGGACCTCTCTGCAGGTATCCCCTGCAGTCAGGACTCCTTCAGTTCATCTCTACCTATCATCTCCCCGTCATCCTCAGCAAACATCTGAGCCACGAGGTGTCACACACACTCCTAAGAAGCAGAAGGAAAGCTGGGGGCTCGCTCTCCTGCCTTCCCCCAGGCCCATCCACACAAAGGGTCAGCATGGGCTGGTTTGTGCTTAGTGCGTTGAGACTTGGGATGTCAGCTTCACAGAGCCAGGGTGGGGGCACAGAAGGAGCAGCTGCAGCGCTGCCCTTGGCATCTTCTCCTGAAGGAAGCCCTGGTGAGGGAGATGGAGCCAGCCAGGATGAGAGGCCCATGGCCTGGTCTGTGGAAGCCGTCCTTGGAGGGCTCAGGGGTTACCGGACAAACCTGCTTGGGAAAGTTGAGGGGCAGCCTCTGTCTGGTTCCCTTGCATTGAGCCTCGTGGTGTATGGCACAGTGGGGGCTCACCCTCTCAGACGCTGAACGGCAGCCCTGTCCTACAGGGATGGGTCAGCTGTGCTGTCTGTTAGCTGACATTTCACTCCGAAAAGGTAACCCCAGAGTGCAGAGAGGGACCTGAACCTGCCATAATGTTCTTGGAGCTGAAAGGGGAGGATAGAGACCTGCAAACAGGGCTGCTAGCACAGTTCAGGGGAACTGGCTAGAACTAAGAGAACTAATGCCAAAAGGGAACAGCCCCCCACTACTGCAGAGCACATATCTCTGGGCAGAAACCCCCAGGAGGGATTCTATTACAGAACATCCCAAATGATCTCAACCACGTCACACTCCATACCACTGTCACCGACATGGACTATAGATCTGCTCCACCTTCCCTTGGCCAGGCCTAGAGTTTCCTCATGTCTATGGTGGGAAACAGTCTGGGAAGAAAGTGTGGTGTAAACTCAACAAAAGTACCATTCGCTGGGACCGTGACATGGTCACTCCACAGAACTATCCTTTGAATTGCAACGTGAGCACTTCAGTGAGACATGCAAGGGTGATCTGCGTGGACGGCAGGCATTTAACGTGTCTCCGCGCCCTCAGCACCACCACACCCTAGGTCTTCCATTTCCAGACCTCCTCCTCTTCTTTCCAGCCTACTTCTTTTTAAGGCTCCCCCTGTCTGAACAAGGGCCAAGCATAAGTACAACCTTCACATAGTACATTTTTCTTTGTTCCCTCCAACTATCATTTTTGCGGGGTTGAGATGTCTGTTTTATTCTCTAGGGTGCTAAGCGTCCTAGCTGGGTTTACTGGGGTGATCGCTGGTCTGGGAACAAGTCTTCTGCTAATTATTGGAGGCCTAGTGATGATCCCGAGAGCCGGGCAATTCACCTTTCAGTGTGCAGGAGCTGGATGTTCTGTTTCATTAGAACAACCGACTCTGGATTCAAAAGATAAAGGGGTCAGGACCTCTCGGGAGGGATCCCTTGGGAAGATGCCCGAGCTGCCACTTCTGAGACAGGAGGGAGGTGAGAGCTGAGCTGGAGCTCAGGCAGGAGGCGCTTACTACAGAGGGTTGCCTCGGCCTGGGTCTTGGCTTATTCATGTGCTTCTGCTTTTGACTCGATGCCAAGACAAATACTTCTAATTCCAAAGGCTTTTAAACCTCCACTTCCACTTGTAGAGTGTGTGATGTAACTTTAAAATTTAACATGGCCTCAAAAATGCCTCAGCTGAACCTAATATTACATGCGTTTAAAGTTCTTCCCCACCTCCACAAACACACTCCCACACACACTGCACCCCACCAAAGACCCTCTGGTCAATGAGGATACCTTGGCCAGGGAAATCACTTTTATAAAGTCTGTCTTCGAAAAAGTATGCTTGACCCGGTGTAATACAGAGCTCTCAGGCCCCATCTTGGGAGCTCTGACTGTGCCCCAGACATTCCTCAGAGCATCAGTCTGGTGAGTGGGTTGCTCAGGACACTCGTGGTCACATCTCTGCAGCAACTGATGCAGCTTTTGGACTTCTCCAGGACATCAGATCTGGGGCAGGTAAAGGTCCAGCCCCCTGCACCTTCATGATCCTGGGAAATAAAAACAAAAGTAAGACAGTACCAGGAAAGCAGTGTGTGCCCTCATGCAGGTGTAGTGTGTTTCCTGCAAAGAAATTTCTAGAAGAAATTCTCTGAGGGGCTATTTCACATTTTGAAATGGATATAAAGCAGGCTGGGTGCAGTGGCTCATGCTTGTAATCCTATCACTCTGGGAGGCTGAGGCAGGTGGATTGCCTGAGCTCACGAGTTTGAGACCAGCCTGAGCAAAAAAACGAGACCCCAATCTCTACTAAAAATAATAGAAAAACTGAGGCAAGAGGATTGCTTGAGCCTGAGTTGGAGGTTGCTGTGAGCTATGACACAGGGCAACAGCTTGAGACTCTGTCTCAAAAAAAAGAAAAGAAAGTGAGTCTGAAATGGATATAAGGCATCCATTTCTAAAGTTTAGAGAAAAGCCAGTCCTGTGACTCCCCCAATGGCAATGGCAGTGGCAGCTCCTGCTCTGGGGGTCTTCCCATCAAGTGGCCACACTGTCAATGCTGAGCTCAGGCAGAGAAGACCTGGGCTGACCTGTTCTTTCAGAGATCCCTGCTGTTTAACAGCCGAGCCTTCGACAGTGGAAGGAGGACGAGGAGGCCCATCCTTTTATGGACAAAGACCTGGCCCAGGAGATCAAGACACAGTGTAACAGCTGAGCTATGCTGAGTAACCTTGAGTGATCTGAGTCAAATCTAGCTGCTACTGGGTGTGTACCTCTGGTGCCCGCCAGACTCTGTGTGGCAGGGGAGCCGTGAGCAGTGAGACTTGGAGCACACAAATTGCAAAAGGACATCGGAGAACATGCTGAGGGTTAGTTTTACTTTATCCTCAGGGCATGAGGGAGTCAGGAAGAGTTTTCAAAAGGGAAGGACACGACCAGATAAGTGTTTTAAGATGTACATGGTGGCATGCGGGCACCTGATTGCTGTGCATAAACTCAGTTGGAGGAAGAAAATAGGCTGTGATGTGACCCATAGGGAAGCCAGCATAGAACTGAGAGAAGAGCAATGAAGTGGCCGAGACGGGGTTAATAGAGTTGCTACCATTAGAGAGAATTGGACACACATGAAAAATATTTAGAAGGCAAATTTGGCAGCACATGGAAAGATTGCATATGGTGGACCAGTTGACAGGCTGTGCCCAGGCTGTGGCTGGGTGGAGTCATTCACTGAGACAAGGAGACTGATCCCATGGGTTCCCTCCTCCTCTGGGCCTTACTCTCTTCTATAGTTCCTTTCAACTTCATAGTCTAGATTTCTACTTTCCAGAAAGAATATTTGTCTGCAAGAAAGCGGAGGTGAAAAAAGGGTAAGGAAGTAAACACTAGCAGGCCCTGAGGTCAGCCCTTGAACATCTTGTCAGGCTGGCATTCAGTGGAGGATGGAGGCCAGGTGGGTGGGTCAGGCCTGGGCAGCAACCACCCCTGAGAACCATCTGTGTGCCTCGCAGGAGAGGCAGTGGGCTGCTCTTCAATGTGCGGCCGGGGCCTCAGTACTGCTCAGCCCCCTTAGAAGTGACTGAAGAGAAGATGAAGATGCAACTGTGTGCAAGATGTATTTAGGTCAAACTCCTACAGAGAAGAATTGAGCAAAAAAATATTAGAATTAAAAAAGGACAGAGGCCAAAACCACGATTCTCTTTCTACAAAGCTCATCCTAGGAATTCCATATATGCCATAACTTAGAGGGTCTCAGGTCCTGGCTCTCCCACTTCCCAGCTGAAGCTGATTTAGGAAGAGGAGCTGGAGCTGCACTTTGCTTTTTGGGAGGGCATGCAGGAACCAGGAGGACATGCGGGAACCGGGAGGACAGGCAGTAACCGGGAGGACAGGCAGAGCTGGGAGGGCATGCAGGAACCAGGAGGACATGCGGGAACCGGGAGGACAGGCAGTAACTGGGAGGACAGGCAGAGCTGGGAGGGTATGCAGGAGCCAGGAGGACATGTGGGAACCAGGAGGACAGGCAGTAACTGGGAGGACAGGCAGAGCTGGGAGGGCATGCAGGAGCCAGGACATGCAGAGCTGGGAGGACAGGCAGAGCTGGGAGGACAAGCAGAACCAGGAGCGCATGCAGGGGCCAGGAGGACATGCAGGAGCTGAGCACTGCAAAGCCCTGGACTCCACCCTCCCAGCCACATTCACACTCTGGATGGTGAGGGACTGGATGCCTGCATGCCACCATGTACACACATTGGGGACAGTGCCGTGAAGGGTCTGACCTCGGGCATCCTCCTTGAGATCTGGTCCTCAATGTAAGCATTTGAAGGAGGTGGCATGTAGGGAAGACAGACACTCTGATTCTGTTCCTTCTGTGGCCCACGTGACCACAGTCACTACTCCTGGAGAAATTGTCCACGATCCAGTGGCTCCTTTCCTCTCAAGGTGTCCAGAACATGAATATATTTCAGTCAAAAATGCAGGTGGACAAAAAGTAAAACCCATTCATTTTTATTATGAGCTCCGTTCTGCTGGGGGGGTTGGCAGCTCTTGCCTTTCCTGGGACTGATGTTCCAGAGCCCTTGGGTAGTGCCAAGACTTTAGAAAAGGTCCCCAGCCCTCACAGGTGTCCCTGAGGTGTCTGTCATCTGTGTTCACATGTGTCCCTTCAGGGCCATCAGCCATCCTGACCACCTCTGAGTCAGGCTTGAGGACCCAGGAATCGTTCAGCAGCTTCTGCATCCTTTAGGGACTCTGCCTGTGGCCCTGGCTCCCTGGACTCATCACACAGATGTCCCTTCTCTGGGGTCTGCTGTCCCATCTAGACTCTCACCTAGGCTGTGGAGCACAGGCTCCATGTGGGGACACACCAACACCCTGCTGTCTCCATTTCCCTCTCGCTGTTCACCCTCCTCCATCTCCCAACCTACTCCCTGCCAGGAGAAGCCCCGTCTCTATAAACAGTGCGATTGTCAAGGTATCTGACACTAGATTTTGCCTTTACCCTGCCACACTCCTCCTCTGAGGCCGATCCCAGGCCTCACTTTCTTCTAAGAGAAAGGAAGGTAGGAAAGATGAAAATACTTGCAAGAAAATTAGTTATAATTTCCAAAATATTATTATTCCACAGTCTTCTTCCTAGTAAGTCTTGTGTCCCTGCAGAGAAGGGGGAAACAGGGCTCTGCCCAAACTGAATCTCCCTGGTCAGTGGCTGCCCCACTCTGTGATGAGACTTTCCTGGGACCTCTCAGGACAATGAAGGAAGCCCGAACACTGGGCAGGATTCTGTCCTCCTCCCTGGCTGGATGCCCGCCCCTCCACCCTTCTCTCACTCTCTAGCTTTGCTGTGGGTTCACATTCCTCCCCCAAGTCAGTCTCTGCCCTGGCCTGGCCCCTTGGCTGTTTGCTGGATACTGGGGACCCCTGGTCTCAGCTGATAAGCTAGAGGTGCCCCCACCTGATCACCAGTGACACCTGCTGTCTCTAGGCAAGAGGGTCTGTTGTCAGACCAACCAGTCCATCTGCCTGTCACCTAAGCCAATCAACAGAGAAGTGGATGAGAGATCAATAGGTTGACTTTTATTTTTAGAAAATTCAGCAATTCTGGAGAACAGCGAGGATATCTCCTCTGAGATCTGCTCTCCTGCTCTTCTGTGTTCCAGTCATACTCTCACAGTAAAAGCAAGCAGCAGCTTTGTTATTACCCGTCACAGTAGAGGTTACACAGATTTTCCCTCATAGATTACAAGGTTGTCCCGTCCTGCGGGACACGGTTATTCGGGGGGCGAGGGGGACCCAGCCTGTAAAGAGAATAGGCGAGAAAGAGAAGGAGGCCAGGCAGATTTCTTGTCAAGGCCTCATTTAATGGGGGTAACAGATCAGTTTTTATAGCATTCAGAGAAGACAAGAGGTGGGGGGCAGAGGAATGCAGGAGTTAGAGCTTGCATCAATCTCCTGCTGGGAATGTAAACGATGTGTCTGAAACATTTTATGGCTTCTCTGGGAAGAACAGCTCCTTGTCTGATAAGGGAAAAGCAGCTCCTTATCTGATAAAGGTTAGCATACTCCAGACAGTGGGGATGGGCGGCCATCTGGCGTCATTTGGCTCCCGACACAAGGTTACTCAGAATCTCCCTATCTTCAAAGCATTCGAACTCGAGATTAAATCTATAGTTAGTCACTACTTTATAAAGGGCATTACTAAGTGTACTTTATACACTGGGTCCTTGACTCGGATCATGGTCCTTGGAGCATCCAATCTCTGACCTTTATCTATAACAGAAGGTCTTGTACATGAACTAACAACCCCAGATGGCAGCACACTGGCTCATGGGGCCCCACTAGGGCCGGTCCAGCTGTGCCCTGTCTTTAATGGTTATTTGGGATAACAGGGGCTGCCATCAGGTTGGTTCTTGTAGAAATTCCCAATTTGGCATAGAAGGCTTAAAAATCGTCCTTCATGCTCCTCTCTTTCTAGATATTTTTCTAGGAAATCAGGAATTAATTTGGTCCACAGCCTCTAAAAGTCTCCACCCTGCTGAAGGCCTTGGGTCTGCTGAGGCATGTGTGGTGTTCCGAGGGACACGCTCCCAGGCAGCTGGGTGGCACACTGTGAACATGGACGTCCCAAAGGCACACCATTCTGCCAGGATCCCCATTGCCATGACAGCATGACTACTTTCACTGGGGACCAATCACTGCTGAAGACATGCTCTTTCTGAGGGGTCTCCGCCAATGGGATGAGTCCTCCATTGAAGGGCAGGACTCTCAGCCTCCAAAACCAGGGGTGGGGAAAATTAACCCTTCTTGCTCTCAAACTCAATAAATTCAGGTTCTGGTCAGCTTCCCTTGAAGGTTGTCCCATGGGACAGGTGGGGAGAAAAGAGGAAAACATTCATTGAAAGTTCAAAATTCGTGTCCACCGATGCCCCTCCGCTCCTGTCCGTGGGAGGTGGCAGATAATCACCTTCCTGGTGTGTGAATAGCAGAGGAGGAAGAGGTGGGAAGTGCATCTTGGGCAGCCGGTGGTGAATACAAAGCAGATTCACGCC
The DNA here is from genome assembly GCF_000181295.1 of Otolemur garnettii. Classification (NCBI taxonomy): domain Eukaryota; kingdom Metazoa; phylum Chordata; class Mammalia; order Primates; family Galagidae; genus Otolemur; species Otolemur garnettii. The sequence goes on from NW_003852444.1 coordinate 8,984,805, forward strand.
ACTGTCGTGGTTTTCATGACCAGGCGGCTGCTCCCGTTACTGCACGGGATTTGCAGGGGCAAACAAATGTATGTGCTGACTCGTCCACCCAGGACGCTTCCTGTCATGGTCTCTGTGCGGAGCGACCACCTCCTTCTGCAACTTCCTTCCACCCCTCCTCCCTTTCCTCGGGGAGAGCTGCCCCTTCCCCAGCCTACGTGTTCCATGGGGAGCTGCTGCTCACAGGAGCCCACTGCCCACTCAGTCCCCGGTGGCTGCCTGCAGGGGTGGGCATGCAGTCCAGCCTGGGCCGATCAGCTCCTGTCTTCTTGGAATTTGACTTTCAAGTGATGGCAAAAGGAAGAGAAGATGGATGGAGCCAAGTCACCTGAAAGTAATACCCTAAAAGAGAAACATGCACATTCCTGCCCCATGAGCTTGAGAGCCGCCATTTCCATCCTTCCCAATGCCTTGTTCGGCTCATTCTATGGTGAGTAGGAAGGGGGTAATCTCCGGAGAGCACAGGAATTCCACCACCTGGACCAATCAACTTGTTCTGCAGCCTTTGCAGGGAGGCCGGTGGCTACTCAACTGGCTTCAAGTGGCGGCTAATAGCCCCTGGTAGAAGAACTCAAGTGAACTCTCCTCATTGCCAAGCTACAGTCCCCACCCCAGGAGGAGCTATAGTTCATTACCATAAGGTGAGACCTGCATAGGTCAGGAGACTATGCCCCTACGTGCAAGGACACATCTTTTTTCTCTGGAGACACGGCTTTGGAGAATATCCCCCTGCTCTTCTCACTTGCTGCAATGATTAGAACTCCTACGGCTTGACACCTGTATTCTTTATCATGGAGAGTCGTTACTTGCCAGATAAACAAGTCCTGATGTTTTGGGGGACCCTGTGAGCTCCCCGTATTCTCCAGATACATGCCTAGTTTTTGCTTGAGTTGGTCAGAGTCAGTTTCTCTGTCCTATAACCAAGAAGCCTGGCTCGTATCCTCTGGTTTACACCTATCAGGTGCCCTATGATTTCCAATTTCTCTGACATGCAAGCAGCAGCAGGGGGACACATGGGTTGCCAAGAAATCCTCTGGGATACTGTCCTCTGAGTGTGGGTAACGAGCCTGCCAGGGTGGCTGCCGGCTGGTGCTCAGCCCTGGTGAACATGAAAGGGGCAGGCCCTCAGACACCTTCAGAGTAGGAGGCCTTGCCAGCTGTGTCTCTACGTGATAATTCATTCCCATTTCCGGGGCGCTGCTCTGTCCTGCTCACCCTCTACTCTGAGGGTGTAGAGAGACTCAGTGACCAGTGTGGGGAACCCAAGTAGGCCACACGGAAGAGCTAGAATCCTGAAGACACCAGGGCTGGCTATAAGACATGCCTCCGCTGAGAAGGAGCAGCTTGAAGCAGCAGTGAAATTTTGGCAACCCATTCATTTTCCAACTTTGGAATCTGCCTGATTATATTATAGTACTGATTTTCAACCCTACATACTCATTAAAATAATCTGGGATTTAAAAAGAAAGCTGCTGCTATGTGTACGGGGCCAATGAAGTCAGAACCCCTGGGGGGCAGAGAGGGTAAAGCAATATCCAGCAAGAGAACCGTTAGGCTGGGATTTCCCACTCATTGAACACGTATGAGCTGATCCCACGGCGTTGGTAGGAAAATCCCCCGGCTCTGTGTCCTGGCCCTGGGGAGCAGTTTGCTGGTGCCGCTCTCTGAATTTCTCTTCTGAGTCTGCTTGCTCTTGCCTGGGGTCCTCTGCCACTGTCCTGAACATTTGCCTCTGGTTCCTGCCTTTTCTAAATGAAGCTTCGCTAAGATGGTTTGGGTGACTTTGCTCCATAAGCTGACTTGAGACCTGGGTTCTACACTTACCATCCCTTCCTGGGATCCGTGCCAGGCTCCCAGGACCCCACCCGGATATTTATTATTCCCTGGGCCCTGCTTGTTGACCAGAAGAACTTGCAAACATAGAGACACAGACAAGCTGAAGGGTTAACAGAAGCCGTCAGTTACACACGAGCAGAGGTAGAAGATTATAAACGGCAGATTGCCTATTATGATGTTTCCTCCTAAATGGCCCTAGAGTAGCATCTGCATTCAGGGGATTTGTACAGGCAATCCCAGGTTGTGAGAAGGAGATAGGGTCTATAGGTTTGTTCTTAAGGTGAATTTGTATGTACGTTGGAGCAGATACATTCTCAACTAACCTGTAATAGCCTTCCTTCATAAGTGCAAGCTGTTAGTCACAACTGCCTGTACTATGTTTAGTCCCAAAAGAGAAAAGCAAAGCTGATATCAATTGAAGAGGAGAAAATATAGACTTTAAAAACTACTTAGTTATACTAGTTTCTATTTACTTAAATCATAACTACATTGTATATTATTCAAGACTAAAGATGAAAAATTACATGCTAAAGGTTTTAAAAATTGAGTTTTTATTTTTAAACCCACACTATGTTAACTAGGGACTTTGGGTGATAATGGTGACTTTTCACTCATTTTTGCTGTGAAACTAAAAATTTCTCTTTAAAAAGTCTGTTAAAACATAAGTTTTTGGAATGGTGTTGTAGAACAGCAATCAGGAAACTTTTTCTGTAAAGGGCCATATGGTAAATTATTTTAGGCTTTGTGGTCCTGTCACAACTATTCATCTCTGCTGGCACAGCACAAAGCAGCCATGAAATTATGTAAATGAATGGGCATGGGCATGCTCCAATAAAACTTTATTTACAAACATAGGCAGTGGGCCAGATTTGATCCCCGAGCCATAGTTTACCAACCCTTGTTCTATAAGCTGAGATCCAATTAAGGATGAAGGTGAAAATTATAGCCCATGGGGTAGCACCTGTGGCTTAAGGAGTAATGAGCCAGCCCCATATATACCAGAGGTGGTGGGTTCAAACCCAGCCCTAGCCAAAAACTGCAGGAAAAAATAAAATAAAATAAAAATAAATATATATAGCCCATAAAGACATAAGTCAAGCATTACAATCCACTTGAGGCAGCTTTCCCAAACTGTACATATCAAAATTTGAAGTAAATAATTTTTCAAATGCAAATTTGAAATTCCACAATGCCATTTCTGGTGAAACAAGCCAAGGCTCTAAGAAGCTGTTTGGAAACCCTACCCTTCATGGCTAATGATGATTTCTTGAACTTGCAGGTCAAGAATATGTCGAGTTGGGTATTCATTTGAGTGAAGCGTCTTACAAATGGCCTTTAAATTATTTCCCCAGTGCCCTCTTGAATTGTTTTTGCCACATTTTAGACAAATATTTCTGTTGCAGGAAAATACATTGAGGTTGTTAGCATCATTTATTTATTTATTTATTTACTTATGTTTGAGACTGTATCTCTCTGTGTCACCCAGGCTGGTGGACAGTGGCACAATCATAGCTCATTGTAACCTCTAATTCCTGGGCTCAATTGATTTCCCTGTCTTAGCCCCCCAGGGTGCTGGGATAACAGGTGTGAGTACCCTGCTCAGCTATCTTTTTTTTAATTTAAGTTGTTGTTGATGCTCTTGGAGTTCAATAATCATTGCTGGTAAAGGGTCAAACAAACAAACAAACAAAAAAACTAGCCAAGTGCTTTGTAAGTAATTCTAGACAAAAAGAACAGTCTAGGATCAGATGTCAAAGTGTAAGTTTGTAGATTGTTTTTTCTGGTTGCCAATGGCAAAAAAAAAAAAAAAATCAAATTGGCGTAAGTGAAAAAGCAAATTAACTGACAGATGCATACGGCTTGATGGTCCAAATAGCACTGAGACCAGATTGTCCCTGTCTCAGCTCTATTCTCCATGTTGCCTTCTGTGTCATGGGGAGAGGGCTCCACATAGCTATAGAGAAGCATCTTCCAGGTTCAAGCAAAACAGAGAGAATTCCTATCTCCCAAAGTCCCAGCACACATCTCTGCATCTCATCAGCTCTCACTGGGCTGTTGCCATCACGGTGCGAGGCGGGGCCAGGAGTCTGTGGGTCTCTAACTGCACCCACCCTCCTGGGATCTGGCAGCCTCAAGTACATGGAGTCATTGCTGCAGATTAGGACAGTTCTCCAGAGGAAAACGAGAGAAGGCTAAATGGATTCTTCAATGGCAAAACCAAGAGCTGCCACCTACCGCTTAGTGACCTACTATTGAGAAACTGCTGGTTCCTTCCATCTTGTTGTGCAGTGCGATTCGCCCCATGGTTGTCTCCTGGCATACGCCTTCCTACAAGAGCCAAATACCGATTTATCTGACCTCAACAGTGAAAAGGCCTGGGCCATGCCTTGCTGCTTAGCCTGCCCCGCACATAAAGATAATGCATCCAAAAGGGCCATCCTGTGTTATCTATGGGGCCGTCGTGTGTTATCTATCTATCCTTGGCTTTCTTCCTCCAAAGTGCATAGGACCTAAGGAACTGCTTCAGATTTGGGATTATAAATTTGTACACTGTCTTAGTTCTAACTACTGTAACAGAATACTATAGACTGGGTGGCTGTGGACAGCAGAGGTTTATTCCTCACAGTCTGGAAGCTGGAAGTCTGAGATCAGGGTGCCAGCATGGTCTGGTGGGGGTCCCCTTGCAGGTTACAGACTGCCAACTGTTTGTCACTCTCCCATGCAGATGGGAGAGCAGATGGGGTCTCTTTAAAAGGACCCTGATCCAATTCATGAGGGCCTCACTCTCAGGACCTAAGGCATCTCGAAGGCCCCACTTCCTAATATAATCACATTGGGGTTAGGACTTCAACATATGAACTGGGGGGAGGGATGCAAACAGTCAATCCATTGTCTATGTGAAAATACAATGGAAGCATTTTGACTCCTCCCAGGGTTTGTGGAAAGATCATGGGCTCCCAGAGAGATCCCATATTCTGAAATTCCCCTTGTTACTTGACTAACTACTAGAACTAGATTTCTATAACTGGCAACACAAGAGTCATAATAAGCTCGTGTGACTGTGTGAATGCACACTGCCACCGCTCAGCGGTGTGTGCATGGGTGGCAGGATGACTTCAGCTGGGGAAGGATAGTGAAGCCACCAGCTAGGCAGCAGAGGCCATGAGAGAGCCATGAGGGACACGGTGGCTTTAGAGAAAGAGAGGGTGGCAGAAGCCAGGCCGAGCCACTGATGAAACCACAATCTAGAAGTAGAATACACCGGGGAAGGACAGCCAGCCTGGCTGCTTTTCTGAGCCAGTGAGCGGGGTGGGGACTGGACAGGACAGCAGAGGTGACCACAAGTCAAAGTGTGAATACAGAGAGGACTTGTGGAGAGAACCAGGTGAGACAGGAGCAGGAGCCTCAAGGAGAGGACTCAAGGATGAAGAAGAGAAAGTTCTAGAACACCCTGCACAGTGACCAAATGACATAGGTAGCTGGACACTGTCCTTTAGACTTCACTCAGTTGCATGGAGCTAGCCCTGCCCTCTTTTACCTCACGCTAGAGGGGACTTAGACCACAACCCTGAGCCCTGGGTGAGCAGGGGAAGGAGCAGAGCTGAGAGAGGCAGGATCCTAAGTGTGGAGAAGGCAGGTCTTTGAGAAACCCCCTGCTTCCACATCCCCCCTAAAGGTGACAGGGACAAACGGCATCAGACATGAAGGCAGGTGTGCCCTTGCTGGCAGGTCCATGAGTGGTGGATCATGGCAGGTCCTGGCCCGGGGGACTGCACACCTACCGTATTCAGGGGACTTTGCTGCCTTCCTGTGGCTCAGCGTCTCCCTCTTACTTCAGAGGTGAACTCGGGGCCCTGGGCACCGTCAGTGAAGGAGCCATGTTTCCATCATGCTGGTGCTTACTGAGTCTGAATCCGACCCTCTCTGGGTGTCCCTGTGGAGGCTATGCAGAGCCCTTCCATCTTCGGACCCAGAGGGTGGGATGTCTCCCTTGCCCATCGCCAGCACCTGGCGTGGCGGTCTGTGGTCTGCGACTGCCTGGGTTTGAATGTCAGCCTCCGCATTTGCTGTGAGCCTTGGGCAAAGTGTAACCCATCAGCGCCTGAACTTCTGAGTCTGTAAAGGGCCAATGGTAGGTGTGTCGTGAAGATGAGAGGAGAGGACACTCACAAAGGCACAGGGCGTGTAGTCAGTGTCCAGTAAACGTCAGCTACCTAGTGGCTTCGGACTCTGGCCATCTGGGCTTTTCTGCCACAGCCCACCCAGGTCTGTCTTCTCTCCCTTCACATGTCGCACTGTCTTGTTTGCCGGGGCTCCCTTGGGACCACCACCCACTGGCTTTTCTGTGGGCCCCACCGCGTGTTTCCTGAACCTTGAGCGCCAGTGCCACTCGTTCCAGAACATTCTCTTGCTTTGGACTCTGTGGAGTGGGTTTGTTGGGAGTTTCTGAGGGCCCTGTGTGGAGTAACAGCAACACTACACCTTCCTGGATGTCTCTCTTTAAAAGGCGAGCGAGTTATCAGACGTTTCGGAGCCTTATGGAGACACGCACAGATGGGTGGAAGCCTTTCCTCTCAGGCTCTCATCTGAGCCCTGAGCCCGGGAGGCCATTGCCCCACTGGGAGCCTTAGCCACGGCCACCAGGGCGGCAGGTACTTAATACTCCTGTCCTCATTAGTCACGTCAATAGCGAAGCTCTGGGGACAGGCTGCTCAGGCAATTTTGCAATAATTTCCATCCGGCTCAACCAGTCACCAGGAATCAGCTTAAAAAACTGAAAAGCCTCACCCTCACCCCCCTCACTTTCTGCTCCCTGGAAGCTGGTTTTCAGACCGTGCTCTCATGCCACACCCTGAACCTGCTGTACCTGATTTGTTTCCTTAGAGCCAGGGGGTGCTAACTTCTCTGCACTTACCAAAACTTATTGACTTAGGGAACGTTTGCCACAGCTGAATGCACTTTGGTCCCCTGCAGGACAGGGCTGGAGACAGAGCGTCAGTTACAGACCGGCCTGCAGGTGGGACCTGGAGGCCCCTCCCTCCCCAGGGCAACCCCGGCAGTCCCCGCCCTGGCTGCCCTCTGCCTTAAATCAGCTGAAGAGAAGTTAATCGTCCTCTCCGGGAGCAGCTTCGCCTCTTGTTCTGCGTTTCCTGCCCTGCTGCCCCAGAGGAAGCCAGGAAGCTGCACGCCCCAGTGTCCATGAACTCTGCCATCGCCAGCAGTGCTCACCCCAGCCCCTCGGTGAGTGCTGCTGAGACAGGAGGGACAAACTCCGGGCGGAAGGGGGTCTCGGTGTGGAGTCCCCCGACGCTGGCTGTTCATTAGGGCCAAGGCAGCCCTCAGCTTTAGATGAGGGTTCAGGTCATGGGGTGGGGGGGCAGCTCCCTCCACCCCCACCCCTAGCTCACCTGAGACTTGTCCCTTCTTGGGCACCATCAATGGACGGAATCTTCCTTGAGCACTTGACCCTGAGTAAATTACTGCGCGGAACAGGGTGGAGTTGGAAGGTTGGACTTCTGCGGTTAAGGTGGGGGAGCTTGGTTGCTTCCCCTGTCTGGCAGGCTGGTCTCTGCTGAATCCACACCCCGCTTCCAGGTTTCCCCCACTAGGATTCTCTTGTCAGAAGCCCTTTCTAAACGGAAAGCAAAGGGAGAGAGAGAGGGAAGCAGGGACTTTTACTAGAAGGCCAGTTGTTCCTCACAAGCCAATGAAACAGGGACGTCTGTTCCCATTTTATGGGCGAGGAACCTGAGGCCCAGAGAAATGAAGTCACGTAACCCATCTGGAGGCCCCTCCAGCCAGGCCTTTGGCCTTGGCCCCAGCACCTCCCCAGCCTGTTGTGGCCACCTAACAATAACAGGGTGGACTTAGTGCCAGACTCTGTTCTTGACCCTACTCTTGCTGGAGGAAAGGGCCCCTCACCTCTGGGCCCAGCCAGGTATTTGGGGACAGAGGCTGCCCACAACCTGAACTTGAGTCCCTGGACTCCGGCTCTCGGCCCCAGCCCAGCCCAGCCCACTTCTGCTCAGCTTTGCAGTAGGGGTCCCAGCAGTCTCTTCTGAGAAAGCGTCTAAGGTCACATAGTACCTGGAGGAGAAGGGAACCAGGTACGGCCGGGGTGCCCTGGGGAGTGGGTCAGGGCATCTCCACCCCTCCTCAGCCCTGTTCTTCCTGCTGGTTTTCTCACAGCTGCAGATCAGCACCCCGCTCAAAAAGCCGCTGTTCTGAGGTATTTCTGGTGTTGCTGTGCTGGAGCCCCCAGCTTGTGGCCTAACTATGCAGAAGCGGGGGGCATACAAAAAACATTTCTGATACGAGGGAGAAAATGGCAGATGACATCCCAGAGAGAAGAGTGTTCTGGGGCGCTAGAGAGAGAGGTCACCGGGCAGCGGGGAGTCTGGAAAGGCGACAGGGTTGGGGGAGGCATTTGAGCTCTTCCCTGGAGGGAATGGGTACAAGAAGCAGGTGGTGGGGCTGGGAGGACTGAGGGTGAGCAAAGGCACTCAGGCAGGATCTCTGAGGCCACACTGGGAGACCCCCCCCCTGGGGAAAGCCAGGTGAATGGCAGTGTTAGGAAATGACCCGGGCCGGGTGGCGCCTTGGAGGCGCGAGGGAATGGAAGGCTGTGTGGGGTATAGATGGTGGCAGGTACTGGGGGGTCCCTGGGGGGCCCCAGCCTTGTCTCTACTGCTCTCCTTGTGCTGTTTATCTTCTTCTGAAGCTGGGGGCTGTCCCCCATGCTCAGGGCCATACTTGCAAGTGACTTCCCTGGACACCAAAGAGAAAGGTTCCCCTCTATTTCAGGTACTACGTGACCTTACACCAGACAAGCCCTGTGACCTTGCTAAGCCTCAGTCTTCTCATCTGCCAGTGGGCGGCAATGAGCTGGTGGTGAGACTCAAACAAGAAGGTTCACCGGAAGCTCTTTATAAACTGAAAAGTGCTATCAAATGCCAAGCCTCATCAGACGCCTCTTTTGATCATCTTACTGTGAAATTACAGTCTGCACGTTGAGTGGATAGACTCACCTCCAACCAGGAGAGAGGCTCATGGCACCTACCACCTCATTGCTGATGCAGTTCTGCTTGGCTGCGGAGGGGCAGAGAAGCCAGGCTTTCTAGCACACCACTGGGATGGTGCCTGCCATCCTACAGCCAGCTGCTGTAGTCTTAAGAAAACTGATACAGTATTCTTGGCTGAAAGTTATTCTGTCCCAAAGATGGGACCCCAGTTTCTTCTAACATGTAAGGTTTCTGTGGAGTAGACTTCTATCAGTCTGATGATTTTCTTTGAAAGTTACTTGATGTTCTTGTCTCACCACTTTGGAATCAACTCCTTCACTTTGACTTTGATTAGACCAATGACCAAAGATATCCTGATTGCCATGAAACTTTCAGGAGTTCATCGACCTGCTTATACCTGGATGTCTAAATCTCTAGCAAGATGGGGGAAATATTCCTCCTTTATTCCCTCAAATTGGTTTCCACGTTTGTTTGCTTTTTATTCTCCCTTAGGGAAACTTGATTCTAATGTTTGGGTGTTTTACATAATCCCATATTTCTCAGAGATTTTGCTCATTTCTCTTGATCCTTTTTTAAATTTTTGATTGGGTTAATTTAAAATACTTGTCTTAAGCTTTTCAGTAGTTTCTACTGCGCTGTTTAATCTGTTGTTAAGACTTTTCACCATATTTTGAAATTCCCTAAGTGACTTTTTCATTTCCAAAAGTTCTGAAATATATATTTTGAATATTTATCTTTTTAGTGATTTTTTTCATTCATATCCTGAATTTTTTGTTTGTTCATTTCTTTGTGTTGGTTTTCAATTTCTCATGGATGCCATTGAGTTTGCTCATGACCCATATTTTGAATTCCATATCTGCCATTTCAAAAATTTCCTTTGAGTTCAAGTCCATTGCTAGAAAGCTAGTGTGATCCTCCGGCGGAGTGTCAAAGGAGGCTGTTCTTTCATATTTCCAGAGGTCTTGTGCTGGTTCCTTCCCATCTGGTACTTCTTCACCCAGTTCAAAACTGACAGTTTTATGGTTCACCTGTTCTCCCCTGCTGAGACCTCTGCTGCTCGGGGTAGAAAGAGAGAGGTGTGCTGCCTTTTGGCTCATGCAGGGAGGTGCCCACAGTGGTAGTTCTGGCAATATGGGTTAGTTGGATGTCAGACCCCTAGAAGAGTGTTCAGGTGCCCATGGTGTAGGACTAGGTTAGGTGATAATCCGATCCCAGGCCCTGGATGGCTTGCTTGAGGGCCAGGGAGACCAGGCTGAGAACATGCTGGCAGACCTGCTTCAAGCCTCCCAGAGTCAGGCTCTGGCTGTGAAGGTGAGAAGCCCGGTGATGTTTGGCTCTGGAAGAATGCTCAGGGCTGTGACTGAAATGCTCGGAGGAGAGGCGTGGTTATGCCAGGAACTTGTCTCCAGGGAGGGTAGGGTCCTCCCAGAGGAGATGGGCAGTTCCTGGAAAGCACTGCTAGGCCTGCCCTCCCTCCATGGAAGTGGTAGCTGTTGTTTTGGGGCACGCAAAAGCCCTTGCTGTGGCTTTTTAGAGGGAAAGACTGAGCCCCAAGCTCCCTGGAATCCTGGGTGTGACAGGTGCTCTCTCAGAGGGAGGCAGCTGCATGAAGTGCCCTGGTAATAATTGTCCCCTGTGGAACCCTCACTGGTCCCAGTGGAGACAGCCATGGTTGCCTCTGCAGCAGTGGACAGGGAAGGGAAGGAGGAGAAGGCCCTAAATTGCAGGGAGCTTGTGCCCATGTCCACCTTGTCCTTAGGGGCCCTCTGGGGTGTTGCACTCTCATCTCAGCTGGAAGCAGCCCACAGGGTGGGGTTGGGGCATGTAGAGAGCCAGGGGTCAAGATTCCTGGGTTGAGACAGCTGCAAAAACACTACCTGTCTGTGACAAGAGGGAAATGAGCTGCACCCTCCAGGCAGAACCCAGGCACGGTGAGCAGAGTACCATCAGGGATGTATCCCTCACAAGCCTAGAACTGGTTGGCCTCTAGCTCACCTGCACCAAAAGCCTGTACTTGGCAGCAGAGGCAGCTGTGTGGAGGCAGCTTGGGTGGCTGGAGGAGGGGAGGTCCCCATCTCCATGATCCTTCCTGGGATGCCCAGCTTCATACTCTCAAAATGTTGCCTTGGGCCTGTCTCTGACAGTGTGGGGCCTCTTCCAGAAACAGCTTAGGGAAGACGCTGGATAGAATACTGTCTGCTCTCACCCTGTGGCTTGTAACAGGGTGGTGAGAATTGTCCTAGGAGCAGGTAAGATAGTTGGGTTCCCCTGTTCATTCTGAGCTGGGCATGGCTGCAGCTCAGCCCCACCATGGGATGGTGCCTTGCCTTACACTCCCAAACTAACACCTTGGGCTTATGACTACAGAGGGTGGGACTCACTCCAGGCAAACAGCATAAGCAAGATGCAAGGGCCAGTGCTGGCCACTCTCAACTTAGTTCCATAGCAGCATGCAGCAGGAGGATGATTGGAATTGTTCTAGATGTGAGTAGGAGAGCTTGGGGTTCCGCTATTGCTCCTTAGCTGGGCACGAGGGCATCTGCCAGAATTCAGCTCAGCTTCAAGTTCCCAAAATGATCCCCTGGGCCTGTGGATACATTTTTTGGCATCCTCTGGGCCAAAAGGGCAGGGTCCTTTTCAGGCAGGTTGCACTGGCAGGAAACTGTGGGGAGCACAGTTTGCTTAAGACTTGATCCCCCAGCAGTTGGCTGCAGGATGGTGGGCATTGTCCTGGAGGTGTGCTGGAAAGCCTGGCTTCTCTGCTGCTCCACAACCAGGCAGGGACTTCATCAGCACTGAGCCCAAAACCATCCTGAGAGCAGGGCAAAGATGTTAAACCCTCCAAATGGCACCTTGGAATTGCAACTAGAAAGACTCAACAAGGATGAGAGACTGTGGGCAATGATGTCTATCCGTGGCTCAGTCTCCAGAGTAGTCCCTAGCAGGGCTGTGAAGACCCTCCGAGAGATTCATGGGAAGAGATTCCTGGGCTCCTCTGTCTCTCTTTGGAGCCCTGCACGGGCTGCAGGCACACCTATGGTTCTCTACTGCCTACGCTTTCAGAAGGGCACCAGCTTAAGCTATTCTAGGCTTGGAGACCATGGCATTCCATACGAGTTCCCCTTCTGGAACAGTGTCTCTGTGCAATCTCCAAGCAGCTCCCTGTGTTAGGCCAGGGACTTGTATGGCAGAGGGTATTTCTAGATTGTAAAAGCTCCTCTTACAGAGTGGAACCCCAAGGGCTTCTCTCATTATTTCACCACAGCCAGGAGCTTTGCCCACTTGTGAGCCAGTCCCTGGCTGGGCACGTTGCCGGGAACCCTCTTCATACCCACTTTTTGTTCATCTTATCACTTCCCTGGTGAATCCTAGAATTCTCTCCTTGGTGATCT
>NW_003852444.1:8997115-9005441 GCF_000181295.1 Otolemur garnettii
AATCTGCTTACCGTTCTGGCTCCTCTCCATGGTGGAGGCATAGGCTACCTGTGTGTGGCTGGCCTTCTTGATCCTATCTCAGTGATCTAATATGCAGAGGGTGCCAGAAAAATGTATACACAATTTAAGCAAGGGAAAAACTGTATTAAAATTATAATAGACAAGTCACATTTGGCTTCTGCAATTACAAGAGGTGCTCAAATGTGACTTGTATTCATCTTTTGTTATAAGTCTATATTGAGTATTACAATTTTAATATAGTTTTAGCTTTTTTCTTAACATATATGTACATTTTTCTGACTATATTAATAATTTCATATTTACACCAATGTAGTCCGAAAATATAACTTTGGATATTTTTCCTATGGAGGAAGGAGCCCACAGAGTCACAGTGCTGAGTGCCCGTGAGTATTATAATGTCCCCCTAATCCAGAAGTGGTTCTCTGAGCGGGCCTGAAGCAAAGGGTACTTAGACATGGAGCGGGTGTTACAGCGGTGACTTCAACATCCTTTCCTTAACTCTCTCTGTGACAAGACCAGAATACTATCAGGGATGTGTCATTGGACAGACCTTGCCCTCTGTGGTCTGACCAGGCCCAGGCCCCCTGGGGCACATCACTGAGAGTGGCCTGATCTTCCTACTGGTGGCCTTGTCACCTTCTGGCCACACTGGAGATGATACTCTCGTGTTTTCCTCACCCGTGCACAAATGTCAGCCATAAGTATATGTTTAAAGCCCTTTGAAAACATGGATATATGAACGCACATTGTAATTATAAAAGCTAACATTTCCTGAACAATTACACCGTACCAGGCGCCGAACTGTGTACTCTGATTTAATTTTTTCAACCAGCTGTGAGGTTGGTTCTATTAACATGTCTTTTATATAGATTAGAGAATTGAGACTCAGAAATATTAGATGTGCCCATGGTTAATAAATTATAATGCCCACAGATGGAGGAAAAGTCTACAATTCAAAGTTAATTTGGGTTAAACTGGGAAGAATGCAAGTGGCTCTTGACCCCAGGTCATTCTGTGTGTGCTGCTGCACTTGTTCACGTTAGCCTGTTACATTCATTCACTCACCCACTCACTTGGCCTGCAAGTCTGCACTGAGCACAGGGACCGCACAAGCAGCTGGGGTGAGGGAGGAGAGTAAGGCACAATCCCTGCTTCCTGGCAACTGAGAACCCAGCAGAAGAGATGGACAAGGAAACCATCCATTATAATACATGTACTGTGAGGAGGCCTTTGGCAGATGGAAACACAAGTCCACATGGGAAACTGACCCATTTCTGACTTTGGGGTTGGTCCTCATCTCCTCCCCTGCATAGCTGCTTCTCTGCCAGGGCTCTGGGTAAGGCATCCACTCCCCTCATGTGACCCTAGACTTGACACCGAGGCCCTGCTGCAGATCATAATGAAGAGAGTCACTGGTCTTTTCAGTCTGGACCTAAAACTCCCTAGCTGGACAAGAATTTTCCCATCCCACTGTCCCTTGCCTCTGGAGGGCTGTCTGTCCATCCAGGTGAAATCAGGAGGTCCACTTGATTCCTCTTGAAATGCCCAGAGATATCCTTCTCCTGTCTCCAGCAGACGGCTGATGGTGTGCTCAGCTCCCACACTGATGACCAAGGCAGGAAGAAGGATGAGCAGCCTGGGAATGCCCCCAGCAGCCTGGCCTACAGCATCTTGGATGTCCCTCCGTGGTATCTCTGCATCTTCTTGGGGATCCAGGTAATGCCACTCAACAAGCACGGGGTCCAAACAGGCTCTGCCCCCAAAGCCACATCGGCACACAGCCAGGATGGGTCAGTGGATGTCGACACCTTCGGCTGCTGCGACTGTTGTTTCCCATGTTGTTGTCCGCCAGGGGAGCTCAAAGCTCCTCCAAGGGGGCAGCCTCTCCCCCAGGGGGTTGGGGATGGTGGCAGAGGATTACAGGAGGGATTTCCCCCCACTCTAAGCTGACTGGTCAAATCAAGGACATTGGCTGGGCCGTTGTTCTCCCTTGTGGGGTCGTTGGACTGGTTAAAGGCCCAGCTCACTTGGGTCAGGCCAGAGAGGCCCAGGCCACCTCTGCTTCCTTAGGGCAAGCCCTACCCTCTGTAACTGCTCTTCCCAATTCAGTTTCCATCAAAATGCCCGGAATTCTGTAAGATCAAGAGATTTATTTGGTAATGAGAGGGAGTTCACCTAGTATCATATATTTGGTTAGCCAAACTTAACATGTCATGGTGGACATGACATGAGATAGGAAATAAAACACAGGTAGATTTATGGCCTAGAGAATATAATGGCCTGTATTGAACTAGCTGGTGGCAGGTCAAAGCAGCGCTCATAAGAGATTAAGAAGGATTGTCGGAATAATAGCAAGGATCGTCCAAGTGCCCCTGCAATATGTAGGTTTTTCTTCTCTGAAAACCCTCCCCTGCTGTCTTGTCCAAGGGAGGCAGCTAACCCCTAGCTAAGCAAGTTCATCTGTTGAACCTGCTAGATTAACCAAAGAAAAGACAAAACATGAGGACTTTGTCTTTTAGTGAGAGTTCAAGATCTCTCCTGCCTCCTACACACATCCTTGCCCCCTTACTCCACTGCCAAAGAGCAGAGCTGATCATATTGGTCAGATTATTCCAGGACTTTCATTGAGGGGATTAAGCACAACCCAATGGTACTTTTGAGACATTGCTCAAAGTGGTAACAGGAGCTGCCACTGCCCCCTTAAGGAAGACCTGGCC
Source organism: Otolemur garnettii (assembly GCF_000181295.1). Taxonomy (NCBI): domain Eukaryota; kingdom Metazoa; phylum Chordata; class Mammalia; order Primates; family Galagidae; genus Otolemur; species Otolemur garnettii. The sequence goes on from NW_003852444.1 coordinate 8,999,854, forward strand.
CTAGCTCTTGCTTTCCTGTGACTTTGACCCACATGGCTGGAGAGACAGAGGAACCTGTGGGTGAGCTGTTCTCTTGCTTTCCTCCTCTGGCATGGTCCTCTGTCCCATTAGGATGGTGCATTTTGAATCTCACCTTTGCCTGGGGGTGGGGTGGAGAAGCAAGGCTGTGCAGTGCATGGATAACGTTTAGGTTTAATTTTCTTAGGAAAAACAACTTTTCCAGTGGTTTAATTTTGCTCACATTGAGGTTTGGGATCAAAGTCCCAACTAGATAAGAACATAATTTACCTGGCTTTGCCTTCTTTGAGTGTAGATCTCGCTCAGTGTTGTGGGGAGGAGGGGTGTCTGGTACAAGTCAGGAGCAGGTATTCTGGGTCTTGTGGCCTAATTCCATCCTAGTGAGACCTGAGGGCGATTCTTCTCTCAGCAACCCCTATGGCCAATGAGCTTTTCATTTTCTTCCTTCTTTCCTCCCCTTTCTTCTTCCTTGCCTCTCTCCCCTTGCCCCCACCAGATGTTCTCCTTTTTTATTGGCTTAATGGACTGAGCAGCCAACTTTTGTAGAACAAGGCAAACCAAGCCTGGCTGTCCTGCTTGGGTCAAGCCATGTGCTTGCAGGATCAGGCGGAGAACGTCCATTATCAGGAGAACCTGCAGGGGTGCAAATCGGAGCTGCTCCTGCTGGCGGCACATCAAAGTGGTTCTGTCAGCACCAGGAACATGAGGCTCTGAGGAAATGCTGACACAGGTGTGATCTAAGGTGCCAGAGAACAGGTTGGATTGGAGCAAAGCAGAGAAGCAGGTGGTTTCATGTGTCTGTTCTCAGAATGTTTGGCTCCATGGCTAGATGTGTGGGAGGGCTGGAGCCACATACTGGCCAGTTGGGGTAGCTCAGAACAAACTGGCCTTGGCTGATGAACATCCTCTAGACTCGGCCAACCTTTCAGCTCTGAAGCTAGAGAATATGAGATGGTGGCCCATTCATTTATTGATTACTTGTTTCCTGATCTATCAATTGATCAATCAATCAGTTGATCTATCTTATATATCTAATTTATCCCCTTTGTAGCCAAGACCACCTGCAGAGGATTCAGCCATTCTCTGAACTCTGGGTCTAATTCTGTCCTGTCCAGGGGAATTTAAACAGTCTTTGGCCAGTTGCTCCAAGCTACTGCTCAAGTCTTCCTGGTCAATGGTCTGCTCTCAGCCTGTGCCTCCTTTATTGACAAGCCTCCTGCCTTGTTCTTGCTCTTAAGGCTCCACCTTGGGTCCTGTTGGGCCCTCCTGTGCTTGTGTCTTGGCCTTGGTTTCTTCCCTAGGATATCAGTTCAGAATGCCAGGACCCTCCCACGAGCCCAGGCCCTCTGTCTGGGTCCCTGCTTCTTGCTGCCTGGCCTTCCTAGTCTCCTGCTTGCTAGAGTTTCTGCCTGTGGGTCATGGCCAGGCATGTCTGAGGGGGAATGGGGAGCTCTAGCCTCCGGCAGTAGGAAGCTCCCCCACTCCATTAAGGTTGGACACATACTCATCTGTGCAGCCTCAGAATCGCACACCAGGATACTCTCGCTCTCTCCCCACAGCACTTCCTCACAGCCCTGGGGGGACTCGTGGCAGTGCCACTCATCCTGGCCAAGGACCTGTGCCTGCAGCATGACCCCCTGACCCAGAGCTACCTCATCAGCACCATCTTCTTCGTATCTGGCATCTGTACTCTCCTGCAAGTGCTTTTCGGTGTCAGGTAAGTAAAACCGCTCACCATGTATTCTGACCGTCACCTACCAGGGTGTCCCCAGTGTTTGCTTGGCTGGTCACTGGCCAGATGTTAAGAAGCTGGTATGGGGGAGCATAGGGATAGGAGTCAGGGCCTGGGTTCAAATTCCAGCTCCATTGGTTACTATCAACATCAGCTAGGATTCTTGATGGGAAGTAACACAAATCCAGATTAGGTTAGGCCACAAATTACTCTTTATTAATTTATAAGATTAAACCAAGAGAGATAAAGGAGAGTGTCCATGGCTCAGGAACACAATGAACCAGGCCTTCAATGCTTCTGGACTCTCTCCCACTCTTGTTTCTGCTCAGGCCTGACCCTGATATTTGCAAGACCCTCAGCAAGAGTACAAATAGAGACCTACCTGCCCCATGTGCAAACACTGGAAAGTTATAAATCCAGCGGACAAACTCTGATGTGAAACACATTCCCATCATCCCACCCAGAAGGCCGAGTCTGAGTTCAGAATTCTCCAGCTCCTTCAAGTTTTGCTTTGGGACTTGGTGCCCCAGGGAAGGCCAGCCCAAGCCTGTGGCCTTCTTGCTTCGCTCCCCACTTCAAGCTTTGCCCTCAATCACAAGTAGTCTCATGCACGTGGATGTGGACACTCCAACCTGCACATCCAAGTTCCATTTCCTGCCCCCATGACAACAGGTTCCCCACACAGCTGCCCTACACAGCTGGCCCATGGCCATCCTTCAGGCCTGGTGTGTACATACACATGCATCAGTGTCTGCCCTCAGTGGAGTGGACCTGCAGAAGACTCCCAAAGAGATGCAGAGCCATTTGGGCAGAGCATTTTAAAGGCTCAAGGAGAGTGGGACACAGACTTCAGTGGGCATATCTCTTTGGTCCTACAGACCAAAGGATCCCTGAGGATCCAGAGTGGCCGCTCTGAGGCATAGGGCTAAGTGTAGGGGCCTCTTTTCTCCTGGCTGGAGTGCATGACTGTCTCTTCATTACTCAGCCTGTACAGACATGCTTCCTGCACATGTGTATCGTCAGTGCTCTCCAGAGAAGCAGGACTAGTAGGATATATAGAGATACATATGTAAGAGGAAATTTATTATAGGAATTGGCTCACAAGGTTATGGAGGCCAGAAAGTTCTATGATCTGCCGTCTGCAAGCTGGAGAACCAGGGAAACAGGTTGTGTTAATTCAGGCTGAGTCTGAAGGCCTGGGTATAAGATTGGATGAGGAATAGGAGGCCAGTGGCATAAGTCCCTGTTGAGTCCAAAGACTTGAGAATCAGGAGCACCAATGTCCAAGGGCAGAAAAGATGGATATCCCAGCTCAAGGAGAGATAGGCAGAGAGCAAGAGAGAGAAAGGGGGAGAGAGAATTTGCTTTTCCTCTGCCTTTTGTTCTATTTATGTCCTCAATGGATTGGATAATGCCCACTACATTAGTGACAATGATCTTTACTCAGTCTACCAATTCAAATGATAACCACTTCTAGGGACACCCTCACAGATACACTATGTAACGTTTACCAGCTAACTGGGCATCCCTTAGCCCAGTCATGTTGACACATAAAATCAACTGTTACAATATGACTGTGGACAGGGCTAACACTTACCACCCCAAAGCAAGTGAGTGCTGTTCTGGCTAGTCACTCACTGTAAAATTCCAGGGAAGAGCTCTGAAGCCAAACACCCAGCCCTGGACCTGCCAAGGCAATGAATATGGCAACTCTTATTCCTTGAAGTTTCCCAGTGAAACAGAAGATGAGTTCTGTTCTGGGTAGAGATAGATATGTGGTTTGGAACTTGTAAAATAAAGCCAGTGAATATATGGACTCTATGTGCCCCTGTTCCCTTACAGTGTCATTGAGATGATCAATGGGTGTAATCAGTAGAATCACTTTTTTTTTTTTTTTTTAACTATCAAGTCTTTAGTGTTCATGTGTGGGCTGCTAAAATTAGCCTGAGTAAAATAGAGTCCCATTACTTTGGCCTGGGCAAAATTGTGCAGCCTAGGAAATGTGTCTTTGGAGCCCTTCCCCTCCTCTTCCAGGTATCTTCTTTTTTCTCATTCCTGCCTCCCCTCTTGCCTGTGGCGACTCCATAGAACCCCACACAGTGGCCTCTTTGGGTTACCACGTTATTAAGACATTCTTCTCTGTAGGTTTTCTGGACCTTTTCTATTCATCTCCCTCACCTTCTTCCTTTATATTTATTTAGCATCTAGTCCCAAGACAGATCAATTTTTGTGCAGCCTGACTTGTATTCAGTGTTTGGTGTCCCCTTTAAGAGAAAGAACAGATAATCATGTACGAATGAGAATACTTAGATTGAAAAAGTAATCACAACAAATTGCAAATTTTAAAAAGCTGATAAATACCACAAATTTCGAAAATCAGCATGACATTTTAATTTAACTGTCCGACGGTCACCTGTAACACTATTCCCCTCCACAGTTTATCATTTCCTACTCTTCTGTCACCTCATTTTGCAGAAAGAAAGGAAAGATACTCGAGAATGGGTGAGTCTCAAATCTTGCTAACGTCTTTAGACTGAGCTGGGGGCAGAAACAAACTTGAGTTTGGTTCTGCTCCTGCAAATGGGAGTCCCTTTCGGATTCCAAAGAGAAACTGCCTGAGACAGGTTGTAAAACCTGACTGAAAGCTTATGAATCAAAGGCCAAGTAGATCTGATTGCTGGTTATCTACTAACCAGTATTTAAAGATAGGCTTTGCTTGAAGCAGAAATGCTGATGTTGCAATAAGGTTTCAGAAGACATTAGCAATTAAAACCATGTTGAATACTCAGAGGGGGATAATAAGTGGCAATGGTCCTGCTTTGGGTATAAGAACTGATAAGTGCCTTGCCCAATGTGGCAGGCAGGTGTAACTCCTGACAGCACAGACAGCTGCCTCCCTGGTATGATTTTAGGGGTTTCAGGCATATGTCTTAAAGGCCTTCCTCACTTAGGTGCTGACTTCTGAAATTCATGCAAGGGAATGCACCACCATCCATTTCAAAATAAGGCATTAGGTTTAAAAGGCAATCACAAAAGGGAATAAAATATTGACTATATGTAATTCTAGATTTTAACTCATCTCTGGAATTATTCATGGTTTTTGCCTGGTAATTTCTTTTTCTAAAGTGACCCCAGGCGATGTATCTCCCTTTTCATTATCCTTGGAATAGCTCAAATGCGGAGCAAGAATGCCCGATCCCAACGTCTTATACTCAACTTGCATACAGTGGTGCCAGAGCCAGCCCTGGTCCTGATCCTCTCATTCTCTGCTAGCCCAGCCCTGCCTTGCCCCAATTCTGCACCTGTCCCTGGTTCTGCAGAAAGGCCATGCCCACCACTAGGCTCTGCAGCCACAGTGCCCTGCCTGCTCATGGTGAGGTCACCGGGTGCACCACTGGAGCTCTGGCTGCAGCAGGAGAGTGAGCCAGTGATCAGCCACTTCAGAGGAGCTGGGGGCTGATGTGACTCAAAGGGGCCAGCTGGGTTTCAGCTGGGTGGTTATCAACAGGGCAGGTGTAGGATGAACTTTATAACTTAGCGGGTCCTTACTTGCTTGATGTGGGGAGCTCAGTGAAAAAAGGAACCAAATAGTTATGTTTTACCATTTGTCTGAATGTCTAGCTGATTAGATATTGGTTTCATAGTAGTACTGAGTACATTGGATACTTTTTCTTCTATTCTTGAGGAGGTTGAGGGAAGCGGAGGGGGGCGGAGGGAGGGTATTTGGGGAACCTCTCCTAATGTGCATAATGCAATGGTACATTTCAAAACTATTAAGAATAGGGGCTGCGCCTGTGGCTCAAAGGAGTAGGACGCCAGCCCCATATACTGGAGGTGG
>NW_003852444.1:9005791-9015792 GCF_000181295.1 Otolemur garnettii
CAATAAATAAGTAAGCGAGGTGGTGGTTATTTTAATCAGTTGGATGTAAGCATTCCACATTGTATATCAAATCAGCACTTCGTACCCCATAAATGCATTCATGTACACAGTTAGGATTTAATAAAGAAAAAAAGAGGAACCTACTATGGCGTCCAATGGTGAAGTAGTTGGGGCCCTCGGGGTGCCCAGGATTTCTGATGACACAGTGACCCTTTTACATTTGGGAGGAACTAACCAATCCCATTCTACGTCCCTGAGGCTCTGCTTCCTGACCTGCATCCAAAGAAAGTTTCCATGACAAACCCTTTGCCCATGTGCTGAGTTGGCTCTGAGAAGGGCACACGGTGATGATGACACAGCTGAGGCTGGATTGCAGCAACTCAAGTGCCAGATGCATCTGTCCTTGACTGGTGACATCTTCCCCGTTTACTCACAAACCTCCCAAACTTCACATGTCCCAGCGCCAGCCCTCATGAAGAATTTATCCTCTCCAAGTTCCTGGGTGCTCAGGGCACGTTGCCCCTACCTAGTGGAGATTTAATGTTTCATGTCTTCCCCACCCCCAACAACAGTTCCATTTATTTTCTCTCAGAGACCTCAGGTTTCTGTAAGGAGAAACTTTTTTTTTTTAAATTATTTTTCTAAAGCCTTAAAAATTAAATTAGATAATGCATGTAAAGTGTTTAGCTCATTGCCTGGCACTGAAAATTTATTTATTTATTCCATTTGATATATTTCTTTAGCCAACATCTCACTCTGTTGCCCAAGCTAGAACACTGTGGTATCAACCTAGCTCATGGCAACCTCAAATTCCTGGGCTCAAGCAGTCCTCCTGCCTCAGCCTCCTGAGCAGCTAAGGCACCTGCCACCATACCTGGCTAACTTTTCCATTTTTAGTAGAGACAGGGGTCTCATTCTTGCTCAGACTGGATTCCCACTCCTGAGCTCAAGCGATCCTCCTGCCTCGGCCTCCAGGAGTGCTAGGATCATAGGCATGAGCTACTGTGCATGGCCAGAACATTTATTTTTCCCACCAAAAAGTTTTTACTATATATACACTTTTGTATCTTTTCCCCTGTTCAAAATAATATTTAAAATAATTTCAATTGTGTCAAAAAAACCACAGCTCCCCTCTTTTTAAAAAACATAGGCAATACATTGTAAATATCTTTCCATATCAACAAACACATTCATGCAATAGCACTTCTTAAAAACTGGTCATTTATTATAGCAGTCCATAGAGTAAATATATTCTAGTTTATTTAACCATTTCCTAGTAAAGGACATTTAAGCTGTTTTGAGTTTTTCACTATTGTTACCATGACCAATGTAACTCCTGATTATGAGAGACATGAATTATTTATGTGCTGAGACACATTTATCCAGTTAAAGACAGAAAAAAGGCTACAAAAAATGCTAAAGTTTTTTTCTGGGTAATATACTTTACATGCATATGTGTGCTGATAAAGTTTATCAAGTTACAGATAAAAAGAAGCCTGGAACAAAATGTTAATGGTTTTTTGTGAGTTATATAATTAGAGTGATTGGAATTTATTCTTTACATTTTCCTTTATTTACTTTTCTTCAAAGTACATGTATTTTGTAACTGGGAAAAATGAAACATCATTTAAAGTGTTTTTCTTAGAAAAGTTTCAGGGGAGGCCAGGTGTGGTGGCTCATGCCTGTAATCCTAGCACTCTGGGAAGCCGAGGTAGATGGATTTCCTGAGCTCAGGAGTTCTAGTTCCAGACCTGAACAAGAGAGAGACGGTCTCTAAAAACTAGCTGGGTGTGGTGGCGGGCACCTGTATTCCCAGCTACTGAGGACTGAGGCAAGAGAGTTGCTTGAGCCCAAGAGTTTGAGGTTGCTGTGAGCTATGACGCCACAGCATTCTACCAAGGGTGACAAAGTGAGACTCTGTCTAAAAAAAAAAAAGAAAAGAAAAGAAAAGAAAAGAAAAATCTCATGTGGCATGAGCCACACTCTTTGAATCAGTGCCTAGGAGCAAAGGTCTCGAGGGCACTATTTGTAACCACCCTGGATGGTGCTCAGAGACAACTGCCCATGCTCTGCAAGATTTTAACTTCACCTGCTGTTGACCCTCATCTCCCCAGGCTATTTCCCGGTGGTCATCAGCATTAAAGCCCATGGAAACAAAGGGGCAGGCGTGCTCTTCTTTGGTGCAGAACAGAAGGGAGGGCCAGAGCAAAGGCTCCCACTCTATTGCCAGTTTGGGAGAGGTGGACTGACAGGGACACTCAGGGCAGCAAGTGGTGATGAGTTTGAAGAGGTGTCCACTGCCCACCAGAGATCTTCCTCTGCTTTTCTTCTAAGCAGAGACAAGCACTCTCACCCTAGGTGATTTCTTCCACATCTCTAAATGAAAGAGGCATTACTTATGTAACAGAGGTAACATAGTTACGTAACATTAGGAATGTTAGGCATTACTAATGATGTGTCAACTTGATCGTTATGATTTCATTTTCTTTCACAACCCTCAGTCCCACCACATGCCGGCATACTTCCTGTCCTCCTGTCTTCCCACCCTCCCAGCAGAATTCAATATTCAGTGTTTACATTAGAACAATTGAAATGCTGTTCAGAGTAGAATCACCAAGTTCCTTTCCTGCTCAACTTTCTGTTTTTCCTGGAGTTAATATCTTTCTTGCATTTAATATACAGTAGAACCTCAGTAAGTTGGCTGCCCAAGGAACTGTGGCAAACTGGCCAACATACAGAGGTGGTCAACGTAAGGACCTAGGCCAGCTGCACTGATAACATACATATGGTGCGTGTCTGGCCTATGAACATCAGGTCAACTTAAGGGGCTAGTTCATGTAGGGAGAGGACTCAACTATGGAGGTTCTACGGTATTTAATTTTCTGCGTACTTATTTATAATTCAACTCTAAAGGCTTGGTGCCTGTGGCTCAAGCGGCTAAGGCGCCAGCCACCTACACCTAAGGTGGCAGGTTCGAATCCAGCCCAGGCCTGCCAAACAACAATAATGGCTGCAACCAAAAAATAGCCGGGCCAACGTTGTGGCGGGCGCCTGTGGTCCCAGCTACTTGGGAGGCTGAGACAGGAGACTCGCTTGAGCCCAGGAGTTGGAGGTTGCTGTGAGCAGTGAAGCCATGGCACTCTACCCAGGGGCTCAGCTTGAGGCTCTGTCTCAAAAAAAAAAAAAAAAATAATTCAACTCTAAATGCTCTGCCTATTGTCTACATTGCATGTTAAAAATTTCATTCACATCAGGAGAATCAACTTCATCTTCTCAATGAACTACCTCCTGGTGTTTTCTTACTTGCTGCAATCTGGAATGCTCACTGTCTGTTCCTGGGGCTCAGCCGTCATCCTGAGATGTTTCCTCACCTTTGTCCTGGGAATTCCCCCTAGGCCGTTGTCTATTGGATCTCTTGTTCCCATGCCTTCCTCTTTTGCAGGGTGAGGGGGGCATATAATCCAATAGCTCACTGAGAGAGAATGCTTGAGAACTAAGTTTTGTGAGACTCTGCATGTGTGAAAACGTCTTGATACGACTCTCTTGATTGATAGGTTGGCTGGGTATAAACTTTTAGGTTGAAAATAAATTTCAGAATTTTTGAAAGCATTATTTCAGGATCTTCTAGCTTCCAATATGATTTTAAGAAGTCCAAAGCCTTATGTACCATTTGTCTCTCTCTCTCTCTCTCTCTCTCTCTCACACACACACACACACAGACACAGAGGAAGCTGGAAATATTTTTTTTATATATAACTCCAGTGTTGTGAATTTTTAATTATGTTTCATGGCCTGAGTTTATTTTCATCCATTGTATGTTATAGCCATAGGCCCTCTGTGAGAAACGCTTGTCCTTCAGTTTTTTTGAGTTTCTTTCTGAAACCTTTATGATTCACATGTTGGACTCCCTGGACTAGTCCTTTAATTTTCTTTTCTTTTCATTCCTATTCTCGCTCCTGTAGAGAGATGAAACTACATCAATTTTAACTTCTAACTCTTCTACTGAGTTAATATTCTTTTTTATGCATCCTGTTCTTATTTTTTGAATACAAAATTCTTCTCTTCTCTTTCAAAGCTGTAAATGAGAGTGATTTTGTTAAAAGTTATCATCTTTCAGGAGAAGTTACCTTTATCTGTCTCTTTATGTGGGTCCCTGTCACCCGCATTCCCTTGATTGTCTGGTAATCCTTGTATAGCTGTGCATATTTAAGAGTGGGATCCTAAACATTGGACTGGAAGTTCTGAGCCTGAGAATGGATCTTGTTGACCTTGGGCTTCACTGTTGCATGATCTGCAGGAATGCCCCACAACCAACTGCAGAAGTCACAATTCACACTGCAATCTTTAAATGGTGCTATGATCTCTCTGGGGAAGCTCAAATGTCAGCATCGGTACACTTTTTCTCTCCTACTGCTGCATTTTCTGAAAAGGACCTTCCAATCTATGGCCTAGAAGGTAAAGGCCTGGCTGAAGTTTTCTGGAAGGTGAATGGGAAAGTGAGCTAGAGGTTTTAGTGTTCAGTGAGCATACATTACATGAGTTACCTGTCTTCAGTATGGGGTCGCTTCTTCCAACCCTGCCTGTTCTCTTGCAGCCCAGAGAAGGGCCCTGCGTTTTGCCTTTTCTAGAGAATAAACTCCTAGTCTTCTGCTAAGAAGGGGGGAAGCACCTGGCCAGTACTTAAAAAGGACTTGAAACCTCTTGAAACCTCACTTTTATCCCTCCTTTGAGAACAATTCCTGAAACCATGTGTTTTTCAGAATATTGCCGTCCACCTTTTGCTCGCAGAGGATTCTGCTTCTCCAGGGATGAAGTTGTCACTTTCAGTTGTCATTTTCCATCTGCTTTCCAGCTTCCAAAATTCTATTGCAATTATCTCCTGCTTCATTCTCTTTATCCTTGTGATTTATGCCTCTAACATATATTCTAATGTTAATTTAGTGGAGTTTTAAGAGGGGGCAAATGTGCAACTTGAAATTTTTATCCAGAAATCAATGTTTTCCTTATTTTACAAGGAAATCAATACATATAAAGAATGTTAAAACTTCATCTTTATGAATTGCCATAAACATTTTGTTGTTGAGACAGAGTCTTACATTGTTGCCCTCAGTAGACTGCTATGGCATCATTGCTCACAGCAACCTCAAACTCTTGGGCTCAAGTGATTCTCTTGCCTCAGCCTCCTGAGTAGCTAGGACTGCAGGCACCCACAACAACACCTAGCTATTTCTTTAGCGACAGGGTCTTGCTCTTGCTCTTGCTCAAGCTGGTCTCCAATCTGTGAGCTCAGGCAATCCACTGGCCTCTGCCTCCCAGAGTGCTAGGATTACAGGCATGAGCCACTGCACCTGGCCTACCATAAACATTTTTAATGTGTCTTTAATTTTGCTTAAGCTACTTTTGCCCTACTAAGATTTTATGGTTTTGTTTTTTTTTCTTGAGACAGAGTCTTACTATGTCACCCTTGGTAAAGTGCCGTTGCATCACAGCTCACAGCAACCTCCAACTCTTAGGCTTCAGCAATTCTCTTGCCACAACCTCCCAAGTAGCTGGCACTACAGGTGCCCACCAAACGCCCAGCTATTTTTTTGTTGTTGTTGTAGTTTTTTTGTTTGTTGTTTGGCAGGCCCAGGCTGGGTTTGAACCTGCCAGCTCTGGTGTATCTGGCTGGCGCGCTAGCGGCTGAGCTACAGGCACCAAGCCAGGTTTTATGTTTTTATGGTAAAAATTGATCACTGTTGCCTTTTCAAACTTAATCTACTTGTAGGCTTAGAAATTCATTCTATATCTAATAGATAAGAAAAATATGACCTTATTAAAAAGAACCATGTTAATTAGATTTTTAAAATTTATACAGGGCTCGGCACCTGTGGCTCAAGCAGCTAAGGCGCCAGCCACATACACTTGAGCTGACGGGTTCAAATCCAGCCCGGGCCCACCAAACAACAACGACGGCTGCAACCAGAAAATAGCTGGGCATTGTGGCCGGCGCCTGTAGTCCCAGCTACTTGGGAGGCGGAGGCAAGAGAATCACTTGAGCCCAGGAGTTGGAGGTTGCTGTGCGCTGTGATGCTACAGCACTCTACCCAGGGGGATAGCTTGAGGTTCTGTCTCAAAAAAAAATAAAAATAAAAAAATAAAATTTATCCATTGAATTCATCTTGTATGTCATGAAGTGAGGTTTTAAATTTATTTTTCCTCCATAAAAGGCAATTTCCTCAACATCATCTGTTGAATAAACATCCATTTCTCACTGAGAATCATGACTTTATTTATCACACATTGGGTTCTCATATATCATAGGATCCGTTTCTGAGCTGCCATTTTTCCCGTTAATCTCTTTGTTCTGACTTCAGCCGGTGCTGCTCTGTTTTGAAATTAACAACTTTCTAGTGGACTTTGTCTGGCTGGGTATGACTTTCCTTATTACCCTTTTCTTTAAACATCTTTCTAATTTATTCGATGGTTTTCACTCTTCCAGATTAATTTGAAATGTACTTTATGAAATAAACCAATCTTGTTGGGATTTTGATTATAACTGCATTGCATTTATTGATTAACTTGGGATACTTGGCTTCTTTATAACGTTGCATTTTTCTTTCCTGGGACATGATATATGTCTCATTTATTCAAGTCCTTGTTTTGTTTTGTCTTCTGTTAGAATTTTGTTAAACAGTATTATCCTAATAATGTGGCTGTCTCCTCTTTTATAGTTTGTTAGCATACCTGATAGTTTTCACTTGCTTCTTGCAGAAGATTCTTCGCCTAAGTCTCAAGAGCAGGGAAAGCTTGCCTTTCTGGTTGCAGGATTTTGTACAGGCCTGAAGTTGGCTGACTTCCTGTTCCAACCACTGGTTTTTCAGTCTATGCTACAGAGTCGTTGTGTTTGTAGTTCTTCTTTGGACAGTGTGATTTGTAAAGACCACTTATTTCCTTCATCGTGAACAGTTTCAAGTTCTTTTATTCTCACCACCCATTTATGCTTCTTGTAAAGTGACTAAAAACTCGAGAATCCTAGGATTCCCTGTAGCTTCCCCTTCCTTCTTGTCTCATGAACCAACACTGTGGTCTGGGAAAGAATGTTGGCCGTTGCGGGCCCTCGATAGCCTGCATCTCCCTTCTCTGGAGTGCTGGTTCAACACGCTCTTCTCTGTGCCCTCTCCCTGACTCTCTCAAAGGTCAGAGCCCACCAGGTTCTGGGAATGGTAACAGAATCCCCAGGTGATTCTTGTGCACAGTAATGTTAGGGAATCAAGAGCGACTAAGACCGGCTGGGAAGGCAGGTGAATCAGATGACGGCCTCCTGGCAGTGTAGCCACAGACTTGGGGAGATAAATGAGGAGGTCACCTGCCAAGTTCTGTTTGGGAGGGTAAAGCATGTGGCAGGTAATCAAGAATATCCTCCTCAATCATCCTCATCAATGATGTAATTAGTAGCAATTATGCCTGAGCCTTGGTTTTGGCTTCAGAGCGCTGTACAGATGTTCGTGTGTTCCCCAAGGGTTTTAATGACATCTGGAGGAGGCGGATCTGACATGTGTAATCATCTCCAGGTTGCCCTGAGAGCGCCCCAACTCTCCCGTCATCTCTCAGGCCTGGCCGACCTCTGGGAGACATGCAGATCCAGCCAGAGAAGTCCAGTAGGTTTCACTTTGTGTCCTCTCAGCGGCTGTCCAGATTCAAGTGGGCTTATTTGCATTTGATTTTCTCATACGAGGCCAAACTGCCGGTGACAAAGTGGTGAAGAGGAAAACCCCAGGTCAACTTCAGGGTTCACCTTCAGTGAGGTGGGGCTGCGGCCTGAACACTGAGGCCCACCCTGGGACCTTGATCTGTGAGGGTGATGCAAGTATAAGCACTGCCTGGCTTGGAAAACATGTAATTCTCAAAACCTTGTTGGAAACAGGTATGATTATTAGGCTTATTGTACAGAAGAGGAAACTCAGGCATAAGAAGATTAAGTAACTCACCTGTTTTCCATTAAGTCCTGTTTGCTAAATGTCTTATGTTGTTCAGGTGGCCATAACAAAATAGCATAGACTGGGTGGCTTCAACAGAAATTTATTACTCCTAGTTCTGAAAGCAGAAGTCCAAGATCAAAGGACCAGCACTGTTGGGAGTTCCAGTGAGGGCTCTTTTCTGACTTGCAGACAGCCACCTTCTTGCTGTGTCCTCACATGGAACAACAGGAAGGGGGGAAGTGAGAGTCCCTTATTATAAGGGCTCCAATCCCATCATGGGGGCCTCATCCTCATGACCTTGGCTAAACCTAATCACCTTCCAAAGGCTTCATCTTGAAATACCATCACCTTGAGAGTTAGGCTTCAACATATGGATTGTGAGTATGTGTATATATGTGTGTGTGTCGGGGGGTGGGGAGGTGGGTACATGAACATTTGGTCCATAGAAGTAAGTGACTTATACTTCCCACAAAGGTCAGCAGTTTTGGAGTGTTGGTAAATGGTGACAGTGTAGCTGGTATTCCATTCTGAGAGCAACTCAGGTACCTGTCTCCTAAGAGGAAGATGTCTGGTAGGTCCGAGAATTCCTGGATCTCCAGTAATTGGAAGGCCTGAATGTAGTCAGTCTTCCTGTAGTCACAGCTGCCCCCCTGGATGCCGTGGCAACATTGGCTGAAATCAGAGGTCCTAGCAGCCTTTCCCCCAGTGCCTCAAGGTCACCTGCTATGAGTGGGCACTGATACTTTTTGGTGATTCTTTTCCTCAAAAATATGAGTGTCTCAAAAGTAGAATCAGATATATGAATAAACAATTACCAAACAGTATAGCAGGTGCAATAACACTGTTACAGTCTAAGATGTGGTAGCAAGAGGCAGGGGTAGTTAACTTTGCTTAGGAAGTCAGAGAGGCCATGACAATTGAAAAAATGCCAGAGAACCATCTGGAGATGGGGGCGGGGGTAGAGAAAAGACATGGAAGATAGAGGCACACCCATATTGACTGGGCACCTACTATGATTCTGGCATATGGACACCATGGCAAGTGAAGTCAGACGTGGCCTTCGGGCATCTCAGGCCCAACATCCCTTCCTCATCCCCATCCTAAGCTAGGACGGTCCTCTCTGTTATATGCTTACAAAGCACCTTGTAACCTTCTTTCACAGCACTTAATCGGAGTTAGCAAGGACACAGTGTCCTTCTTTGCTAGGGAAGAAGCTTCTGTCTGCAGGGATCATATCTGACTTTCCTCATCCTTTATGCCAGAAATGTGGTGTGCACCTCCCAGAAACTGAGGTCAGGCTGATATGCATGATAGACGGGGTGGGGCTTTTTGCCTACTTGCCCCCAGCTCATCCAATCCATGTCACTCCTTCTCTCTTGCAGAGGAGTATAGGAGAGCTCAGAGGGAAGGCGGAAACGTAACTACTCCAGATACTTCCAGAAAGTCAATGTTCCCATTGTATGGGCCAACATGGATTATGAAATGTCCCATCTAATCATTGGCACAAATTCAAATCTTTAGTTTGTTCTAAGTGCAAATTCTGTTATCAGTTTTCTTACAATAAACTCAGTTGCAATTTGGCCCATGATTCAGACTCTGCAGTCAGGGCTCTGCCACTTCCTGCTGAACCCCACCTGGTGCTTCTCTCAACACCAGTTTCTTCAAACACCAAGAATGTGGTATTGCCTCGCCCACTGGGAAGGGTTCTTAAGATAATGACATGAAAACCCTGTACAGCTTTAAAGTACTATGTAAACTGAGAGATGAATATTATCCCCAAAGAAACATTTCTGTGGCTTTGCCAAGCCAAGCCCTGATGGAAAATACATTCCTGAGACTTAAGATACAGTCCTGAGACTCTGGATGGTGACTCTGCCTCTTGTAAGAGAACATTCAGGGCATTGTTGCAAAGGAAAATGGTGTTTCCTCTTCTTTAGATGTGAGCACAAAGATGGGACGGTAGAGGGTGGAAGGAGGAGCGGGGTGGATGTGGAGGGTATGCCTATGTTTTCTACAGGATATTATAGGGGTGACAGTGGA
>NW_003852444.1:9016109-9019182 GCF_000181295.1 Otolemur garnettii
AAAAAAAAAAAAAACATAAATAAAAAAAGATGGGGTGGGGAGCAGGATGGAAAATGAAATTGGGGGAACTGAGTATAGAGTGGTAGGTCCTTGCTGTATCATAACATTTGTGAGCTCCTTAAATCCTATTTGGAACCATACAAAGTATAAATAAATAGTTAAGGTAACATACAGCCCTTGTCAGCAGTTGTGAGATAGTACCAAGCCCTTCTTCCAAATCGAATCTAACAAAACTAAAACATAATGAAAAACAGAAAAGATGGGGAGAGAGAGAGAGAGAGAGAGAGAGAGAAAGATCTGAAATAGACCCAACAACAATATAAGAAAGATAATTTTCAGGAACAATTAGTAGATCAAAGTAAAGTGACTCCATCCAATTAACACGTGCGGTGACACCATGGGGAGAGCCCGCATCCAATGTGGGCCTTCAGTATTAGCAACAGCACTCAGAGTAGAGAGATCCTGCCTACGCTACGGGCTAGGACCGAAGAAATAATGGTGACCAAAGGGAGGTAAAGCTAACTCCCTGAAACACGGAAAGGCTGAGTGGATGCCAGACGGACAAGTCCTGATTCAGTCTCAGATCATTCTACAAACCAGGAACAGGAAGACAAATCTTAGAGGACTGACCCACACGAGATGGAAAATGCCTAACAACAGGAAAAGAGGTCCATGTTAGGACAGCAGTTATTTAGAGGGAGCATTTAAGAAAATGTCCTGGGAGGCACCTGTGGCTCAAAGGAGTAGGGCGCCGGCCCCATATGCTGGAGGTGGTGGGTTCAAACCCAGCCCCGGCCAAAAACTGCCAAAAAAAAGAAAGAAAATGTCTTAATGTTGAACTTCCTCAGGAAGTGCCCACACATTTCAGGGAACAGTAAAATAATAAACACTGCAGCTATTTACTGAGCAGCTCTTATATGCCCTAGACATGGGGTTAAGCATTCACACATATTAAATCTTTATCACAACGTTTTAGGGGAGCAGTAGTATCTTTATTTTACTGAAGAGGACACTGAGGCTTGTGGCAGTTGGCAGCATGCCTAGGTCACACTAAGGAGAAGAGGGAGAGGCAGATCGAGGCTCCCCGTCAGCCCACATCATGCTCTTCACCAGCATACAGGGCAGAAGAAGCCCAGCGTGCATCTTGATTCTGCCACCGGGGGCTCTGTGACCTGGGGCCCCACATCCCTTATCTAGAGAATGACAAGGCTAGGCTAGGTAAGTTTCCAAGGGGCTCTTCCAGGCGAAGGTGCTGCGTTTCTAATCACCATCTAGAGATATTTAAGTCAGAAGGCACAAAGAGAATAATAGTGAATAGTGATAAATAGTGCCTGGGCACATTTGAAAAATAAGGGTTGCCCTCATGGTAGCAGATGAAATCAATTACGACATAAAAAGAACACTGAGATATGGTCAAGGTCACCACGGAAGTTAAGCGTAATGAACAAAGGAAGCCTAGTCATGAAACCTGAGTGTACATATCCCAAACTTGTAACAGAAAAGGGCATAAAAGAAACACTAGCAGAAATGCAGGAAATATAAATCTACGTATCTGTCAAGAATCATAGTTAAAGACTATGTCCAGATCTTGAAAATATGGTACAGAAAAGAGGTAATGGGAAAGAAAGGGAAATAGCTAACAAAACGGAAGGGAGAGGGGAGAGGAATGAACGGAAAATGAAATTGGAAGGTCTGAGAATAGAATAATGAAGGAAGAATTTATTGCTACATTGTGAGATCCTAAAGATAGAATACGATAATACATTGAAGCAAATAAATGGACAGAAGCTCATCTTGCTCTTGAATATAAAAGATACTTAGCAATTATGAAATGGCAGAAAGCCCATATATCACATTAGCCAACCACATATAATAATCTTGAAGGAAAATAACACAAATGAGTTAGACAAGTGCTCGACTACTGGACAATTTTGGAATATCCCCTTATATTTCTGGGTTGCAGAAAAATCACTGCATACAGTAACAGAAAATATTTTTTAAATGAAAATGAAGCTTGCTATCCTAAGTAAAGAATTGTTGTAAATCAATTTGACAGTATCCAAATTCTGTGTAATGAGTAGATAGCTTATAGACAAGGAAAACCAGATATAAAATCACACGAATGAACGCACGTCATTCATGGCTTACAAATTAACACTTGTTAAGGTTTCATTGCATGCCTATAAAACTAGGAAAAAAAGCCAAAATAAAACTCAACATTGGCAAGATTTTAGTGGCAGCAGGTTCAGTGCTGGAGTGTTAGAAATGAAAATAGTGAATCCCTGCCCCTGGGGAGCCCAGTGATAAAGCGACGGTTAAGACGACAGAGACATACAAAGATACGTGGGGGATGGTTTGCTTTTGATCCCGCATCCTCTGGGGCTAGAAGACCTTGTGGGTAACTGCATCCTCTCTCTCCTGCCAGGCTGCCCATTCTCCAGGGAGGAACATTTGCATTTGTGGCACCCTCTCTGGCCATGCTCTCCCTTCCTGACTGGAAGTGCCCTGAGTGGACACTCAATGCCAGCCAGGTGAACACCAGCTCTCCAGAATTCACTGAGGAATGGCAGAAGAGGATACGGGAGGTAACGGGGGTAGGGGTGTGGGTGGGAGAAAGGAGAGGCACACAGTGGGGACTGCTGGATGGAGTCATCTGTTCAGCATTCGTTGTCACCTCCCTGCCAGCCAAGATCCTGTTTAAGATACTGTTACAGACAAGACAGACGAGGATCCTGCCCACATGGAGCTAACGTCCTAGTGTGTTTGTGGGAGGGTGGAAAGAGAGTGAGAGAGAGAAATATCCCCAAGAAGTAAATGGAAAAGGCAAAATTCCAGGAGAGTTATAAGTGCAAAGAAGAAAACAGAACAGGGTGATAAGTGAGAGGGAGTGGGCTGCGAGGCTGGAAAGGATGGAGAGGGAAATGGGTGTGCTTGGAAACACACTTGCAGATTTCCAGCCAGTCCTGGGAGGCAGAGAAGGCAGTGGGTAGTAACACTGTTTTTTGTTTTTTTTATTTTTGAGACAGAGTCTCACTTCTTTGACCTTGTTAGAGTGCTGTGGTGTCACAGCTCA
>NW_003852444.1:9019507-9037635 GCF_000181295.1 Otolemur garnettii
ATGGTGAAGATGTCCTAGGAACAGATGTACTAGGAACAGATGACGGTTACTGAGCACTTAGAGCAGCGGTTCTCAACCTGTGGGTTGTGACCCACAGGAACTGTAGTAAAGGGCCGCAACATTAGGAAGGTTGAGAACCACTGCCGTGGGGTCTCCCAGGCAATCTACCACCAGTTTTGTAGATGCCTTGTGCTCATGAAGCCTGACCCTTGCTAAATTCAATTGTATCATCAGGGAGAGGCCTGGTGGCTTTGAAGGTTCTGAAATTCGGTAGAGTTCCAGGTTGGTTCATCCAAATAGCATAGAAAGAAGTGAGCACTCAGGATTCTTGGCAGAGAGATCAACCACACCCTTGGGGCCAGCGGACTCAATAGCTTCCGGACTCCAGCATCCTCACCTGAAGTGACTTGGTGGAGGGGTGACTTGTGGGTGGGATACAGTTGTAGGAGATACTGTATGAGAGGGTGAGGGTCACTTGAGATCTTTAGGGAGTGCAATCATCTACTTTTTAGCTCAACCTGAATATAACACCTAGGCCGATAGCACCTGCACTTGGGTTGGCTGAGAGTTATGCCTGGGACCACCTGCTCTGGAGCATAGGTAGCATTGCACAGCATGATGTGCTGATGGGGGATCCAGGACACTATAGTTTGCCCAGGCTTCATTTATAACCTTCACACCAACTCCCCCAAGATCACTGGAACTGGGCGAAGGACATTCTTGTACAGAGAGCTATGGACCTAGAGCCGGGTGGATTCCCTGGGAGTCAAACTAACAAGACTTAGACAAGCCAGGGCCATCCTGCAACCCACTTAGACCCATATGACATGCAAAGGAGAAGATGGAACTTGGAGGAAACAATAGTGAGATTCCTACTCCTACTCATATTTGATTAGTGAGAAGGGACAAAGTTTACAAAACATCTCAGTGTATAGCAATACTACTCTAAGCTTGATGATATTGTTCTATTTTTATTTTTCCCCCTTGCTTTCAAAGTTTCAATTGGTGCCTTTTAAAATAAATTTTTAAGTCTAACAAGCATACAGAAATGAACACCAGAAATTTCCATGTCCAACTTACCCATGTAACCCAGCTCAGAATACAGGACGTTACCAACACCCCAGAAGCTCCCTTGTACCTCCTTCTGTTCACCTCACCCACAGAGTAACTGCTCTCCTGACCTATAGCAGCAAGGATTAGTTTTGCCTATCCATGAACATTGTATGGGAACCATGCAGTACCTTACATTCGCAAGAGTCTTTCATATTGTTATGCGTAGTGCAGATTATTCATTTTCTTTGGTGAATAATGTTCCATTATATGAATATACTACAATTTATCCATATTTATCCATTCTGTGTTATCTAGCTATGATTTTAAGGGTGGCAATCAGTTATTTGCTGTTTAGATAGTTGCTAAGAATATTTGTGTTCTTTAAGTGAACATACAAGTATAAATGTACATACGTACTTCAGTGAAAATATACCTAGTAGTGGAGTCACTGGGTCGTGGGGTGTCCATGTGTCTATGCCATGTGTTTGTTAAGCACTACCCAATACATTGCCAAAGTGGGGTTTCCAATTTATACTCCCATCAGCAGGGTATGTGAGCTCTAGTTATCTTACATTCTCATCAACATTTTCTATCTTTTTCCTTTTAGCCATCCTGGTGATAAACTTGTATCATTTTCATAGTGCTATTGAGTGATTTAGAGGTAACCATGATTGTTCCTCCAGCAGGTAGTTCTACTTCACCTCCTTGGGTCATTTTTCCCTAGGTTTACCACATTAACTGGTGACTGAACTTCAATATGATGATACAGGCTTTATTAGATACATCATTTCTATAATTTTCATTTCATTGAGTATCACATCAATGATCTATGGACTCACAATTAGGACCATGAGCCATCACAGACTAACATGAAAGTCCAAGCCCCAGACCACATCCCAGAGTGCCAGCATCACGATGCTCCCTCTTCATTGTCCATTCAGTGCAGCCAAGCATACTCTGGCTGCAGTTTTATTAATACGACAACATAGGCCAGGCGCAGTGGCTCATACCTGTAATCCTAGAACTCTGGGAGGCAAGACATAGGTAAATTGCTTGAGCTCAGGAGTTTAAGACCAGCCTGAGCAAGAGCAAGACTCCATCTCTACCAAAAGTAGAAAAACTAGCCGAACATTGGTGGCTGCTGCCTGTAGTCCCAGCCACTCGGGAGGCTGAGGCAAGAGAATCACTTAAGCCCAAGAATTTGAGGTGGCTGTGAGTTATGACACTACAGCACTCTACCCAGGGTAACAGAGTGAGACTCTATCCACCCCCCCACCACAAAAAATGACAACAGCCTTAGATGTGTTCCAGTTTGGTAGAGTCAATTCTGATGCCAGCGCCTTTTGTCCCAGAATGAGGATATATCATGAAATATTGCTTAGAAATAATTTTATTATCAACTTATTTTAAATGCAAAGAGCAAAAACAGCATCATTTGGCACAGGAATTTGGTGGCTCCAGCTCTTTCTGCTACTGTCTTTCTTTTTCCCACCGGGAGCTCTTGACCCATTCCCTTGCTCCTATGACAGGAGGAGTTTTTGAGTCCTTCCCTGCAATAGTGGACAGCAAAGCAACATTGTTAAACCTCTTAGTATGTTCTTCCCCAAGTACTTTCAAAGGCCTTACTTAATATGTATACAAAGTGCATTGTAACTGGGTCCTCTCCACTGGGTAGGACATATCTTGAAAATACCAGATTTTCCAGTCCAGCCCATAAATGCCATCAACATTCCAACAAGTGAAATTAAATGGTTTTATATTATTCCTACCCTAGGAAAAACAATCAAATCCCTAGCTCTGGAAAAGTAGGGTTTCCTTACCACCTTCTTTTTCAAAATACCCCTGGTGGCCCTCCTACCCTATAAAGCCAGCCCTTTATGCTTTCGTCACCAATGTTTTATTGCTTGAGGCACACGCTCCAATTTTTCAAAAATTTACTGCTTTGGGGAGATGATAGGAAATATGACAAGATCCCTTGATATTGTATTTCTGGTCCACTCTTGCCCAGATCCTACTGTTGAGAAGTGACCAGGAGATGCTGACACGCTGATGTTCATGCTGGTGGACAATCTGGGTTGCCAGTGTTTTCACAAGAGTCTGGGCCAGATCTTTAGTTGTGGAATGGGCAAAGTCAAACCAGAAAAAAGGGCAAAAACCCGTTTTTTTTTTTTTTTTAATCTTTACATTCCCCATGCTCTGTGATATGTCCAGTATAGGCAGCTTGCCAGCTCTATGGTGGGTCATATACCCTTAAAGTATATTCTCCCATCAAAGGCACATGAGCCTGCTACTAGTGGCAATCTGGGCCCTCCTGGGCAACGTAAGTGGTCCAGATGGAGACGAGGATTATGTTCTTTGTGAGCCCAAGGTGTCATCCCATGGACTCTAGTGACTATCTTCGAGGTCATACATCCCTCCTTTTGTAAAGACAAGGGAGCATTGACATGAACAACCAATATCTGAGATTGGACTACAAAGTCCTGTCCCACAAAAGGGAGGGAAACTTAAATAGAGCCTTCTGTGATTTGCTTGCCAGATTAAACAGTCCCCTGGCTAGAGCCCAAGAATCTCTGTAATTATATAGGGGATAATTTATGTGGGTAGTGTTTATGTGTGTGCACAGTCATCACATCACACATCACTTGGTCCATTAGTCGGCCTTAGACGTGCCATACTTCTCTCATTGGGGTTTCTGCTGGCTGGGCAGAATGTCTCACATTTCCAGGCCCAATCTTTTTCAGTTAATTGAATAGCACCTCAGTAAGATGCCAACTAGTGCTTTGGAATTCAAAGATTCACACAAGGGGACCCAAATCTCTTGCTGTAAGGTTGTGTTTGCTTTAGAGGACAGGAACTACCACTTGCTCATGGATCCTAAGAATCTCTCCTGGGTAGCTGTTTTTCCTTTTCCTGAAGATAACTATTTCCCTGAAGTCAGCAAATTTTGTTGATCAGGCCATTCCTCATTTGAATGTCTTTCTGACATCACTCAAGACATAATTGGGAACTCTGAACTTAGAGTTATTTGGAGCCAGTCAGTAGTGGTCTAATCCAAAACAGTGCCCAGGGCGACACCTGTGGCTCAAAGGAGTAGGGTGCTGGCCCCATATACTGGAGGTGGTGGGTTCAAACAAAACAAACAAACAAACAAACAAACAAAAAAACAAAACCCCCACAAAACAGTGCCCAGTAGTGGACTTCTTAGTAACGTTCTTTCAAAGGGGGAGAAGTCCAGTATCTTCCTTAGCCCACCTGTGCACCCAAAGCCCCATGGCAGTACTGAACATGAAGCTTCTGCAGGGCCGGTTCCCACTCAGTGTAGACTCTGTCACCTATGATTTCAATAGCTCAGGAGCACTGGGTCTGTAAGGATGCAGTAGCCTAGGCCCTAACTTGCGGATTTCAGACAACCTTCTGCCATTCATCTTCACTTTGAAAAATGGCCTTTTTGCAAGAGCCTACACTATGACACACAGCCCAAAAGTGCGCCTGGATGGGGGTGGACTCAACTAATATCATCAGATCTCGGCGCTTCCTTTTTATCTTGGGGTGGACCCAAAGATAACAAGGTGTTTTAATCTTTAAAGACCCATTCCGTGCAATGGCAGACTAAGATACACCCAAGACTTTCCCTTATTAAACTGGCAGACTATAGAGTTTTGCCACATTGATTGGCCAATCTCCGAATGGCATGTGTTGTAACACCTTTTCCAAATCAGCACAAACTTCTTCTTCAGTGAAGCCTGTTCCTATTATCTCATCAAGAGAATGAATCACAGCACACATGTGGTTTGTGGGTTTGTGGGTTTTGTTTTTTGTTTTTCTGCTGTTCTCCCATGGGAGCCTTTACTTGGCTTTGGAAAATTCAAATTAAAACCAAGCATCTGCTCTGCTTGATGTCAGGGGCAGGGTTTCCCTGCATCCAGCCCTAGTGAGAACCACAGTTCCTTACACAGGTCTGTTGCCTTCATACTGTCCAAGAAAGATCCAGCAAGTTAATTTGTCTTTATTCCTACTGCCACTGCTCAAATCTTCCCTGCGTTCTGATGCAGTCTCTGCCTCCCTGCAGTGGCTCCACTCACAGACCTTCACTGCATTCTGAAGCAGTTGTCCTTTGTTTTGAGGACAGTGGGCAACAGTTATAGAAAGGAGTGTCCCTGGGGCTCTGAATAGCATTAGTGGAGTTTAGGGTCATTCTGTGCCTGCACTCAGCCCTGGGTCCCAAGTGACATAGGCATTCATATTGTCTTCAATAGATTTACTATTTACTTTTGTGCTTAGAGTCCCCTAAAACAGGAGTCTGCAAACAGTGAGTTTTGGGTCAAATCCAGCTGGTGGCCTGTTTTTCAACTGTCTATGAACTAAGAATGATTTTTATATTTTTAAGTTTTTAAAAAATTCCATTAGAAACCACACATGGCCCACAGCATCTAAAATATCTTCTTTCTGTACTTTTATTGAAGTAGGCCCATCCCTGCTCTGAAACTGAGGGGGCAGGGCAGTGGGCTCCTCTAGCCCAGATTTGAGGGTGTCAATGCCACTATTTTTCTCCACATTGCCCCCACGTGTCCATCATGGTGAACTACAAACCCAGAGTTTTACCTGTGATATTTTAGCTCCCTCTGCTGGTTCCACTGGTTTTCACAAATGCTGTAAACAGGAAAAAGTTTGTAACAAGCTTCAGTCTAATTTTCTTAATTGATTGATGATTGGTTTAATTCACAGAGTCAGCCTATTGGGATGGAAGGCAGATTCTCTAAGTTTCACTGAGTTCTGTTTACCCACACGTATCTCAAGGCTTGAGACCATGGATGGCCAGCAGACCAACCATATATCACAGTCCTAGTCACAGGCATGAAAGTGACCCAAATGCATGTATAGAAACAAGAGAAATGTTATCATTCAGTATGATACAATAAGTAATGGAGAAGTCAAAGTGAGCTGTTTTGAGGAAATGGTGGTAATGGAAAAAGTAGAAAATTGTGGGAAGAAATGGAAAGTTCAGTTTTCAACATGTTAGACCAATTTTAACTTCACTTTCTAGTATCCTGGTAGTCTGAGCTAACTTAGACCCTGCTCACATGACCAATGCATGAAAATGATGAATGAATATGTTTTTGAATTTATTCTCAAGCTCAAAACCAAAGGAAAATTTCACTTTCTAGTAACAAAAATAGAAATTATAGTCAGAATCAGTTTATGATGGTAGGATAAAAAGTCAGACACAGATTGACAGAACCAAAGGTTAGGAGCTTGGGTTTTAATGATCAACAAGATCCTGAAAGAGCATCCCCTGTAGTGTATTGGGGCCTATGATAATCCCACCATCCCAGGGAATCAAGAAGGAAACTTTTATTCTGTCCAAGGATGATGGGAGGAGTTGGAACATGGAATCATGTGGGAAAAAAAGCCTTCAACTCAGCAACATGTGTGGGAATGGTAGAAAGATTCTCAAGCTCAGAAATTAAAGTAAAAACTGATCTTGTCAATGAAATACCTGTGGTTTTCAGCAGAAGAACATGTAAATTTTTCTTTAGTGATACTCCCACATTCTAAGGCACATGAGACTCCCCCAAGGAAAAAAAAAACAAGTCCCCTGAAGAAGAGCTCACAGACATAGATTTTATCATTTCACACAAGGCAATAATGTACTATGTGAGAGAATAAGAAGAAATAAGAGATAATAGAACAGTTTAAATGAGGATATTAAATCAGTACTTTAAAAATAATTAACGAGAGGCCAGGGATGATGGCTCATGTCTGTAATCCTAGAACTTTGGGAGGCTAAGGTAGAAGGATTTCTTAAGGCCAGGATTTCAAGACCAGCCTGAGAAAGAGAAAGACCCTATCTCTACAAAAAAAGTAGAAAAATTATCTGGGCATGGAGGCTTGTGCTTGTTGTCCCAGATACTCCAGAGGCTGAGACAGGAGGATTGCTTGAGCCCAGGATTTTGAGGTTGCAGTGTTCCTGTGATGCCACTGTACGCTAGGCTAGACAACAGAATGAGACTCTGTCTCAAGGAAAATAAAAAAAAAAATAAAGAGCATCAAGAAGCAATGGCTCGGTGCCTGTGGCTCAAGTGGCTAAGGTGCCAGCCACATACACCTAAGGTGGCGGGTTCGAATTCAGTCCAGGCCCACCAAACAACAATGATGACTGCAACCAAAAAATAGCTGGGTGTTGTGGCAGGTGCCTGTGGTCCCAGCTACTTGGGAGGCTGAGGCAGGAAGACTCACTTGAGCCCAGGAGTTGGAGGTTGCTGTGAGCTGTGATGCCACAGCACTCTACCTAGGGGAATAGCTTGCGGCTCTGTCTAAAAAAAAAAAAAGAAGAAGAAACAATAAACCCCTAATGTAGAATATAAAATGAAATAAGAATAAAGAAATTTGAAAATAGAGCCAAATAGAACTTTAATAATAAAAAGTTATTGTAATTAAAAAATGTAATTAACAAGTTAAACAGCATTTAGACACAGCTGAAGAGAGACTAATAAATGAAAGATTATCTAAGGAAATAATCCTGAATACAGCCATGAAAAGTGAAAATATGGTAAATATGAAATAGAGGAGGGGAAATGTGAAACAGAGGTTAAGAAATGTGAAGCTATGTTTGTTTGTGCCTATAATCCTGGCATTTTGGGATGCCAAGGTGGGAGGATTGCTTGAGTCCAGGAGTTCAAGACCAGCCTGAGCAACATAGGAAGATCCTGTATCTACAAAAAATAAAAAAATTAGCTGGGCCTGGTGTGCCTATAGTCCTAGCTACTTGAGAGGCTGGGGCAAGAGGATGCTTGAGCAGAGGAGTTTGAGGTTACAATAAGCTAGGATCACACCATTGTGCTCCAGCCTGAGTGACATAGCAAGATCTTATCTCTTAAAACATGTGAAGGTAGAATGAGAAGTCCAACTTGCATCTAATAAGAATTCTTAAAGGTGGTAATGAGAAAATGGAAAAGTGGCAGCACTGGAAGAGATATAATGGCTAATGATATTTTGGAACAGATGAAAGATATGAATATTGAGATTAAAAGCAGGCACATCAAGTCCTAAGGAGAATAAATAAGAGTAAATCCACCATTAAATACATCATAATAAAGCTAGAATACCAAATAAAAAGAGAAAATCTTAGAAACAATAAGAAACAAACAAAGAAACAAAAAACCTATGAAAGAATAGCGATTGGACATTCAGCGGTGTTCTCACTAGAGACAATAGAAACCAGAAGGAATGGGATATTTCCAAAATGCTAAGAGAAAATGTTGTCATTTTAGAATCCAGTCCCAAATGTAGAATTCCACATCATGCAAGATTGATGGCAACATAAGGACATTTCTGGATAAACAAGGGGAGCTTATCAGTGATAGGCCTTTGTTGAAATAATTACTAAAAGATAAACTTCAAGAAAAAAGAAATGAACTCTCAAATGAAAGAGTGGTAGGAAAGAAGCTATAGTGAGCAGAGGAATAGATGGGTACAAACGTGGGTGTACGTGTATTCACCAGCTGCCATAACAAAATAACACAGCCAGGCATGGTGGCTCCTGATTGCACTCCCAGCTACTTGGAAGGCTGATACAGGAGGATCACTTGAGTGCAGGAGTTTGAGACCACCCTGGGCAGCATAGTGAGACAAGAACAAAAGCAGAAACCATAGACTGGGTGGCTTTAACACACAAATTTATTTTTTCACAGTTCTGGAGGCTGATAGTCTGAGATCAGTCTGTCAACATGGTCAGGTTTATAGTGAGGGCCTTTCCTTGGTATATGGAAGGGAGCAGAGAGAGAGAGCGCGCGTAAATCATCCTCTCCTTATAAGGGCACTATGTCCATGTCTCACCTTCATGATCTCATCGAAATCTAACTTTGTTCTGAGTTTCCATCTTCAAATACCATCACATGGTGGGTAAGAGCTTCAGAATATGAATTTTTGAGGGGGACGCAAACATTTCCTCAGTAGCGTTAGGTAAATCTAGATAAGGACCGATTATAAGAAAATATAATAAAAATGTAATAATTACCAAAAGCAGTGGAAAAATAAATAATTGTCAACAACAGCATGGAAAATAGAAGAATGGTGGTAGAAGTTAAAGATTTCTAAGGTCATTGTATTATTTGAGAGGAAGTTACAAATCCTTTGTTAAGTATTCACTTCAGAAAGCTAAGAAAGGCTTTTAGAAGAATAATATAGAAGATATAACATCCAAACTAGTAAAGTAAAAAGGGGAAAAGCAAAATTAATCCAGTGGATCAGAAGTTGGCAATCCACAGCCTAGGAGCCAAATCTGGACTGTTGTCTCTTTTTGAACAGACAGCCTATAAGCTACGACTGGTTCTAAATTTTAAATGGTTAAAAAAAAAAGAAAAGATTTCATGACATGTCAAAATTATATGAAATTCAAATCCCAGTGTCTATAAATAAAGTTGTATTGGAAAACAGTGACACTCATTTGTTCTCATCTTGTCTGGAAAAGTTGTGGACAGAGCCTGGATGGCCTTAAGGCCTAAAATAGTCACTCTGTGGTTCTTTTCAGAAAAAGAACGTAGGAAAACAGAAAAATACAGCCTGGAGATGTGGAACACACTACTGAGCGTGCTAGTGTTATAAGTCATCACATCATCATCATCATGACCATGATCAATAAATAACTATGAAAGTAACCGAAAATTTTCACGTAAAATAAAAATGCTCAACACACAGCTGGAAAAAAAGACTGTACAGAGCAGTGAGATGGGAGCTCTCCCCTTCCCTCAGCTGCTTTGGGGTCCAGCCTCCCCCTCTAATGCCACCTAAAGGTGACCAGATTTAGCAGCAGGCAGCAGCGTCTAGCTGGTGGGGTGGCCTGGGCTGGCTGAGGCCCACACTCCTGCTGCAGGCTCTGAGGCACCTGAACACTTCCTCTCTGGCAGTTGCAGGGCGCCATCATGGTGGCTTCCTGTGTCCAGATGCTGGTGGGCTTCTCAGGCCTCATTGGCTTTCTCATGCGCTTCATTGGCCCTTTGACCATTGCCCCGACCATCTCCCTGGTGGCCCTACCTCTCTTCGATTCTGTGAGCAATGACGCCGGGATCCACTGGGGGATTTCTGCCATGTAAGTACTGGTGGTGAAGGAAGTACCCTCCAAGCTCTTTCTGGTGGAAGATCACCACTGACTATATATATATATTTTTTTTTTTTGAGAGTCTCATTATGTCACCCTCAGTAGAGTGCTGTGGCATCACAGCTCATAGTAACCTCAAACTCTTAAGCTTACGCAATTCTTTTCCCTCAGCCTCCCAAGTAGCTGGGACTACAGCCAATCATCACAACACCCAGCTATTTTTTGGTTGCAGGTGTATTTGCTGTTTAACAGGCTGGGCTGGATTCAACCCCGCCAGCCTTAGTGCATGTGGCTGGTGCTGTAACTACTGTGCTACGGGTGCTGAGCCACCACTGACAATATTATTGTCAAACTCTTGTGATTTACAAAGTCTTTCATGAACATTATCATTCCATAAGAAACATCAAAGTTGCTACTTATACTTCTTAATGCGAATCATTTTTATCTTACTTGTACTCACAGACAATGAGTTAATCACTGGCAGTGTATGAGGATACTTAGTGTTGACTAATCATTGATCCTACTGGCCCCTACTGGCCCCATCTAGGTTTTTGTTTGTTTGTTTGTTTTTGAGACAGAGTCTCACTATGTCACCCTCGGTACAGTGCTGTGACATCACAGCTCGTAGTAACCTCAAACACTTGGACTTAAGCGATTCTCTTGCCTCAGCCTCCTGAGTAGCTGGAACTACAGGCATCTGCTATAACACCCGGCTATTTTTAGGTTGCACTTGTCATTGTTGTTTAGCATACCCAGGCTGGGCTCCAACCTGCCAGCTTTGGTGTATGTGGTCGGCACCCTACTCACTGAGCTACTGGGTGCCAAGCCTAAGTTTTTGTTAAGCAAACGACCCCAGCTCTTAAGCATGTAAGAGCTGGTATAGCTCTTTATTTGGTTTTAACCAAATAAAACTTGGATACCAGAACCTATAATACCAGGAGACAGCCATGAGAGTCACAGGGTGCTGCTTGTGTGCAGAGGAAGGTGTCATGATGGTCAGCTGGGCCTCAAGCAGTACACTGACCTTTTTTAAAAAAATTCTTTAAAATTTATTTTTATTGTTTTATTTTAGAGACAGGGTCTCTCTTTGTCATACATGCTAGAGTCCAGTGGCATGATCACAGCTCTCTGTAACCTTAAACTTCCAGACTCCAGCAATCTTCCTGTTCTAGCCTCCTGAGTAGCTGCGGCTACTGGCACATAAAACCACACCTGTCTAATTTTTAATTTTTTTAAAAAATTTTTTTTTATAGCCTCGCTATATTGCACAGGCTGGTCTCAAACTTCTGGCCTTAAGTAATACCCCTGTCTTGGCCTCCCAGAGTGCTGGGATTACAGGCATGAGCCACTATGCCTCGCCTACACTGACCTTTGGAGGGACTTGGGGATGGTTCTCTCACTCTGCCCCTTGTGGTCTGAGGGGAGGTGTGAGGACCCAGATGGTCCCTGGCTCTAACTGCTGGATCTAACCAGCTGCCGGGGCTCATTTCCCTTAGACATTTCGGAAAGATGAGTGTCCTTTCCCATTACTCCTCTTTAGCCACTAGCAGCTTCCGAAAGGGAACAGCCCACCTTTTTGAGATGGCAGGACTCCACCTGTGCTGCAGAGAGGATCCAGATGGACACCGTCCCCGCGGGGCCACTGGTCCCAGAGACACTTGGTGGCTCGCCTCCTGGACCACACCAAAGCCTCAGGTGCCTCTCTCTCAAGGCGCGCCCCAGCTCGCGGGTTGAATATGGTGGTTTGTTTCTGTTTTAGGACCATCTTCCTCATCGTGCTGTTTTCTCAGTACCTGAAAAACGTCGTGGTGCTGCTGCCCGTTTATGGAGGAGACAAGAAGTGCCACACCTCCAAGTTCTACTTGTTTCAGGTGTTCCCTGTAAGAAGCAGCCCCCCACTCTCTTCCTCTCGCTCATTTCCAAGCTTTCCTGGACGCCTCCTTTGCCCCCACCTGGGAGTGGTGGGGTGGGGGCAGGGCGGGGCTGGGCGGGGCTGGGCGCGTGCGGGGCGGGGCTGGGCGCGTGCGGGGCGGGGCTGGGCGCGTGTGAGGCCGGCTCCCTGCAGGTGCTGTTGGCCCTCTGCATCTCCTGGCTTGTCTGCTTCGTGCTCACGGACACCAACGTCCTCCCCACGGTCCCCTCAGCCTACGGGTACCTGGCCCGCACCGACACCAAAGGCAGTGTCCTGAGCCAGGCCCCTTGGTTTCGCTTCCCTTACCCAGGTGATGAGAAGATCGAGCCCCTTCTTGTTTGGGACACAAGTTTGCTGGAACTGTCCAGGAGCCCCTCAGGGTCTGGGTGCAGAATTGAACAGGCACGAGAAGAGAAAGGATAGGCCCCAGTGAGTCTGTATGAGACTCCTAAGAAAGGAAGGAGACCTCGTGCTAGGAACTCCCTGGGAGTGGGAGCTTGGAGCTGTGGCTCTCAGCCCTAGCTCAGAGCTGGGTATATCCCTCGCCTGCACATCACTCAGAACCCAACCACCTGAGGGTGGAGGAGAGGAAGAGAGAGAGGGCCTGGAGTCCTAGCCAGACTTTAGGTCTCCTGGATCTGGTGGCCTAGGGAGACCTCTTCCTGTGGTTCTTAGCCCAGGCTGTATAGGTGACAGGGTTCCAGGAAGGGGCAGCCTTGCTTTCTGTACTATGGACCTATGGCTCCCTTATGACTCTCAGCTCCCCAAAACTTTAAGGACCTGCTAAAAAGAGACCCATTGGTGTGCATAGTGACCTCAATTTCTGGCTGTCGGACCCACTCCCAGGGAGGAACAGTAGGGCAGGATTCTAAGCCAATGCCTCTGCACATTTGTGAGGGTTAAAGGCACACTGCCCAGTCTTAAAAACCTTCCAGGTACCCTCTGCCAAAGAAATTATTTGGGCCTCAGCATCTTCTTATGTTATGAATTAACAATCCCTCTGCATTGCATCTGCAGGACAGTGGGGCGTCCCCACCGTCAGCCTGGCAGGGGTCTTCGGGATCATCGCAGGGGTGATCTCCTCAATGGTGGAGTCAGTAGGTGATTATTACGCCTGTGCCCGGCTGGTGGGGGCCCCACCCCCTCCGAAGCATGCCATCAACCGTGGTATTGGCATTGAAGGCCTTGGCTGCCTCCTGGCAGGAGCCTGGGGGACAGGGAATGGCACCACCTCCTACAGTGAGAATGTCGGGGCTCTGGGCATCACTAAGGTAAGCCTGTTGAGGGCAACTCCTGGGGCAACTGGGCGCCTGAATCTGCCACCCCATGTGTTAGTTTCCCATCACTGCCGTAACAAATTATCACAAACTTAATGGCTCCAAACAACCCAGTTTAGAAGTTGGATGTGGGTCTCATGGGGCTGAAATTAAGGTGTTGACAGAGCAGCATCCCTTTCTGGAGGCTCTAGGGCAGCGGTTCTCAACCTGTGGGTTGCGACCCACAGGAACTGTATTAAAGGGCTGTGGCATTAGGAAGGTTGAGGACCACTGCTCTAGGGGAATCCATTTCCTCACCTTTTCCATCAGCTAGAGGCTGTCACATCCCTGGGCGTTTATTCCCCTTCCTCCATCTGCAGAGCCAGCAATATCACATCTCTCTGAACGTTATTCTGAAGTCATATCTCCCCTGCCCACAGCCAGGAAGGGTTCTCTGCCTATAGGATTTGTGTAGTTAGACTGGGCCCACCTGGATCATCCAGGATTCTCTACTTGTGTCCAGGTCCTTAAGCACTTCTGCCAGGTCCCTTCTGCCATGCAAAGGTAACATACATGTCTTTGCAGGTTCAAGGATTAGGGCCTAGGCCACTTTGAGGGAGCCAGGGTTCTGCCTTCCACATTCGGCCTCCTTGGGTTGTGGAGATTCCACAGACAGAACTTCTACTAGCACTGGCAGGTGACAGCAGCTTTCTGAACCCTGAAGAGAAAAAATCCTTGCTTCCTGAAGTTTAGGTGGGGGATTTTTTTTTGAGACAGAGTCTCACTATGTCGCCCTCGGTGGGGTGCTGTGGCATCACAGCTCACAGCAGCCTCAAACTCTTAGGCTTAAGTGATTCTCTTGCCTCAGCCTCATGAGTAGCTGATGCACCCCCCACAACGCCTGGCTATTTTGTTGTTGTTGTTGTCATTGTTGTTTAGCAGGCCCAAGGCAGGTTCGAACCTGCCAGCCCCAGTGTATGTGGCCAGTGCCCTAGTCTCTGAGCTACGGGTGCCAAGCCATGGGTGGGAGATCTTTTATCTCAGCCCCAGCGCCAAGTGTTACCCAAACCTGCCTATTCCTGTGCACCTTGACCAGCGCCACCTGGTGTCCAAGGACTGCTCACACTCGGTGGCCTCTATAAAGCACAGCACGTGTCCTATCCTGTCTCCTCCTCCTGCAACCCTTGTCTTAGTGAGTTCACACAGTCACCCATGTCACCCATACCTTCTCATTGTCCTGTGCCCTTGCCAATCGACTCTGTGTACTCAACATCCCCTCCCTTCCTATTCTCTATTCTCCATTCCCAGGGCATGGCATTATCATTTCTTGCGTGGAAACTGCAGTGGCCCCTAACATTCCCTTTTCTTAGGATCTTATTCATCCTATCTACCTACCACATGACTGCTCAGGGATCTTTCTAGAACCCAATTCTAGTTAGGTTAGTCTCTGCTTAAAGTCTCTTGATGGGTTTCCGTTTCCACATAAAAGTTCCATGAGGTCATCAAGAATTCTTCAGGATGGCACTTTCCAGTGTGACTTAGGAAAATCAGTATTATATAATATTGCTTTTGGCCAGGCACGGTGGCTCATGCCTATAATCCTAGCACTCTGGGAGGCCAAGATGCATGGATTGCCTGAGCTCACAGTTTTGAGACTAGCCTGAGCCAAAGCGAGACCTCATCTCTAAAAATAGCTGGGTGTTGTGGTGGGCACCTGTAGTCCCAGCTACTTGGGAGGCTGAGGCAAGAAAATCGCTTGAGCCCAAGAGTTGGAGGTTGCTGTGAACTGTGACACCATGGCACTCTACCCAGGGCGACAAAGTGAGACTTTGTCTCAAAGAAAAAATGTTGCTTTCCACATGCCTCAGTGTATCTTTGCAGTGGTTCCCAGCACAGGTCCCATGAGCTTTGGGAAAATAGATTCCCCGCCAACCCACTGTCCACCTTGCATTTCCCATAGCTCCTCCAGTGGTTCCAAAGTGCAGCCTGGTGGCATTGCACCTTCCCAGCATCAGCTCTGTCCACCTCTGTGCCCTGTGTGACTCTAGCACAGGGGAGCTAAAATCTGTGAGCAAATAGCTAAGCTGGCACCTCCCCCTATATCAAGTCTGTGAACTCTTTGGTACATACCTGAGGGTTCAAAACCTTTAGTGCACGTGTCTGGAATGTTTTCCCTTAGAAAGGCCACTGAATGACACAGAAATATAACAGAAGAGGACTATGTAAGTATAACACAGCAAATATTTCCTTTCCTGCTAAAGAGGGAAAATCCCATGTAGAACCGAACATTATAGTTCAATAAACAGAACAAACATTTATTTAAAGCATCATTTCTAAAGTAAGCTCCTTTAGAGGGGAGGGAAGAAGTAGGAATGAAAGATACATAGACACAGACAGAGCAAGCTACAAAATAAGTAGGAGACTTAAGACTAACCCTGAAGGATGCACAGGTGCAAAGACCACTTGCTTTTGTGGACTCACACCTCCCCCTTGTGGCCTTTCAGGTATTGCTTCATGTTGCATGTCTGCAAGGATGAGCTCCAGTAAGAACCACTTACTGGTTCTCCCGTGTAGAGGAGCCAAGGGGGCTGAAAGCCAGAGATCTCCTGTCACCTCTCTGGGATGTCATGACTTCCAGCCCAGATGTCACTCCAGTAGCCAAAAGAGGCCCAGGGCTGCATGATAAGTGCTTGTGGCAGCAGGAATGGGGGATGTCTGCCATCCTTATGAGACTGCCAGCATGGTTGAACCTGACAAATTCATCTGTTGTGCTTGTAGTCATGCCTTTGTTCCAATAGTTGATTGTTAGGGTTGTAAACAAACAAAACACTTTCTGTGGATGTGGTAAGAATTTCTAATGAATTCAGTTAAGTAAATAAGCTCTTATGCTGGAAAGAAAAAACCAGGCAAAGGCCGAATCTGTTAACTGATTGCTGCGTTAGTGAACTTTAGTTGACATTAGAGTATCTTTTTACAAAATGCTAATTGTGGTAAAAGACAGATAATATAAACTGTACCATTAAAACCATTTTACAGTATACAGTTCGGTAGTGTTAAGTACATTCACACCATGTGCAACCATCACAACCATCTCCTGAGCTCTTTTTCATTTTGCAAAACTGAAATTCTGAGCATATAAACAACAGCTTCTCATCTCTTTCTCCCCACAGTCCTCGACAACTACAATTCTGTTTCCTGTCCCTGTCAATGTGACTACCCTGGGGACCTCGTATAAAGTAGACCCACAGTATTTTTTTTTTTTTATGATTGGGTCATTGGAACGCATAAAGTCTTCTGCGTTCATCCATACTGCACAAGTGTCAGAATTTCCTTCCTTTTT
This sequence comes from Otolemur garnettii, assembly GCF_000181295.1. Taxonomy (NCBI): domain Eukaryota; kingdom Metazoa; phylum Chordata; class Mammalia; order Primates; family Galagidae; genus Otolemur; species Otolemur garnettii. Next base: position 9,036,166 of record NW_003852444.1, read on the forward strand.
AAAAGACTGAATAAGGTTCCATTGTATGAATACGCCACATTTCACTCATGCTTTGCCTTTGGATTTGATTCTAACTCCTTTCCATAGTCCCCAAGGCCCTGCAGCTGTCCCATCTCCTACCTCTCCCCCTGTGTCACTGTGCTCCAGGCACACTGATTTCCCTTTTGCTCTAAAGCCAACCAGGCTCCTCCCACAGCAGTCTGCATTAGCTGTTTCCTCTCCACCGTGCTCTTCCACCATCTTGGAGTACGTCGCTTCCCTTGGGTCTCAGCTGAACTCTCCTTTCTGGGTGGGCCTTCCTTGACCACTCTCCAGGGAGCCTCCCATCCCAGCTATGTGCTATGTGTCTTCATAGCACATGTTGGTAGAGCAAATTATCTCCTTTCTTTATCAGCTTACCTGTTTGGTATCTGTTCTCCTGCTGTAACACTGTAGGCTCCATTTATAGGCAACATGGAAATTGAAATGGATGTGGCGTGAATGAAACACCCATGTGTCTGTGAACTTACAATGCTGTTTATAAAGCCTATTCAAAGGCCCTACTCCTGGGCCTTACTCAAGCTTGGCTCCATGGCCTGGGGTCCCATGTCTCCCCCTCTTTGGCTTCACTTTTCCCTTCTGTAAAATAAGAGGTTTGAATAAGGCTCTAGGTTTCCTTCCTACGCTGGTCTTCTATACATTAAACATGCATGTATCAAATCCTGGATGCCTACACGAGTGCTGTGACTGTAGGAGGTGAAATAAATGAGGTTTCTGTCTTTGGGGAGTATATGATCAGAGCGGACAATGGCACAGCCACACATAAAGATGCAGCATCATGGAGTAAAGCCTGACACCTCTGCCTCTTGTAAAAAACGTCAGTCCTTATTGAGAGTTTATTATTCTCAATGCTTACTGTTGTTCTAAGCATTTCGCCTACTTTATCTGATTTAATCTTGTGAAGTAGGCGTTATTCAGCCACTGTGGTAAATGTGGAGGCTGATGACATGTGGAGAGATTAGGTAAAGAATGGCCCTCGGCTAACTGGAGGCAGAGCTGGGATTGGCTCTCACCCCCATGTGTAAGTGTTGGGCCGCTGTGCCTCCCTTGGTGAACTTTTTGCCTCACTGTCTGGACTTCTTAGGAAAGGAGCATTTGGGCCAAGATCTAAAGAAAGGTATGAAGAAAGGCCTCAGAGTGGAGAGCTGAGGGCAGAGGACACACCCTGCTCTTTCCCAAGCCCCATTTGGGGGCCAAGGGGGCTGTTGTAGGCTTCAGGGGCACTGCTCCTGTGGGTCCACCCAGTGATGTTTGAGGTGCTGGGAGTGGGGCAGAGGCCTCTGGGCGCTGGCCTGACTGGCCCCCCTCCTTCCTCATCTCCCTGGTGCTGCAGGTGGGGAGCAGGATGGTGATTGTCGCCGCGGGCTGTGTACTGCTCCTGATGGGCATGTTTGGGAAGATTGGGGCTGCATTTGCTACCATCCCAACCCC
>NW_003852444.1:9037943-9040006 GCF_000181295.1 Otolemur garnettii
TGTGCCCACCCCGGGTCCTTTCTCCTGCAGTACGTGGACATGAACTCATCCAGAAACCTCTTTGTCTTTGGCTTCTCCATCTACTGTGGACTCGCCATTCCCAACTGGGTGAACAAGAACACTGGGATCCTCCAGACAGGTGACTTTTTTCTGCCCTCAAGACTGGCATCGTCAGGGGGCAGAGCCGGTGCGAGCTTGTCACTTTGTCTCCACTCTAGGGATCCTCCAGCTGGACCAGGTCATCCAGGTGCTGCTCACCACGGGCATGTTTGTTGGTGGATTTCTGGGCTTTTTCCTGGACAACACTATCCCTGGTAGGGGCTCTCTTTGCCCTGTGAGCTGGTGCTATGGGCAGACGGTCAGCATCTGGGCCACACAGAGAGGTCCCCCTGGCCCAGTGACTATGTCAAGCTGGTCACACCTTCCCTGCGATGGGCCCTGGGTCTGGGTAGTTAGTTTTCTAGGGCTATTCAGATTGAGTGGATTGAACAACAGACATTTACTTTTTTACAGTTCTGGAGGCTGGAAGTCCAAGTTCAAGGTGCTGGGAGGCTGGTATCTCCTGAGGCCTCTCTCCTTGGCTTGCAAAGGCCACCTTCTTGCTGTGTCCTCACTTGGCCTGTCCTCTGTGGGCAGTAGGCACATCCCTGGTATCTCTGACAGCCCAGTCTCCTCCTCTTAGAAAGCCTCTGGTCAGATTGGATTAGGGCTCACCCTAGTTCTCATGTAACTTAATCACCTCTTTAAAGTTCACATTTCCAATACAGTCACATTCCGAGGCACTGGCTTCACTAAGAGTTTTGGGTGGGAGAGGAGACACAATTCAGCTTATAATGGGACACTGAAGTGGGAAATACACCAGAAACAAAAGAAAAAAGACTCAGTCCTGGCTCTTTTACAGACTGCAATCCAATTGGAAAAGGAGACCACACAAATATTCATTCATTCATTCACATAAAGTCTAATCCATTGAGCACTTGGGGTTTTTTTTGTCAGTTTTTGGCTGGGGCTGGGTTTGAACCCACCACCTCCAGCATATGGGGCCAGTGCCCTACTCCTTTGAGCCATAGGCGCTGCCTCAAGCACTTGTGATCTATGTACCAGGTGCTATGTACTGAGAATACAAGAGAAGTAAGATAAGCCCCTGCCTTCCAGAAATCCATGGGCTAATGGGGGAGAGAGGCAAGATGACAGACACTCACAATACCGGGTAATAAGTGCTGTGATGAGTAAGAATCTGCAGGTGCTGACACTGGAGGTGAAGAGTAAGGCTTCAGTCACGATGGCTTCCTGAAGAGCTGTCCAAGTTCATCTCTTCTCTTTTTGAGATCCTTCCACAGCCCTTATTAGGTCCTCTATGATAGTATCCACTTCGTGCTGTTCTGTTTTCCATGTTGCTTCTCTCCACCAACTATAAAATGCATCTGCATTCCAGAAACATTAAATGTGAACAGGCCTTCTCCCTGGAGGTGAAGAAGGCTCTGGGGTCTTACGCAGTCATACCCCTGTGACTGGCAAGGTGTCAGCCACACAGTAGAAGCTGAGCTGAACTGTGATTCATGAGATGGGGTTAGAGGAGGAGGAGGGGTAGGGGAAGCAGGAGGGAGAGGACAGGAGAGGAGGGAGGAGAGGAGCTGGAGGGGAGAGAAACTTTTCAGGTGCCCCAATGCCGACCATCTCCCTGGTGCTGTAGGTGGGGAGCAGGATGGTGACTGTTGGCACAGGCTGCATACTGCTGGGGGTGGGCGTGTTTGGGAAGATATCCAGGAGGAAGGGGAGGAGGGGGAGAGAGGGAAGCAGGAGAGGAGGAGAAGGAGGAAGGGGAGTAAGGAAGAGGAGGAAGAGAAGGAGGAGGAGGAGCTGGAGGAGAAAGAGGAGGAAGGGGAGGAAGAGGAAAAGGCTGGGGAGGGGAGGAGCAGAAGGAGGAGGGGAGGACGGGGAGGAGGAGGGAGGGGTGCACCAGCTGGGCTTGGAGAGGAGCCCCTCTGACAGCCTGCAGGGGCATGGGAGGCCTGCTCCAGTCCCTGCTGTGTGCTCCCTCCGGGCCCAGTTCTGACTTCTCC
>NW_003852444.1:9040161-9042274 GCF_000181295.1 Otolemur garnettii
CCTCAGAGGTCTACTCCCTGCCCTGGGGGGTTGGCACCAAGTTCTGCACATCCCCCTGCACCCGGATTCTGCCCTTCTGGCCCACGAGGAGACCAGGAGGAGGGCCAGGAGAGGTGGGCCAGAGCCAGCACAGCCTCTGTTCCTGGGAATGCTCAGAAACCGGGATGTGAGAACCAGCCCTTGTCACAACCCACGCACCACGGGAACAGGCTGATCCCCACCCTCCACACCTGCACGTGACTGCCAAAGAAGTGCAAGATCAGCCAGCGTGCTCCCACCTGGCCGTGGGCCCCGTGCCCAGCCTCAAGCACAAGGTGGCCAGGTGTCCACACGCAGCCCTGCTCTCCCACATGCTCTTGGCAGTATTTTGATGTGTGGGAGGAAGAGGCCTGCACTAAGGCAGGGCTGGGGACAGGGCTGTTGGCTGAGAGAGACAGGAAGGTTCTGTGCTTCTCCCAAGGGTCGGGGTCCCTGCAACTGCCCCATCCCCTCCCTCTCTGGGCTGCGAAGTAGCAGGGAGACCCTTGCTGTTCCCACACCCTGACTTCCTGGTGCTCCAGCCCCTTCCATGTCTGGAAGCTGCAGCCTGGTCTTGTCCACCTGAGCAGCATGAAGGCCAGTGGCCTGTGTGTTTCCATCACACTCTGCTGTCCTTGTTCTGCCCACAGTTCCCCTGGTCTCCCCAGTGCTCTGCTGCCTGTCCTTCAGGAGTTATGGGCCAGGGGACTTACGGCCCCTTCCAGGGAGGGCAGGGGCCAAAGTCCAGGTGTGGTAGGGCTGGACTTAGCATGCTCAGACCCCAGACTCTTTGTTTACCAGAGTGGACTGCAGGCTGCTGGGAAGTTGAGCCAAATCTGCTACCTTGGGCTTCTCCAGAAACTTCCACCGTTTCCCTAGGGGTCTCAATCTTATGACTTCAACTTTTGATAGGCAACATATTGAACTAGCAAGAAAAAAAGTCCATGCTGTCTCTCAACACCTTCCCCATCAAGAACTCTATCCTTGCTTGGCCAAACCCTCTCCTTCAGGAGAAGGAAGGGGAGACATTTTGCTGGGGATGAGAGGGGAACAGCTGACGTTGTTCCAGAGGCTCCTCTGCCCTCCACCCTCACTCATCTTTGCTTGGCATGGGGGGTGTTGCCCCCTGTGACCTACTTCCCAAGGCTTGTTGATTCTGTCTGCCAACATGTTGGCCAGGAAGTGTGTGTGTTTGTGTGTGAAAAGTAAGGATGGTGTATGTGTGTGGGTCCACCAAGCACATCTGTCACTAATACGGGTATGAGAGCTACGCATCCCTGCTCTGAGTGCACACATAGTGGAGATGGGTGTGTGCCGGGAGGCTGAACAGGGTGCACACACTGTGCTCTCAGCCTTGTTTCCTTCCCTCCCGGAACTCCTCCATTAAAACCTTCCATCAGCCTTTCATGCCACAGGTGTCTTTTAATACCCCGTGAACCCAGAAGAGGGAGGGGTCACGAGGTGAGCAGGAGGGGCCTAAGATCTGGCTTTGGGATAGGGAGATAGAAGTATTTCTCCAAGTGGAGGGGTCCAGAGGCGGGGATGCAAATGAAATCCAGTGGTTCTCAACCTTCCTAACGCTGCAACCCTTTAATACAGTTCCTCGTTGTGGTGAACCCCAACGATAAAAGTATTTTTGTTGCTACTTCATCACTGTAATTTTTGCTACTGTTATGAATCATAATGTAAATATCTGATATTAGGCGACCCCTGTGAAAGGGTCATTTGGGTCCCAACCCACAGGTTGAGATTAGACCTTGGATTCCCCTCAGTTCTTCTGTGTGGTGGGAACACAAGCCCATGGGGAAAGACTGATAGAGAAGAAGGAGATGACCTTCAGTGATGAAATTACAAGCCCACTCTGGTAGGGATGTATAATTCCGACTGTCTTTATTGGGTGAGTGGCCAATCTGGGGCATTTTGAACCAAGGTCCTGAGGTCTCCAAAACTGCTTGTGAGGCACCCTAAGGAGGAGAACAGACTCCACCCTGCCTTCTGGGATGATTCCAATCACTGTCCTCTGAAGTACGTGGATCTAGGGAAGAAGGACAATTACCACTAACATGAGGGAATTTCAGTCTTTTTTTTTTTTTTT
>NW_003852444.1:9042342-9051655 GCF_000181295.1 Otolemur garnettii
CCTCCAACTCCTGGGCTCAAGCGAGTCTCCTGCCTCAGCCTCCCAAGTAGCTGGGACTATAGGCGCCCGCCACAACGCCCGGCCATTTTTTTTTTGGTTGCAGCCATTATTGTTGTTTGGCGGGCCGGGCTGGGGATTCGAACCTGCCAGCTTAGGTGTATGTGGCTGGCGCCTTAGCCACTTGAGCCACAGGCGCTGAGCTGGGAATTTCAGTCTTGAAGGGGGTGAGGAGGTGAACTGGGGGATGGAGTGTGATAGTCAATTGTGAAATGGACCATGGTGATCATGATACCCAAGGACAACCCCGAATGATGCCCCATGACCGAATTTGCTCAGCCAGTCCTGGAGTTCTGTAGGAGAGGGTGGCATCCTGTGTGCTTGGAAGCTGAGTGATAATGAAAGGAAAGAAAACATAGAGAATATCCCAAAAGATATTCCAAGCTGAAAATACCTTTAAAAGCTTCTGACTCGGAGGTGCCTGTGGCTCAAGGGAGTAGGGCACTGGCCCCATATGCTGGAGGTGGCAGGTTCAAACCCGACCCAGCCAAAAACAAAACAAACAAAATAAAACCGACAGGATTAAAGCTTCTGGCTCATGGGAGAATGCTAAAAGAAAGGGAGGATCTTGTAAATCTTCCTCTGACCTTGAAGCCTAGCATCACTGTGGCCCAGCAAACCCCCTTGGCTCTGCCCTGGTGTTTGCGTAGGTGGTCACAGCCTCTGAATCCCCCGTGGAGCCACACATGAGATTGCTGTGGAATTAGGTCCTTTGGGCTGCAGATATGAAAAGTTAACTTAAAAAATGGGGCATGGGATCTATTGGTTCTTGCAAGTGGAAAGGAAGGAAATTACGAGAGCTCACAGACCCACAGGAGGAACCAGAGGAGCCAGGGCCTGAAGGATGAGACTGAGGCTTCTCTCCTCTTTCTCTCTCTCCATCTCCCTGTGCTGCTTCTCCTTGCCCATGTCTGTCCTCTGCATCTGAGAGTGATGCTCCTCCCCTGCCAGGTGTACAGTCTGCCACTGTGACTGCAAAGGTTAAAGAAAAAGACAGCCTTCCACACTGGCTCTACCAACACCCTCCCAGGGAGGACTATGGTAGCACAAGGTACCCCATGTGAGGAAATTTAGTACGTGCTGAGTTTGAGGACTTTATTCTTCCTCTAATAGTTTTCCAATGGATGCTGTGATAAATTAGCACAAGCCAGGTGGCTTAAAAGAACATAAATTTATTTTTTTTGAGGTTTTAAAAATTAAAATTTTAATTTAAGATAATTGTAGATTCACCTGCAGTTAAGAAATGAAACATAGTGGTCCCATGTGCTTTTTACTCAGTGTCCCCCAATGGCAATGTCTTGAAAAACTACAGTACAATATTATGACCAAGATAATGGCATTGATAAAGTCAAGCTACAGAGCACTTCCATCCCCACAGAGATACTTCCTATTGTCCTTTTATAATTTTACTAACCATTCTTCCATTCCTCCACCTCATCCCTAACCACTGGCAGCAAAGACCCTGTTCTCTAAGCTCTAAAATTTTGTCGCTTCAAAAATGTTATACATGAAGATCAGTCAGTTAAGATCCAAATTCATCGTAAAAAAACTTCTACATACCTCATTGCTGAATATCCCTATGGTCACCTTCAAAGTACTCTCCTGGGGCAACTGGAGCACATAGTGATACTCACCAATGAGATATGTATTACTCCCTCCAGGATGAGTTCATGAATTCAATTGTCCAACCTCATACGATGACTGCTCTGATGACCATTCCAGAAAAAGAGTTCCAAAATTCCTTTGAAGGGTGGACTAGGTTCTGGCATTGGTGCAAAGCTTTTCAAGGGGAGTACCTCGAAGGTGATCATAGTGAAAGGCTATGAGGCTATCACTATGAGGTAGGTACGCAGCACTTTTTCTAGGATGAGTTTGCAAACTCACTGTCCAACCTTGTAAATGATGTCATATACCTTTTGATCTTTTGAGATTGGCTTTTTTCCCCACTCAGCATAATTCCCTGGAGATTTAGCTAAGTTCTTTTGTGTCTCAATAGTTATGCCATAGCTTATTTAACTATTCCCCTGTGATGGGACATCTGGGTTGTGTTCAGTTTGGGGGCTATTATGAATAAAGAGACTTAATTCTTAAGAATTCTTCAGTCTCTTAAGAATAAGAGACTTATTCTTAATTTATTAAGAATAAGTTTATTCTTTTACAATTCCGGAGGTCAGAAGTCCTAAATCTTCTAGAGGTAAAACCAAGGTGTTGGTGGGGCTGCTTCCCTTGGGAAGTTCTAGGAGAGGACCATTTCCTAGCCTTTTCCAGTGTCTAGAAGGGGCCTGCATTCCTTTGTTGATGGCCCCTTCCCTCTCTTAAGAGAATAACATTCCAGCCCCTGTGTTCCTTGTCCCATCTTCTGTTCCCTTTGATGTTCCTGCCTTCCTTTTATGATGACCTTTGTGATTATGTGACCCACCCAGTTAATCTAGAATAAGCTCCTCATCTCAAGATTCTTAACTTAGTTGTATCTGCAAAGTCCCTTTGTATATAAGGTGACGTTAACAGGTTTTGGTGATTAGGATATGGATCTCTTGTGGGGCCATAATTCAACCCATTACATACAGTCTGTAGTTAAAATCCTGTACAGTAGTCCCCCTTTATTCTTGGTTTCTCCTTCCCTGGATTCAGTTACCTAAAGTCAACTGAGGTTTGAAAATATTAAATGGAAAATGCCAGAAATAAACAATTCATAAGTTTTAAATCACATGTTGTTCTGTGTAGCCTGATGAAATCTTCCATCCTGCCTGAAACCGCCCTTGCTCTAGTGCACTGTGTAGATGAGACTTGTCTGATAGTCACTTAGTCACCTTCTTGGGGATGGGATCAACTGTCATGGTATCACCCTGCTTATGGTCAAATAAGCCTTGTTTTACATAAAATATAATATTGTTAAATTGTTCTACTTTATTATTAGTTTTTATTACTCTTTTACTGTGCCTAATTTATAAATTAAACTTTATCTTTAGGTCTGAATGTGTAGGAAAAACATAGTGTATATAGGGTTCAGAACTGTCCCTGATTTCTGGTATCCTCTGGGGATCTTGGACTGCATTCCCCGCGCTCCAAATCCCTGATAAGGGGGATTTACTGTATTGATTACAGTCTCAGTCTGTTTGGGATGCTACAAAAAATACACTACCCTGAAGGACTTACAGCAACAGAAATTTATGTCTCTGAGTTCTGGAGGGTGGGAAGCCCAAGTTCAAGGCTCTGTGTTGGTGTGACTTGACATAAAATAATTAACACATACTTAGTGCATTTTGCACTGAACTGAGGGGATCTGGGAGGCCAACACCTACAAGCTCTCTGCATGGAGAGAGATGTGGCAAACAGGCTGTGAGGTGGCAGGGTCCCCACAGCCTGGGGAGACATTCAGGGAACGACTCCCAGCTGCTTCTTCTCCTTTAACAACAAACATTCTTTTCTCCTCTGCCAGAAGCCCCCGTATACTTTCCTTAGTATCGACAAGCACACAGCTCTTCTTCCTTAATCTTTACTCCAGGTGTTAAGTTTTACCTTATTAAAGATACTATATAAATAAAGCTGTTTCCACAGTTCAATGCTGGCTGCAGTCATCGGCTGTACCCGTCATTCTGATCCCATCTTTTGCCCCTTGTGTCCATCTTTCCCACCATTCCCACTCAGGTTATTTCTCCTTTCCTGAGCTGGTTCCAAAGGAGAGACAAGGGTGCAGCCTCGCCCAGTGATCCTCATGGGCTTTTATTGTAGTCAGGCATGAGAAAATATGGCACAGTGACAAGCTTCAAAGACAGAGTCAAGGTTACTAAACAAGGAGTTTTTCTTTACCTGTATGATTGGATTAATGCATTCTGTTTACTGCACTTCTCTCTTGCCTTCCTATCACTACTCAATATGACTTAGGGTTGGAACAGTGTGCTGTGTCTAGTGAGTATTATTTTTAGTGCTCAAGGCTGCAGTGATGCTTGGATTTCGTTCAGATCACTCTGTCCCTAGTGCCTAGCACTTTTAACCCTATGCTCTATCCCACAGCTCTGAAAAATTAGTGCCTAGTTAGGGTCTTCTTCCTCACGGATGTACACCTTCACACAGCAGAAGGAGAAAAGAATCTTTCTGGGGACTCTTTTATATGGGAACTAATTCCATTCATGAGAAGTCCATTCATGATGGACTAATAACCTCCCAAAGACCTCCCGACACCAACAACTCAGGGGTTAGGATTTTAACATACAAATTTCAAATAGACACAAACATTCAGATCACGGAATTTATAGTATGGCAGCTATTCCTGAAGAAAAACAGCCACAGGCTGGGCTCAGTGATTCCCACCTGTAATACCAGCATTTTGGAAGGCCAAGGTGGGAGGATTGCTTGAGCTCAGGAGTTTGAGATGAGGCTGAGGAACACAGCAAGACCCCATCTCTACAAAAATAATTTTAAACAGGGAAGAAAGAAAATGAGCCTGAAAATCTTCCATACTTTGGGAGATTGATGTGCCTTTAGAATTCACTTTACTAGCTATAAATTTTCACCCTGTGAAGCTGAGTCAGTTCTTACTGATAATAGGGGTTTCCTGGTTACATGTTCACGTCCACATTTCTCAGTACACTGCCCAGAGTCCACGTGGTCCTCACTTTCAAGGAAGATGTCTCTTTGCAGATGTGCCCTTAATTGGTGAAAAGTCATGGGGTTTTTTTTTTTTTTTCCACCATTTCTAAAGTGAAGTTTCCTAACCAATTCTGCTCTTTTGAAAAAGATTTTTATTTCTAATATAAGTACCTTGTGTTGATTTTATAATGTATCTACTTTGTTCTTACAAGATATTTTGCAGTCTTAGCCCACAAAAAAAAAATTGACATTTTTATGTAACTTGTGATTCCTCTAAACATTTTAATTTTTGTAACCTTTGCAGAAGTCTACTGGAGGTTGATTAACAAATTAACACTTTAATTCAGGATAGTGAGGAATGAGTAAGAACTTTAATGCCAGCTCCTACAGGCCCTTTTGACTCGGCTTTTGCTTTGAACTTCACACCACTGGATTTTCTACTTATGCACCTTTTTCTTGTTGGCATTTACACACCCTCCTTCCCTGAGAATGTTTCTGTCCCTCTCTCCAATAATCCTGTCTTAACAATTGGTGACTTCGTATCCACAGAGCTCATCATTCCCACACCCTGAGCTCTCAGTTCCTTGAGCTCCATGGTAATTGGCCTTTTGCTATCTCAATTCCTCATTCTGTGGTTAAATCTCTATGTCTAGGCTTTGGGATTACCAGTAGCCACATTTCCTATAATCCTTGATTTCAAGCAATTCTCTGACCCACCACCTCCTAGTTTTTGAACTCACTATGTCTAGTCCCCCAAGTCCAATAATGCTTTAACTTTCCAGGATCTGAATCTATCATCCTCCCACCTCACTCTTGTCCTCTCTTTCCTCTTTACCAAGCCTCAATTCTATGGTCAGTGGACAATCACCTTCTTGCATTCTTCTTCTTCTTCTTCTTCTTTTTTTTTTTGAGACAGAGTCTTGCTATGTTGCCCTGAGAAGAATGCCATGGTGTCATAGCTTGCAACCTCAAACTTGGGCTCAAATCATTCTTTTGCCTCAATCTCTCAAAGAGCTGGGACTACAGGCGGCCACCACAGCACCTGGTTAACCTTGCGTTTTTAATGCTCTTGGTTCACTCTCTCTTCATCACAAAACCTTGACAATAGGTGAGCATCAATTGTCCACTCTGTGCCTGCTCCCGTGCCCCTGAACATCTCTGGAAAAACCACACAACTGAGCTAATTGGTTTTAGATTCACGACCATGAACTTCACGTGGGTGGGCTCTCAATGCTGCCTGGCAGGCAGACCATCTTTTCCGCATCCACTGCACACTGTCTTCTGTCTAGTTACTAAAACCCTTTCTACCTCCATCCTGATTCTGATTCTCAGTTTCTTATTTCACAGAGAAATCTGTAGAGAAGCAATAGGAAGAGAACTTGGGCCAACAAATGCACCTCTCCACTTCTGCGCCTATCCTTAGCTTTCTCTCCTGTTAGGTTAATGAGCTGCCTAATTTCTCCTGAAAGCTGCGCCTCCTCTTGTTTTGGAGACGGTTCCCGGATTCCCATCAAGGATTTTGCTGTAACACTTCTCTTCTCTTGCATCATCAAATTTTCTCTTTCTTTTAATGATTTTTGCCAGCATAGACACTTGCTGTTATTTCTACTAATTCAATAAAAAGATCTTGGGTGGCACCTATGGCTCAAAGGAGTAGGGTGCCGGCCCCATAGGCCGGCGGTGGCAGGTTCAAACCCAGCCCCAGCCAAAAAAAAAAAAAAAAAAAAAGTGTGATCTTTGTGTGTGGCATGATGGCCTTAAAGGAATAGGGTCTGGCCTGTATAAAATGCTATAATAAAGATATTACAGACCCAGGACCTGGGCTTCACTGCTCTGGAAGAGCCAGATAATTCTCACACCAGTCAAGAGCAACCCTGTCCTCCCTCCTGCCCCTTCACAGTCCTGGCAGCTTTTCAGTCTGTTCCGTTCTGCTCTTTCTTTCTGTCCTTTGGTTGACACCCCTTGCACTTCAGAATGCTCACTGTGCTCTCTCCAAAAGGCTGCCAGCCAGCCAGGCTCAGTTTTTCTGGTGTGTTTTCTGTGCCGTATTACTTATAATGTGCTGTCACCAGGGAGCCACAGCAGGATGAACAGTGGCAGAGGAGTGCTAGGTCCCTGTCCCAGACAAGTCTTCCCAGCTCCTATGAGATGTCCTTTTTTGTAAGAACTCAGGGTTTCAGAGTTTCAAAGACAAGACAGTTTTGTGAGAAGCATATGCAAAAGGGACAGATTCTGACATTCCCACAAAAGCACAAAAGCTGGTTTTGTCCAGAGTCTACATTGGAGAATTGTCTCCCTTTTCTCCCCAGTAGCTAGTGGACCAGAGCTAATTGACAGGCATAGAGTAATTGGCTTGATGCAATCAGTATGATGTGAAACCAGGTTATCCGAACCAGAGCCAGGCTCAGGCCGGGCACAGCCCTGCCCACACGGCATGGAGTAATTGGCTTGATGCAATCAGTGTGATGTGAAACCAACTTATCCGAACCACAGCCAGGCTCAGGCCAGGCACAGCACTGCCCACACAATCACACAGTCTGCACTCACTACACACCCATCTTCTGGAACTCAAGGCTTCCATGCACTCCAAGGTCAAATCTGTGTTCCCCTCAAATCTGCATGCCCCTTGCAGGCAAGGTGGTGCCTAGGCCTGCAGCCTCCCAGTTTCCCTCCTCCAGTCCCTTCCTGTCTCTTCTGCCTCCACCTTGACCTTCATGGGCCCCACAACCCAGCTGTGGCTCCCTCTGTGAACTTGGATGACTGGCTTCATGTTTTTGTGTCCTAATTCTAAGGAAGTAGGCCGACTGGCGCTTTTTGTGTCTTTCTCTTTAAAACAACAGACATGCTCGCCATTCATTAACGTACTGGGTGGAAAAGAGGAATAGTTGGAGGTGAGGGAATGTGTGGTTCTTTTCTGTTAATTGGTTGTGAGCTTCAGCCAAGTTGTTGTTTCTTCATCTGCTAAATGGAGGAAACACTGGCTGCCAGCCTCCCCAGGGAGCTGTTATAACAACAACATAAAAATTCCCCAGGGGTGTTCATCAGGTTGGCCAACTACCGTACCCAGTTTTCTTATTAAGTGCTTATTTATGGGGATGCTGTGAAGACATTTTTATACAATAGATGTATAACACCGAATTAAAGAGATTGCCCTCAATAATGTGGGTGGGACTCGCTCAATTAGTTGAAGGTAGGTTCAGAAGGAGCTGAGGTTTGCGGAGGAGAAATTCTGCCCCCACATTGCAGCCTCAACTCCTGCCTGAGTCTCCAGCCTGCAGCATTCCCTGAAGATTTCAGGCTTGCCGTCCTCACCGTCACGTGTGAGCCGATTCCTTTTTTTTTTTTTGCAGTTTTTGGCTGGGGCTGGGTTGGAACCCATCACCTCCAACATATGGGGCCGGCGCCCTACTCCTTGAGCCACAGGCGCTGCCTGTGATTCCTTAAAATAAATTTTGGTGTTTCTTTACCTATTGGAGCTGTTTCTCTGCAGCACCCTGACTGATGCAGCGCTGACTGAGAGAGAAGAGACGTGTCATGATACTGGACTCCTGCCTGGTAGGTGTTGGGGGGCGAGAACCTGGGAAGGGCATTTCCTGCAATAAATATAGCCGGATGCCAATAGCCATCAAAGCCCGCTGGAGTTGGGGAGGGAAGCAGAGGTTGCGGAGGCCTGAATGTCCCATGCCCGCAGTCTGGGACATCACCCAGCATAAGGCTGTGGGGAGCAGGGACATCTCCCTGTCCCGTGAGGTCCACTCTGATGAGGGGACCCTAGCACATACTATTTCAGGGATAAAGTTGCAGCCTCAGACTTACAGGATCAGGGTGGGGCATGGTGCCGAGGGAGGGGCTGGCCAGAGCGGGGTCATCTCCCTGGAGGTCTCTCTATGACATGCCACTCTCCAAAGCCTCATTTCTTCTTTCCCACTCAGCTGGGCTGACCAGAGTCCCAGGGTTTCTCTTGCCTTCCTTTCCATACGAATTTTGGCTACCCTTCTTCAAGGAGTCCTCACCTGCCCAGCCACTTAGAAAGCCTTTACCTGCCCCGGGTCTGGGCATACTTAAGGTGGGAAGTGCTGGGCAGAGCTCTAGTCCTCACCTATCCCTAGGGAGACTCTTGGAGCTGCACAGGACAGAACAGTAAGAGCTGGGGCTTTGAATCAGACAGGACTGGGTTTGGGTTTGGGTCCTACAATGTAATCTTCATGTCAGATTCTCACAAGGAGTGAAACAGGCTTGGCATTTGGGAGGCCTTCCGTGGGGGGTGCTGCTAGTTATTATGATTTATACACTGTAAAGAGCCAGGCAGACCTTTTCCCTCTACACACCCAGTGTATTCTTGGGGTTTTCCGGAGAAACAGAACCAATAGGGTGTGTGTAGACACAGAGAGAGGAAAAATTTAAGGAACAGGCCATGCGATTGTGGAGGTGCAAGTCTGAAATCTTCAGGGTGGACTGGCAGTGTGGGGAGAACTGCAGTTTGAGTTAGAGGCCACCTGCTGGCAGAAGTCCCTCTTCTTCTGGTCAGTCCTTTTCTCTTAAGGCCTTCAGCTAACTGGAAGCATAAGGGGAGTCATCTGCTTTACTCAAGGTTTACTGATTTAAATCTTGGTAAAAATTTAAAAATACCTTCACAGGAACCTCTAGAATATTGTTTGACTGTATT
>NW_003852444.1:9052130-9088198 GCF_000181295.1 Otolemur garnettii
CCTGGGCCTCAGCTCACTGGTGCACCCATAATAGAAGCACAGCTCTTCCATGACCTGGGCCTCAGCTCACTGGTGCACCCATAATAGAAGCACAGTGAGTGGGGCATGCCCGGGAGTAGGGCCAACTCCTAATACCAAACACCCCCAAAAACTGACATGGGACCACACTTTTCTTATGCTTTGTAATAATCAGAAACTAAAACTATCACAATGCTTCTGGGAAAGTCCATTCCAAAGAGTCCCAGAAGCTGTGGCAGGTGCAACCTTAGCTGCCAACATTCAAACTTGGGAACTGCCCACCCTCCTGCATGCCTTCTCCTCCCAGCTGTTGTGCATTACAGGTCTTCATCGTCAAAGGTCTCCAGGCATGTCAACATGAGCATCTCATCGTCCAGGGCTGGTTCCTGTAACACACGGGGAGAAAAGGTCTCCTTTCACCCCAGGCACACAGGAAGGCCCCCAGAGCTTGGGCGAGCCCACCTCCCCCAGTCTCTTCCTCACATCTCTTCAGCTGCACTTTTATCTCCAGCTTGAGATGAAACAAGCTTCTCTTCCTACACAGGAGAAGGTCCCATTTCCATTTTACTAGACTCAACACTCTGTGACCTCTAGAAACAATATAGCAGAAGTGGCTTTCTTTTTTTTTTTTTGGCCAGGGCTGTGTTGGAACCCACCACCTCTGGCATATGGGGCCGGCACCCTACTCCTTGAGCCACAGGTGCCACCCGAAGTGGCTTTTTTCCTATCCCGGGGATTTGCAAGATCCCATAAGAAAGAGGAAATCTTCAAGCTTTATGCAAGTGCCCAACAGAAGGTGGTGAGCTGCATCACGGTGTGCCCCCGATGGAACACTATGCAGCTGTTTGGTTTTTTTTTAAACAAGGAGATAGTTCTCTATCTGTGGGATATATTTTTTGAACAGTGCAAAACGCAAAGCAATGTGTATAGTAGGCTACTGTTTGCATCTGAAAAAATAGGTAAATATCTGTAGAATATCCTTGGATGAGTGTACAAGGAACTGATCCCGGCAGTTGCCTCTGGAGGAAGGTACCAGGTAATACAGGGACACTGCCTGGCAGGAGAGAGACTAAGTTTCCATTGTGCATCTTTTGACCACTTTTGAATTTTATGCCATACACAAGGGTTACCTATTAGGAGACTTTTTTTTTTTTTTTTAAAGAAGTAGCACTATATTTGTTTAGCAAATATTTCTCATTCCATTTATGATGGCCCCAGCCAACCACTTAGAAGTCTCCACTACCTCTTCCCCTGAAAGTATGTTCCTGGGTTTTTGCTCTGTCTGTTCCACCCCAGCAGACAATGACCCTGCAGACTGATATCCCTGCACATCAGGGTCAATCCCCGTGGACCCCAGGCAGCATCCCTACTCCAGTCAACCATCTGAACAATGTGGGACCTGGCCCAAGGGTGACAATCAGGTGCAAGGATGACCTGTGCAAACAAGGCTTTTCAGACTTCCCCACACTTTCCCCACAGGGAGAGGGGTGCCAGAAAGGTGGGGTCAGGTGGTTTCTAGAACAATCACATGGGCCCCTGTTCAGGGAGAAGACAAGATTGAAATTTCCCTCTTTACAACAGAATCTGTCAAAGCCCAAGATCTGTCCCAGAGCCACCAGGACAGCTTGTTCAAAATACAGATTCCTGGGCCCAGCTCTCACAGCACAGAGTGGGAATCTTGAGGCACCAAGAACAGGCCCCAAGGCAATCCTTGGGAGTGCTGCCATTTGAGTATCTTTACCTTACAGGGATCCTCTACTCCCTGCTGGTTCTGTCTTTCCTGCCATATGTGGAGAAAGGAAGGAAAGAAAGCATAGACTGTCCTTTTAATCTTTGCAAAGTCCTGGAAAAGTAGACTAATTGTGCGGGAGAGAAAGTGGGGACTCTTGCTCTAAGGAGCAGCCAGCCAAGGTTTGGTGGGGAGCAAGCTGCAAGGAGGGGCTCTTAACTGCAAAGGGGGCTTCACAGTGGCCGGCAGAGGGAAATGAAGAATTGGTGAGAGGAGGACCCAGTTATACTCAGCCTACTGAACAGGGGTCCTAATTATCTTCAGACAGACATTTGCTACTATTATCGTTTGCCTTTAAAAATAAACAGTTGTGCTTTTTGCTAAATTAGTAGAGAAAATCCATGGTTATGAATCTGAAAGGGCCAGTCTCCTTGGTGGCTCAAGCATAAGCCACCTCCTCCCCATGAAAGCTTCCAAGAATAAACTCCCTAACCAAGACTTACCACTACTCATGTCACGGTAAGTGGCATAGTCAACTTTTGGAAGCAGAAATTAATATTTTTCAAGAGCCAACAGTAAATATTCCCCTGAGGTCTTAGAAGATGATGGAATAGCCCAGCCTTTTGGAAAGATGTCATCAAAGGCATTTATAAATGCCCGCTAAGAGCCAGGACTCTGGGATCTGGACCTTGAATCAAAGGGCTCCCATTCCTGGTCTGCCCTGAAGGACATCCTTCTGTTTCTTTCCTCAGTTTCCCCAGATGTCTTCTGCCCACAGGATACATCAAGCTGCGGTTGACCATCCATGGAGTAGGCGAGAGAAAATGAAAGATCTCTACACAGTGGCCTCTCCTGGTGTGACAGAGGGTGAAGTCCAGCGAGGGCCCATCCTAAGGGAGTGGGCAGAGGTCTCACAACACACTCTGCTCTGTCCTACCTGTTTTAACTGACTGTTAACATAGCAAAGTCCTTTAAAGAAATCGATGATCTGCATATAGAGCTGAAACTTTTCCTCAGAATTTTCTGCATTGAAGATGGCAAACATTGAACTACAACAAAAGAAGAAAGAAACAGCAAGTAGTCAGGCTCCTAATCTTTCCTCTCTGTTCCCCACCCCCCAAATGTTTGGATTACTGTGTGAACTATGCAATTCAAAATTCTCAAACAGCCCAGACCTCTTCTGCAAAGGTTTGTATTGCCTCTGTTCAAATGTCATGCCTGGAACCTTCTAGAAAAATTGAGATCATGGTGAGACTGGCTCTCGTCCCCTAATTTAGTATTCTGAGCTGTAGCCTCTGGAAATGGGAGCAAGATTTCCGCTACCCCTCAGAGTCGACCTGCAGCAATACCCTATGGTTCTGGCCACCTGACACTGGTAGGGCCACTCAGGGAGATAGGTTTGAGCTCTGTCCCCTAAGATGCCCCAGATGTGGAACTCAAGCCCTGGTGTAGAGAGGAGGCCTGTTTTGCAGGCTTCTTGCCCAGCACCTTCCTGAGACAAGGTGGAAAGCCCCATGTGACTGGGACCTTGGAGCACAGAGGTTGTGAGCTGTTTAGGGCAGTCAGCGTTGTTTTTTTTTTTTTTTTTAAAGAGACAGAGTCTCACTTTATTGCCCTTGGTAGAGTGCTATGATGTCACAGCTCACAGCAACCCTCAACTCCTGGGTTTAGGCAATTCTCTTGCCCCAGTCTCCGAGTAGCTGGGACTACAGGCGCCCACCACAACACCCAGCTGTTTTTTGTTGCAGTTTGGCTCAGGCTGGGTTCAAACCCACCACCCTTGGTATACAGGGCTGGTGCCCAGGGCAGTCAGAGTTTTAACCTCCCTTCCTCCTGGGAGAAGGTCCTATCATCAGCTTAGCAACCCTCTGTCAGCATTCCTGCCTTTTCTAGAGAAAGAAGGAAGCATTTTTAATAGGTTGCTTTTGTAGAAGGGTAAGTAGTTCTCAATACTGCCTGGCAAGTACACTTTGGCAACTTCTTGACAAAGTTATCTTAGCAGCTCAAGCCTAGCACAGAAATTGGAATGCCCTCTTCCAGCCAGTTTCAGCAAACCAAAACTCCCCACACAGTTTTGGAGAGGACAAAGCAATCCTGTCACTCCCACTTTTCCTCAAGTCCACCTAGGCCTGGGTGGAGCAGGAAGAAGGGAGAGAGAGACAAATGCTGATGTCCGGTTTGGCTGCAGGTCTGCTCCAGGCCCCAAGGCCTCAGCACCATAGCCCAGCCTCCCACCAGGAGGATAATGGAGATACTCGCTGGGACCGTAAGGACGACTGTCACCCTCACTCCCAAGGCAGAAAAACTAAATGTCCAGGCTTCGGTTAGCTATGACTCCAGGACAGGTATGTCCTTTTGGGCATAAGACCATAGGTTTTCAAGCAAAGTAGCAAGAAAATTTCAGTCCTAAACTAGTCCTCTCTCAGAAAACACCCCTTTGGGATAGAGTTAGTTAAACTGCTTCTTTTGAAAATTTCCCAAATTCTATTCTGTGTTTCCCTACTTCATGGGGCCAGCCATTCCCTTCCGCTCCAGCCCCATCATACCCACTGCCATCAGTGCTATGAACAGCAGCCTCCTCCAGGCCCAGGACACAGGCCAGTTTCCATGTTGGCCCCAAAGCCTCTGCCCACTTCTCCTGCCAGATCAACTGCTGTGACCCACCCTTAAGCTGCCTGGCACTAGATGCTACAGACTGTGTCCCCTTGAAACTGACACAGTCTATAGCACCCAGTCTTAGTAACCCCCAAGGTGATGGTATTAGAAAGTGAGGCATTGGGAGGTGATTAGGTCATGAGGGTGGAACTCTCATTCATGGAATTAGTGCCCTTATAAAAAAGGCCCCAGAGGGCAGCACCTATGGCTCAAGGAGTAGGGCGCCCACCCCATTTACCTACCGGAGGTGGTGAGTTCAAAACCCACCCCAACCAAAAACTGCAAAAAATAAAAGAAATAAAATAAAGAGGCCCCAGAGAGATTCCTTGCCCCTCCCACCATGTAAGGTTATATCCAGAATATGCCATCTGGGAGGAAGCAGTCCTCATGAGACTCCTGAATCTTCTGGCACCTTAGTCTTGGACTTCCTGGCCTCCAGAACCACGAGGGATGAATCCCTGTTGTTTATAAGCCACCCAGTCTATGATGTCCAGTGTAAGACTGGACTTAGAGCAGGGATAAGCAGGATGAGGCACTCTGGGAAGGCTGTGCAAAGTGGCCAGAAGCATTTCCACAACCTGGAGCTGACAACCTGCTGTGTCTCAGCCCTGCACCAGGATGGAAGAATTATTTTTATTTTTATTTAAAACTTTTTGGTATAGATTTAGGGGGTATGAGTGCAGTTTTGTTACATGGATACACTGTGTAATGGTGAAGTCTGGACTTTTGGTGTAACCCTCACCTGATTAGTGCACATAATGCACCTTGAGTCATTTCTCATCTCCCCAACCTCCTACCCTCCTGCTCTTCCAAGCCTATTAGTCTACTCTCTATCTCATACACTCATTATTTAGCTCCCACCTATAAGGGGTGTGAATGGGTCCAGGGCACAGGCTGGTTTCCATGTTTAGCTCTACCTATAAGTGGGAGCTAAATGTGGTATTGGACTCTCTGTTCCTGACTTATTTTACCTAAGTTAATGGCCTCCTGTTAGGAGAAAAGAATTTTCTCCTCTGAGGTGCCCCAGATGATGCATCCTCAGGACAATAACACAATATTAGCACCAGCCCACTTTCAATCACAGAAAAAAGTGGATCACCGAGAACCTCCAATGAATTATGTACCCATGTGGGAGCAGTGCAGGAAAGGCTCCTAGTCCCCCCAGCGGGGCTGCACACACACATTCTCACACCCTCTCCCTCACCTGCAGCTAGATGGACTTGGAGCTTCACTCTTGTCCAGGAAACTGGCCACATCGAAGGCATCTTCAAAAAGGATCTGAAAGAAAGCACAGAACTTAATGTGTCAGAAATAACAGA
This sequence comes from Otolemur garnettii, assembly GCF_000181295.1. Lineage (NCBI taxonomy): Eukaryota > Metazoa > Chordata > Mammalia > Primates > Galagidae > Otolemur > Otolemur garnettii. Next base: position 9,057,852 of record NW_003852444.1, read on the forward strand.
CTAGGCTGCTGGGGGAGAGGTGAGTGAAAGGGCAGAGGACACCAGCATCCCACCTGGGTCCCAAGCCCAGGGGCTCTGCTCAGTGATCTTCTCGGAGGCTGAATACTAAAGCTCTACATTTCTGAGACAAACTATCAGCCCCAGACGTAGCTGAGAGAGACAGGAAGCTCTGGGAACAGGGTCTCCTCCTGCTTAAGCAGGTAGACGCTCAGGCAAGACTCAGGCCATTGTTGACACATTGCTCTATTTCCCTCCAGATGCTTCCCCAGGCATATTTTATCATTTATTTCCAAATTTGGAATCTTGCTACTTAGACAGATTTTCATCCCACTTTTCCCTAATTTGTTAAAGAATATTAAATGCGTTATGGACACATGATTTACCCTTAGGATCGCCAGATATAGCACATAAAAATACAACTTAACTTTGAGTTTCAGATAAAGAATGAATAATTTAAGGTAAGCATGTTCTGAACATTGCTTGGGACATTTTTGTATTAAAAATGTAACTGAGGCCGGGTGTGGTAGCTCATGCCTGTAATCCTAGCACTCTGGGAGGCCGAGGCTGGTGGATTTCTTGAGTTCACAAGTTAAAGACCAGCCTGAGGAAAAAGTGAGACCCCCCCCCATCTCTACTAAAAATAGAAAAACTGAGGCAAGAGGATTGCTTGAGCCCAGGAGTTGGAGGTTGCTATGAGCTATGATGCCACAGCACTCTTCTCAGGGCAACAGCTTGAGAATCTGTCTCAAAAAAAAAAAAAAAATGTAACTGGGCATGCTTTACTTTATCTGATATCCCATTGATATCGAAAGTCATGCCAAGGAGAGGCGAGGGAGTTCTCTGGCCCTGAGTTAGCAGGTACTAGCAGGGTCTCACCTCACCCCTCCCCGGGACCCACTGCTCTTCCCCAGGGGTCTGCCCGTTATGTCCCTTTCAGTTTGCTTCCCCAGAACTGACTCCCTTGGGACTCTGGTCCCCTTCCTAGTTTTCTGGACATTTTTTGGTGTCCTTCTACTTAATATCTCTTTGGTCACTTCAAGGACAATGTAGAAAGGGGCCATAGAAAGGCCTGGGCTTCCATGTCTATCAGCCCAAAAGCCCATCAGCTCCACATTTCTCCCCAGTAGGCCTGAAACAGTGACCCAGGACCTACATTCCTGTCTTCAACCAGTCAGCTCACCAAAGATGTAGGGCACACATATGCAAAACCCTCTCACAACCAGCCTGGGAAGGGACCCCCTCCCGTCCAGCCTCTGTGACCCTTCTGGAGTGCTCACTACACTCACTGGGTCTTGCCTTTCAGAACTAACATAGAATTATCCAGTGCCTTCTGGGCACACCTGACCCTGAGTCCAGCTGCTGGCCTCTAACACAACTGTTCCACAGTAGAACCTCTCCAGATGGACCACAGCTACAGCAGGTTCACTGCAGCCAATTTAGAAGCCACAGCAGGCTTCGTCCCTGCCTCAAGCATGAGCCCTCTCTGTCCCACCTACCTTATCACTCAGCCCTACAGTGGCCCAAACCTGGGCACAGCTCCTGGGCAGGGCTGAGAGAATCTGCTGACAGTTTCCCTTAACACCAGAACAACATCAGCCCACAGCCCTCCCTGAGAAAAGTCCAGACAAGCTGTTTTCATGATTTGGAGACATTAGATTCTATGTGTTTTCTCTCTGGATCTGCTCTCCTTTGAGAAAGTGTTCATGCTGATAAATGCATACAGTCAGATTTGATGGAATTGCTCAGGCTTTTAGTATACATAATCATGTGTGGCTTAACAGAGAGGATGCATTCTGAGAATTGTGTCCTTAGGTGATTGTATCATTGTGTGAATGTCACAGAGTGTACTTACACAAACCTAGATGATATACATGTTTTCATTTACATTTTTTATATGCAAAATGAAATGTCCCAGTACCAGTACTGAATATCAATCATTTCCCCTACTGATCTGCAATGCCAGTGTTGAGTGCCATATATCAGGTTTCTGTATGCTCCGTCATAATCTCAGGGGACCACCAGTGTACACGTGATACCTCATTGACCAAAACATTGTTATACAGCACATACCTGTATTTTCCTTTAGTCTTCTTTGGGTGAGATCCAGGGCAAGGCACTCTGAGGCTATAAAGACACCAGGCCTGGCCACCCTTTCACACTTGCCTCAGTTAAGAGGTCTTTATCTGCCAGTCATCTGGCTCTTCCTGAACCACTTTGGAGGAGAACTCACATCTTTTCAATAGTGGACCCAGCACTGGCGGACCAACAGATCAGAGTCTGGTGGACTGATGACTGGGTGGGGGAGGGGCCAAGACAGTAGCTGATAGACCTGTCACACATCTGTCCAGAGAGTCCCCTTCAGTAATGCCCGCGTGCATCAGTCCCCTGGGGCGCTTATTAAAGCCACAGATCGGGAGGCTCCACTGTCACGGATTCTAATTTGGTGAGTCTGGGGTAGGAGCCGGTACCCTCCCTTTCTACTGATCTCCATATGTGACACTGAGAAGCATGAGGAGGATAATGGCGGATTGACCACCAACAGGGGACTAACAGGCAGAGTGATTTGAAAAACGTGTGATGAAAGACACGCAATCCTTAAAGCAGAAACTGGGTGTCCTGGGCAAGTCATAGCGCTTGCTAGGTCTATAAACTAGAATAGGGTGACCAGACGTCCCGCTTTTGGCGGGACAGTCCCGATTTTTAACAATTTGTCCTGTGTCCCGCGGCATTTTAAAAAAGTCCAATTTTGGAAAGAATGCACCAACGGGCGGGAAAACAGGAAGGGAATATATGGTTTTCTGCTGCCATGTGGCTATTTTGTCAGAATATGAGTTTTATATTATTTTTGTTAATTTTATAATGTTAAACTGTAATAATAACAAATAATTGTTGAGAAGTGATTATCCAGAACTGCTTATCAAAGTTTGCATTGTTGTTAGGCCCTGCCCTACCCCGTCCCCTGCCCCGTCCCCTGCCCCGTCCCTTGCCCCGCCCCCGCCCCTGCCCCACCCCCCTGGCCAAGTTGCCCGCTTTACAAATGTTAAAATGTGGTCACCCTAAACTAGAAGGACAGGACTGGGTGATATATCTGTTACTCTCCAAGCTTGGGCCTAATAGCTCTGGAAACTTCAAGACTGATGGGAGCATTCCAGGTGTCCCTGAGGGTCAGAGGCAGTCTGAAGCTCTCTGGCCCTAAGAATCCACAGAGAGACCCTGGAAGACTAGTATGACGAAAGGGACCACCTACTGAGGGGCACTTGCAACATAAGGGCAAGGGGGTGGCATTTATTAGGTGGAGACCATGGATGCTAAATGTCCCAGCACTGCACAAGACGTGCAGAGAGGAAAGAAATCACCTGACCTGTGCGGTGGGAGAGGGGCGAGGACAGCCCCAGCCTGTGTAGTCTTCTGAGGCTCTGCTAATTCCAGAAGAGCAGCAGTGGGCCAGCTTTCATCTCACTGCAGAGCGACTGGAAATGCCACCTGACGCTCTGCCGCGAAGACCACAGTGGTCCCACCAGTGTCCTCTAACCCCAGCATCATCCCTTCACAGATGCTACACAGCCTCCTTTTGGCTGAGCTTGCTCAGCGCTCTTGGGGGCGGGACCGGTAGCCTTTCAGGGCCTGGACCTGATTGGTCCAGCTGTCCCAACTGCCAGTCATTGGTTCAGTGGGCTGGCAATCTGACCAGTTCTGGCCTATGAGAGGCAAAGAGGGGTATGGAGAGGTTTCTGAAAAAGTTCTTCCTTGCTCCTTAAGAATAAGCTTTCAGGGGGGTAACTTTATCCGCTGTCCAGGTGAAGGAATGAGGGCTGGATTGCTCCAGCTTCCCTCTCGGGGGCTGGCGGAGAAGGCTGAGAGCACAGCCTTCTGCTGGAGAGGCCGCAGGGCAGAGGGAAGGGAGGGGCTGAGCTGGGGTCTCCTCTCTGGATGTGAGCACTACATCTTTTCATGGTTTAATAATCAAGTCACTGGCTGCCAGAAGAATACCTTGTAGACAACCTTCTAACCCTGTTCTAATACCCATGAAAAACCCAAGAGATTAACAGGAGAAAAGCAGTGGCATTCCGCCGCCATGGAGGTTGGTTATGTTGAAAAAATCGGAAACCACCTGTGTGAGCCGGAATCCAAACAGCCCCTCAGATGAAAACTGCAAAACCCTGTCGTCCCTGGCCATGGTGGGAATGGACTTCCTGGCTCTCCAGGCCAGCCCGCGGGGCCTGCTCACCTCCTCCGGTGTGGAGACCAGCGAGCAACTGGCGCCCTGGCTGTCCATCCCGCTGTCCTTCATGCTGCCCTCAGGATGGGTGGACTCCTGAGCTGCTCCTGCATATTTCTGGGCCCAGGCCTGCAGGAGGCTGGCTTTCCTCTCCTCCGAAAAGTTCTGCCACAGGTGGGAGATGGCCGCAGAGACAATGGGCAGTGTCACCTCCTTGGAGGAAATGATCCCGTTGTCAGTCAGAAGGTCCATGGTCACCTTGTAAAAGCTGAGATACCTGGAACAGAAGTGGTGCCATCTCTCAGGCCTGAAGCTCAGGGGCGAAGCGGTCTCCTGAGAATTCCATTCCTAGCCTAGACCACAGCACAAGACTTGCCGCAGCGCCCTGGCCTACCAAGAACTTAACTGTACTAATCTGGGCAGGCCTCTGACACTTGGAGAATAGAGAAGCCTCTTAGAGGCCATGAAGGACATAGATTTGGGCCCCTCCCTAAGTCCTGCCAGTGTCCAGCAACATAATACCCTCTGCCCTATGGAACAGGAGAGGGGTGGCTTTTTAAGGAAACTCCTTAAAATTCTGAGCCCACGACTATGCAGGCCTGCTGTGACTCCTGCTTTACACTTAATTGAAAATTAATTTGGGGCCTATAAGTTGTGCCTTCAGGCTGTGGAGTGATCCTCCTTCTACTGGGCTAACACTGTGGAAGTCACCAGGGCTGCTATAGGGGCTTGAGTTTGTGGAGCAGGCTGTGGCCCTGATGTCTGAGCCAGCTGTTTACCGTGTTTCTTACTATGAGACCAGGGCAGATGTATGTGTGGGATCTTATGTGTGAGGAGGGTGTGGGGGTGTTGGGGAGCTTTAGCTCTCATAATCACCATCAACCCTCCCCCCACAAGGCACCCCAACAAAACACCCAGTCTAAGTAAAAACACTGGGTACTGTACAAATATGGCATCAAGACTATTTCTCTAGCCCCTCTACTTGTCTCATCCCCAAGCCCCTCCTATGTCAAGATTCTGGAGCTCCTGTGATTCAGGGACTGGTTTGAGTCATGCTAGAGGCTGCAGCAGACCCCCGCAGGAACTCCTATCCCTTTCCCCACAGAAGGGAGCTCCCCACCCAGTGTTTCACACCGTTCAAATTCCATGAGGTCTGGTGACAAAGTATCTGGGGACAGCAGGAGTTCCACATTTTTCTCCTCTACTTCCTCTTCCTCTTCTTCCTCTTCTTCCTCCTCTTCCTCTTCTTGGTCTTCCTCTCCCTCTTCCTCTTCTTCCTCTTCCCCCTCCTCCTCAGCATCCTTCCCCAAGGCCTCAGTTGGGCGCCAGGAGGAGGAGCCATTCTGAAGAAACCCATTTAAGAACAGGCTAAGGGAGAAAACAGAAACAATATCTAATATCGCTCATAAACATGGGCATAGAAAATGTAATTTTGGCAGTAAGATATAATCCAACTAAATATATATATATACAGTAGGACCCATACTTGACCACCTCCCTACATTGACCACCTCCTTGAATTGATCTAATTTTCATAGACTGGACATGCACCACGTGTGTGGGTCAGTACAGTGGGCCTAATTCCTAATGTTGAACAACTCCATTGTTACAGTCCCTTGCATGGTCAATTTATGGAGGTTCTACTGTATATCAGAAAAAGTTAATACTTTGTGACTTTATTCTAGGAATGCAAGGGCTGGTTCAGCATTTGAAAATCAGAATATTTCACCATATCAACAGACTAAAGAAGAAAATCCATATGATCATCTCAAAAGATACAGAAAAGGCAACTGACAAAATCAACGTCTGTTCATGATAAAAACGCTCAGCAAACTAAGAATATTAATAGAAGGAAACTGTCTCAACCTGGAAAAGGACAGCTACCAAACACCCTACAGCTAAAGTCATACTGAATTGTAAAAGACTATTTGTTTCTCCCTAAAGATCAGGAATAAAACCAGGACATCCAGCCTTACCACTGCTCTTCAAAATCATACTGGATCTTCTAGCCAGTCCAATAAGGTCAGCAAAAGAGGTAAAAGGCATACATACTGGAATGGAAGGAATCTGTCTTTATTTGTAGACCATATAATTATGTAGAAAATCTGAAGGAATCTACAACATGGCTAAAACTAAGAAGGGAGCTTAGCAAAGTTGAAGATATAAGGTTAATATATAAAAATCAATAGCATTTCTATATATACTTGCAATGAACAATTGGAAATTGAAATTTTAAGTATTTAGGTTTGTACCAAAAGATCAATCTATAAAGGAAAAGAATAAGTTGAATGCATCAAACTTTTATAATTCTGCTCTTGAAAAGATACTTTTTTTTTTGAGACTGAGTCTCATTCTGTTGCTCCAGACTAGAGTGCCATGGCATCATAGCTCACAGCAACCTCAAACTCCAGGGTTCAGGTTCCTTCTGCCTCAGCCTCCCAAGTAGCTGGGACTATGGGTGCTCGCCACAATGCTGTCTATTTTTATTAGAGACTGGGTTTCATTCTTGCTCAGGCTGGTCTTGAATTTCTGAGCTCAAGCAATCCTCTCAGAGTGCCAGGATTTCAAGTGTGATCTACCTTGCCCAGTCCTCAAAAGACACTTTCAGAGAATGAAACAACATAACACAATTTGGAAAGTTAGGACTTATGGGTATATTACATTGATATGCTCATATTATATATATATATATATAAGTGGATTATATATTGTGTTAAAATTGTGTTTAGTGATTGACTATACCTATAGGAATAATCCTCAAGGTATCATGTTGAGTTAAAAAAAGCAAGCTTACAAGAAGAAAACATAGGAAGGTTTTTAAAAATTATTTTTAGAGACAGAGTCTCACTTTATTGCACTTGGCAGAGTGCCATGGCATCACAGTTCACAGCAATCTCCAACTCCTGGGCTTAGGCGATTCTCTTGCCTTAGCCTCCTGAGTAGCTGGGACTACAGATGCCCACCACAACGCCTGGCTAAGGATTTTTTTAAAACTCTATAGCAGAGAATATCCAAATATCACCCCCAAACTCAGGTACCATAGTAGATTGATAAATTAAACTTCAATTTTACATGGCAAAAATAAAAAAACACAAAAAAAGTAAAAGCAAAATAATAAAACAAATGACCAAGGGAAAATTTTTTGCAAGTCATGTAATAGAAAGAGAACTAATTTCTCTGTATACATAAAAAGCTTGTGGCTTGGCGCCTGTGCCTCAAGTGGCTAAGGCACCAGCCACATACACCTAAGGTGGCAGGTTCAAATCCATCCCGGGCCGCCAAACAATGATGGCTGCAACCAAAAAGAATAGCCGGGCATTGTGGCAGGCGCCTGTGGTCCCAGCTACTTGGGAGGTGAGGGCAGGAGACTCACTTGAGCCCAGGAGTTGGAGGTTGCTGTGAGCTGTGATGCCACAGCACTCTACTCAGGGAGACAGCTTGAGGCTCTGTCTCAAAAAAAAGAGCTTGTACTATTAAATATAAGAAAAAGATCAGTAGCCCAACAGGAAAATGAGCAAAGAATAGGTACAAACAGTTCCCAGGAATGGACACACAAATGATCTTGAATAAAGGCACTTAGAATTCACTCATATTTATTTAATGGATTAATATATAATAATTATAAAATACAGTTAATCTATCCCTATGTTGGTACCACAATTTTAATTGATGTAGTGAAAAATCTTCCCTTATTATTATGATTGTAAAAGAAATGTAACCACTTTTCTATGGACAAGTGATACAAGTATTGATAAGATTTTAGTATGTTAATAAAGTTTGTACCTTATACCAATAAGGAAAGGAACATTTATATAATAAATGGAATTGAGATCACTGGCTAACCATTTGGAAGAAGCAAATGGAGACTGCTACACCACTGAGACCATCTCCTAGGCTGATTGTGGGGCAAGGCCCAGCCCCCGCATTCGCACACACATCCCACATCTACCTCCTTCCCCCTGAGACCTAAATGGTGATTAAAGCTGTCAGTAATCTGTTAATATACAGGTAGTTATTTCCTCCTTGACATTTTTTGTGAATTTTCACATTGTCTGCAATTTGTTTTACTTAATTTTTAATAATTTATTATTTTTCCTGATTGTTTCCTTAGGCTATAATAAGCACTTATTGTTTAAGAAATTTGGAAAATATGGAAAATCACAGAGAGGAAATTAGAAGTCATGAGTGATTCCACCAAAAACATTAGGAAACACCATTGCGTCATCCAGGCAGGCTTTTGGTAGGCTCTGAACGGCAAGTAGTTTGTAGTCCCCTTCACATAACGGGTAGAGACGACTTGTAACTCTGTCTCAGAGGCCAACGTGGACATACACCATGTCATGTAAACTAGATATGCCCAGGGTCCCCGAGAGATGACAGGGGCCACTTGTCACAACAGCTGTGCATGATGAAGACACAGTGCAGGGATGAGGCCATCCTCTGAGAGCAGAGCAAAGAATGTATGTACACCATCCACATAAAAAGCTCAGGTAGTGGTAGGTATTAAATATGAACCATGACAGCATAGAAGTAGAAGAAAGACATAAATCAGTTTCTCTTTCACAGTTTGAATGTGACATTATTAATAATGTTCCCTCTTCGGTATCTGTGACACCTGGGTGTATTGTGATTCATTTTCCTCTCTGATGTCACATTTGGCTTTCCTTAGGTTCCCATGACCCTTGGAATGTAGGCTGCAATTTGTATTTCTCATATTTTTATATGCAGGGTGACCATAAAGTTCATGTGCAGTTTTAAATTGCACCCTATTCTAAATTGCATACGAACTTTATGGCCATCCTGTATAACCTTTAATAAAGCCATTAGTTGAGGGTTTAAAAAAAGATACATAGCTGGGAGGCCGAGATGGCTGGATTGCCTGAGGTCATGGGTTTGAGACCAGCCTGAGCAAGAGAGAGACCCTGTCTCTAAAAATAGGGAGTTGTGGTAGGCGCCTGTAGTCCCAGCTACTTGGGAGGCTGAGGCAAAAGAATGGCTTGTACCCAAGAGTTTGAGGTTGCTGTGAGCTATGATGCCATGGCACTCTACCAGTGACAAACTGAGACTGTCTCAAAAAAAAAGATACTTAGGAAAAGCCACAATACGATACAAACACTATGGTCTCCTTTCTCTAAAAAGCTATGTGCAAATTTTTGTAAAAACTAGATGGATATTTAAAAACAGCTAGATCATATTCTTCAAATTTAACATTAATTTTCTTTGAGAGGTAACACAATATGTATTTCCGGGCTTTTCTGTTTCTACCTCTTCTATAACAAGCATGTATCATTTTTATAATTAGAAAAAATCCAATGCATGTTATCAGAATAAAAGAGAAAAAAATGAGACTTTTAAAAGGGTGAGCAGCAGCCCTGATGGCTCTGCAGGCTGGTGGGTGAACTGCTATCATCTGGCACGAGGTGGCAGGTTCCCATCCTCCTGTGGCTTGCAGGGTCTTACCTTTCATTTCCAGAGTACAGGCTGGCATATTCTTCCTTGACCTCCTCTAAGCTGCTTGCATTACCATCTTCCAGGTTGAGAGTTTCTGTTGGGGAGTTGAAGGCCAAGGTCACAAAAGGGAAAGCCAGGCCTCTGTCAAGTCATTCCCACCTTTCTGGCCCAGGTGGACCTTGGATGGGGCCCTGAACCCTCCCAGGGTCAGCACTAGGGAGCCAGAGCCCAGTTTCCACCTCTCACCCTAAGTGTGAGTGGAGAGTTGTGGACTGGCCCATTTCTCCTCTGAAGGTGAGGTCAGGTGTCTTCAGCAACACCCCAATAGGAAACTCATCAGAAATCAGGGACTCCTGCCTGTCCTGCCAGGCTGCAAGCTCCTGAGGACAGGGGCAAGTCTCTCGATTTTAGCCCACAAACAGTGCCTGGTACACAGTAGGCCCTCAGTAAATATTTGTTGACTCAGTATAATCCAATCTCTCTGTTTTCAGTTAAACAAACAAACAAACAAAAAAATTGAACTAGCTTTCTCTGGGGAGGGAGATGGAAGTGACAGGTAGGAGTCTATTACCTTTCAGCTTCAGCAAATTATTCAGAGTTTGTTCCAGTTCCTGAATGTGATTCTTTGCCTTATTCAGAATCTGCCACTGAGGACAGAGAGAGACAATGCTGAAAAGCCAGCCTTTCACTGCAGAGACTGGTTTTGTAGATCCGGAATCCCCTTCCCAGGGCCGAGGCTGTGCTTCCTCAGATGCAAAGTCTCATCCACTGACCTTGTCAGTGAAAAGGATGGGAAGTTTTTTCTGATGCACAGAAGGCGTGAAGTTTTGCTTATGTCCAGAAATGGATTCTCACCAAAATGTCAAAATACTTGAAGACAATTAAGCTTCGTTCAGCAAATTAGTAGTGCCGTACAAAGGCAAATGACCACAGAGGGTACTTGAAAGTGGAATAAAGGGGGACTGAGAGGGCACCACCTGGATGAGCATCAACCTCAGGCTTGCACAAAAGCCTAGAGTGAGCCCTCAGCTCGGTTATAACAATGTGCAGCGGCCTAGTTATTAGCATAAAAATGTGCTGCTTACAATATTTTTTATTGGCTAACTGCATACCCTCCAGATGATCTAAAAACTTATCAAATGCTCTGTCAACTAGAGCTCTAAATTTCCCCCTTCTTCCTCCCTCCCTCCCTTTCTTCCTTCCTTGTTTACTTCCTTTGTTCCTCCCTCTTTTCACCTTTTCTTCTCTCCTTCCTTCTTATATGTAACATTTGATGTCAAGGTAATAACTACAAGATTATTTAAAAACAAGAACTGTTAGTGGTTAGGCTGAGTGCTGACATTCTAACAGGGAAGACAAGCATGGACACAACTCCTCGTAACACAAGATGGAACTGAGCGAGTGTTTTCACAGGGTAAAAGCAAAGCATTGTGGAAATAAATGGACAAGGGGGAGGGACTGATTCCATCTGGACTGATCCAGAAGATTCCGTGGAGCAGGACAGCTGAGGAGAGTGAGCCACGCTGAGCTCTGAATTGTGCACAGAACCTCAAAGGCAGAGCTACCTGCATGAGCAAAGACACAGGCTGAGGAGGCAGGCCTCATTCAGGGATCTGTCACAGGGAGATGGGCCAGACTGTGGTATGGGCAGTGGGCGGGGACCCCAAAGCAGCTAGGGGGTGGCAGCCTGAGTTTTGCCATTGTAGATTCCCAGGGATTCTGGCTGCTGCCCAAAAAATAGGCTTGAAGGGAGCTGGAAGCACAGGGCTCTGGCCGACCCAATGAAGGTGAAGAGAACAGCGGCGACATGAGTCAATTGCAAGAACCCTCTGCGCACTCCTTTCAGAGCAAGATCCACCCCAATGATCCTACATGTTCAGCTTTCCCTAGTCCTGGGCTCATGATTATGCTGCTGAGTCAGCAACTAGTTGCCAGAATCTGGGGCTTGTTCTTAGGGTGAGAGGATGGATGATTCTATGGTCTGAATATTTCTGTCCCCTCCTAATTCATATGTGGAAACTTAATCCCCAGTGTGATAGTATTAAGAGGTAGGGCCTTTTGGGAGGTGATAAAATCATGAGAGCACAGCCCTCATGAATGGGATTAGAGTCCTTATAAAAGAGACCCAAGGCAGCTTGTTTGCCCACCCCTCATGTGAGGACTCAGCAGGAGGCCCTGTCTGTGAATCAGAGAGCAAGTCCTCATCAGACACCCAATCTGCTGGCACCTTGATCTTGGACTTCTTAGCCTCTAGAACCATGAGCAAAAAATTTCTGTTATTCATAAGTTTATTTGGTCTAAGATATTTGTTGCCACCCACTGGAGTAGCAGCTCCAGGCTAGTCCTTACCTTGTGACATAGTCCTGCCATGTATGAAAATGTCTTCTCCCCACACCCAGGACCCCATACCTTTGAGGCTGTGAGATCAGACTGGGAGTAAACAGTCTTCCTGAGGTTGCTGAAGAGCCCTGCCAAAGTGGCTCGGTGGCGGGCCTGGGACAAGCGTCTTCGGACCACCCGTGGCTCAAGCTCCTGCAGCTTTTCCAGTGGCCCAGGTGTTGCACTGCCACCGGGGTTATTGTCTTGTTCAGGGGTCGCCATTATGACATGTAACGTGATATGGATTTTGTTTTGCCCTAAATAATATAATCGCAACATTACAGGGAAAAGAAGTCAGAAAGGAGGAACCTCTCTCAAGTAAAAGGTCCCAAACCAATGAACATCATCGATAACAGATACAAAGTAAACCACTGATGGCACTGAAGCCTGACTCCTAAAAGCACAAGGGCGACCTAGAGTGGATTTACATTTGAGAAGCACTGGGACTTATCTCAGGAAGCTTCTAGCGCATTGCAGGTACTCACCAGATACTTGTTAAGTTCAAGTGTAGCCAAGGAAAGCAGCCATATCCTGAGATGCTGGGTTGTACAGTATGTTCAAAGCTGGTAGGTATGTATCCCATCCTATGAGGTCTTTTTTAACTTTAAAAATTGTCCCAGTACTGCAGAACTGAGCTCAGGGGAGGGTAGACCCTAATTCATCTGAAACCCCAGCACTGAGCACCTACTGGGGACTGGACTCCGGGAGAACCTCTTTGATCTGGGTAGTGGTTACACAGGTGTATACATATGAAAAAAATCCCTCAATGTATACACTTTAGATTTGTGAGCTTTTCTGTGAATATACTATACCTCAAAAAGAAAGAAGAAATGTACTTTATAATCTGTGAAAGCCAGAAGTCACCTGATGAGAGAGTGGTGGGACAGGATTTGCCTTGTCTTGTTCCTGGGGGGTTCTGGAGATGATCACTATGTCATCCTTTGTCACATCTGAGCTTACAAACCAGGAGCCTTTCCAAGGTGAGATGATTCTGGGACTGACATGCAATAATTATTTAATAAGAGACAGGGGCCAGGGCCTCTTACTAGAGCCGTGGAACCCTCCATCAGGTGCTCGCCCCACCTTGGATGAAGTCTGCTCCCTACTGCCCTGCCAGCTCTTGAACAGAGGGGCTGCATCTTCACCATCTCTGTTCCCCCAGAGTCCAGCCCCCAATAGGTGCTCAGTGCTGGGGTTTCAGATGAATTGGGAGTTGGAGTCTCCACAGGGTCCACCCTCACCTGACCTCAGTTCTGCTGTACAGGGACAAGGCACGACCTCCGTCAGAGGTTTGTCAAGTTTGATGTATGTCAGAGTCATCTAGGGAAACACCCAGGCTCAAAAACATTAGGTTGAAATCCACTGGGGTAGGTCCAGCCCCCAGCATCATAGGTGATTCTCACACTTTCAGCATTGCAGAGACATCACTAAGGCACCACAGCTGGAAGCAGCTGGAAACAGAATCTCCTCCATAAAGAGAATATTGGGGAAGAAAATAAGAGAAAATTTTTCCACTACTTTTTTAGCAGGGAGAATCAGCCAATGAGGAGGTGAAACCTGTAAGGCAGTATGGGATTTTAAGAACTTTTTAGGCCAGAAAGCAGCACTATCATCAACAAAGTAGTCTTGTTTCACTTTTCAGAACAAGGGTAGGAAGATGGCAACTGGATGACGCTGTAATTGTCCAAGCAGATCCCTGCAAGCCTCTGTGATGTCCATTACCAGGAGTTCCACCTGGTACCTTCCAAGAAAGAACAGCACTGAATCTCTGAGGTCCCGTGAGCCCAGCCCCAGGGCTGAGTTAGACTAGACTCCAGGTCTTTAGAGTCTCCAATTTCCAGACACCAACGAAGCTTTATTAAGAAGCAAAGTGAAACTGAGAAGGTTTTGAACTGTCCAGGGAAAAATGAGAAACTTTGAAATAGAATGATAGAGGTTTTCTTTACTTATGTAAATTAAAGAGAAACAGATGTACCTGGATACCAGGGAATTTAGGTTAACACACATAATGGGAAGCACCAATCTAGATGAATGGAGGTATAAAAATATCAGGGTCCTCCCAGGATTTCAAATTCTCGAATACTCGCAGAATACTAATGCCAAAGGTCTCTGGGCTTATGAGGCATCTGTTGCTCACCCAATGCCAACGCTGATAGTTTGGGTTTCTACCCAGACACTCTGCCTGAAGTAGCCGGATGGCATGTGGACAGTTTCAGTCACTGGATAAGGGTGCAGCCCTCTGGATAAGGGTGCAGCCTTCTGCCTCCCCCATAGTGGGAAGCCTTTCCCAGTCACTTGTGGCCTCTAGGTGTAGGGACCACACCAGAGCATCCTGGCCTGCTGCCTGGAGCTGTGGCTTCACCTTGCCCTGCCCTGATCAGGAATGGGGAGAAATTTCTCCCTCTGGGGCGGGGAGGGGGACCCCCAAAGAGAAGATGGGAAAATATCCTCCCATTCTCCTTGAAGCAGAGAAGCAAGTCTTGTCAGCATTAAACTTAATTAGATTTTATGTGATTTTTTTTTTACTTTGAGACAGAACCTCAAGCTGTTGTCCTGGGTAGAGTCCTGTGGCATTACAGCTCACAGCCATCTCCAACTCCTCGGCTTAAGTGATTCTCTTGCCTCGGCCTCCCAAGTAGCTGGGACTACAGGCACCCGCCACAACACCCAGCTATATTTTGATTGCAGCTGTCATTGTTTGGCAGGCCCAGGGTGGATTGGAATCCGCCAGCTCAGGTGTATGTGGCTGGTGCTTTAGCTGCTTAAGCTACAGGCACTGAGCTGATTTTATGTGATTTTAAATGTCCTCCCCCTAGATGTTCCCTCCTGCTCACCACTAGGAATGATTTTGCTGTGATTCTCAAAGGGCATTCTTTCCAAGTTATCTTTACTGACTTGGAATTTTGTTTTCATCTCTGTGGCCCTGCTTGGGTCTTAGGGAAATATTTTTCAGGCAGAGCTTTTTATTGCAATAATATAGTTGAGTTTGTCCTGTCAGTACCTGATTTGTGTGAAGGGCTGACTCACCCAGGACAAGTGCCTCAGAAGTCACTTGAGATGGGGGGTGGACAGGACCCTTCTCCACCTTATTCTAAGGTTAGTTCTTTTGCTAGGAAAAGGGGAATGGAACATACCGCAAATGAAATCCACCTGTAATCCTAGCACTCTGGGAAGCAGAGGCCAGAGGATCCCTTGAGTTCAGGAGTCTGAGATCAGCCTGAGCAAGAGTGAGACCTCAGGGCAGCACCAGTGGCTCAAAGGAGTTAGGCGCCATCCCCATATGCCAGAGGTGGCAGGTTCAAACCCAGCCCCGGCCAACAACCACAAAAGAGAAAAAAAAAAAAGAGTGAGACCTCATTTCTTCTAAAAACATAAAAATTAGCCTGACATCATAGTGGGTGCTTGTAGTCTCACCTGTTTGGGAAGCTGAGGCAGGAGTTTGAACACAAGAGTTTGAAGTTGCTGTGAGCCAGGGTGATGCCATGGCACTCTAGCTTGGGCAACAGAGACTGTCTCAAAAAAAAAGAGAGAGAGATCTAGCAGTGATTTTTTATTTACAAACAAAGACTTTTTCTTCTAAAATTCCTCTACAGATGCAGAATGTATTAAGGAAACTGCTCCCAGCAGTGTAAGGAATTACAGGCAGGGTAGAAAGTACAGTCTGGAATTCCATTGCTAGGGCCTGGAAAGTCTGCATTTAAATAACAGCCTTGAAAACTCAGAATCTCTCAATTTCCGCTTTCTTTCACTTTTGTTCTTTAGCAAAAGATACTTTTGCTCTCCAGCTCAACCTCTAGTCCATAGCTCAGTGCCCTCTTCCGCCTCCCTGGCCCCACTTTCTGTTGCAGGCCTCCTCAAACTATGGCCTGTGGGCCACATGCGGCATACCTAGGACATTTATCCAGCCCACCAGGTGTTTTTGCTGCCACTGCCTGTCCTGCTTAGCACCCGACTCGTCCCGGGGCCCACAGTCTGGCCCTCCAACGGTCTGAGGGACAGTGAACTGGCCCCCTGTTTAAAAAGTTTGAGGACCCCTGATCTAGAGCCAAGGTGTCTTTCCATTCTCAGTTTAAGTCTCAATTCCTTCAAGCAGTCCCAGCCCCAAATCACACTGGTCTCTAACTTAATCTTGTTTTGTCAACACATCAGTAAGATTTTTGGTCAGAGGCCAGGTGCATTGGTTCCCACCTGTAATACTAGCACTCTGGGAGGCCAAGGCAGATGGATTGCCTGAGCTCAAGAGTTCAAGACCAGCTTGAGCAAGAGTAAGACGCCCGTCTCTACTGAAAATAGAAAAACTAGCTGGGCATGGTGGTACATGTCTATATTCCCAGCTACTTGGGAGGCTGAGGCAAGGGGATCACTTGTGCCCAAGAGTTTGAGGTTGCTGTGAGCTATGATGCCACTTGCACTCTAGCGTCGGCAACAGAGTGAGACTCTGTCTCAAAAAACAAACAAACAAGCAAAAAAAGTTCTCTGGTCAGAATTCATGTTATTGTGCACAGACCTTCCCAGGGTGAAGGACCATGGGCAGGCATAAATGATGAACTCAAATATTCCCTTTCTTGGCTGCTTCTCCCAGACTAGAGCTGCTAAGAGTTTCCTGAACAACTAAGACAAAATCTCCCAAGCAGTGGGATGGGCAGAGAGGCTGGGTTGAATCAACTAAAGGAAAATGAAGATTTGGAGAAAAATCTGAGGGAGAGAAGAAATAACATCCTAGTTTTACCCTAACCCCAAAGACCTTTCTGTATCCCTTGCACTCATTGTCTCATGAATTCAGTTCTCAGCTATTCAGAGAAGCAATAGGTTTGAGAAAGCCAAAAAAGCCCTTTAAGAATGATGCTGCCAAGTACTACTTAAGAAAGGTAGGGAGAGATTACAGAAGGGCATGAACCCAGATATCCTACTCTGACTCAGGAAGTTGGCCATGCTTGGAGAGGTGAATGTGAATATTTGGGCATCTGAAACATGAGAATTGAGGGAACTCAGTACAGAGATAGTTTGAAGGGAGCCAGTCTTAAGACTCCAAGGCACATGGGATAACACAAGATGAACCGGTGTAGAAGGGCAGGCTGGATTATAGATTGGCTCAGGGCCTGGGTCATAATCCTAGTTTCCTGTTAACCAGTGTGTAACTTTGCATGAACCAAGAATCTCTCTAGGTTTTAATTTATTTATTTGTATAAAATAAATGGAAATTCTTTAACTAGATTATAGTCTAACCGTTTTTACTTCCAAAAGGATATGCTCATGATTCTGTGGCTATCTGGAGTAAGGGCAAGTGGCACAAGCTGCTCACATTCCAACAGAAGTGGGGCATGGGGCACACAGCAGCCTGAGAAGCTGCATCTTAAGGGATTCTGGGGACTGCATTGCAGTGAACAAATGTTTACTGGGCACTTCCTGTGTGTAAAGTCTATTCATTTTGCAAAAAACTGGGGCCAAAAATAACATTAGACATTTCAGAATGACCATAGCCCTGGCATATTACCCCCTTTAAATTGCTGTGTTCACCCTTATTGGTGAGATCAGCTTGCCAAGCATAACCTTTCAGGCTAAGTTAGGAGATGGCTTCATTGGTATGTTCTTCTAAAGGGGAATTCTGTGACAGTTCACACTGGCTCATGCCATATTTTCATTACCTCTCATCTATAAAGCAAAGCACATTTTCACGACTAAATATTTTCTTACTAAAACACCACTTAATACCCACTTAGAGCTGACATTTTAAAAACTCCCTAAAGTTTTTAAGAATGACCTCAACCTTCTACAAGTTTCAGAGAAACAATCACTTTAAAGCATCACTTCAAAAAACATTTGCATCACCAAACACTTGAACAATGTACAGCCACCCACAGGCAACTTCCTTTGACTCCTTATGCATATCATATTATGCAAAAAATATCCCAAACCATTCTTTGATATGTAGGTTGTCACCATGACATATACAAATGCCTCTGTAAACTCAGACTTAAATGTTCACCTGCTTAGTCCCACTGCAATGAATCCACTTGCCTATACACGAACACTCTCAGGCCCAAGGGCACTTTTCTGGAGATGAAGGTGGGCATCCATGCAGACGACTCCCGCACTCCAGGGACAGAGGCCACCTGGCCTCTCTGGCCAGAGTGGGATTCGTGGCTTCTGCTCCAGGCAGAAACAGACCTGACACCTCGCGTCATGGGAGCAGGGACCAATCATGTACCTGTCACTATCCTTCACAGCCAATGGGGACACATGGTGGCGGGCCAATGGGAGTGTGGGCATGGAAGAAAGTGTAACGAGTGTGGGAAGGCGACAAGAAAGGGCGGGGCTGAACTTCTCACCTGGCGGGGTCACGAAAGGGACAGGGAAGGAATGCCTGTCTCAGTCATCAGCTCAGGGGCTTCTCACAGCCTGCATGTACCCACAGAGGACTAAACGGACATCCTCTAACTCAGTGGTTCTCAACCTTTCTCATGCCGCGACCTTTTAATACAGTTCCTTCTGTCGTGGTGACACCCCCTGCCGTAAAATTCTTTTCGTTGTTGGAGAACCACTACTGAGTCTAACTACTTATGCTCACCTGACATTGAACCCAGTTTCCCCATCTCTCAAATGGGGTGATGCTGGCTCCTTGTAGGGTTGTCCTGAGGGTGAACAAAGACAGTTGTCTCAAGGCAAATATGAGAAAATGTAGGTGTGAAGTAAATAGACGCGTAAAAAGGAGAGAGGGAAGGACATTTCAAATAAGGCAAAGAGAAATGCGGGATGAGGAGGAAGAGGGGCGGAGCTAAGGGACCTTTAAAAGTTCGGGTTAAAATATCAAAAAGAAAAAGTCTTTACTCTTGGAGCAGTAGGAAGCGGATATTCTTCCAGCTTGGAAAAAAAATCATTTTTTCCTCTCCAAATACAGATGTACGCTTGTCTTTAGACCTCTTTTTCCTCATAGCCCTGTGTCTAGAGCATTTTCTTGATGATCATGATCCCACGACGTGGGTTGGACAGTGGGGGAACCAGCAGAGCCCTGAGCAGACACAGGAATAAGCTCCAGAAGTGACTCCGCCCCGCCCCCCACCCCGACTGTGGATGGAGGGACAGACGGCATCCTGACCCCTGTCTGACCTGAAGTGAGCAGGGGTGAAACCGAGGTCACACGGCTTAGCAGAAGCGGCAGTGCCTTTGGCAGCACGTGGATTTGGTTTCTCACCCAGGAATCCCCGCACAGTGACTGAGAGGGCGACCAACCAGCCCTGCGGAAGCGTGCATTAGGGAACCTGGCGTGAGGCGGCTGCTCCCTAACTTAACCTTGGGGAGTCACAGCCTCGTCTTTAAAAGGATTTTGATGGAACGTTCAATAAACAATGCGCTGTGGAACTCATTCTACTAAGTGAAACATGGCAAGAATGGAGAAACAAATGCCCATACTAAATACCAAGTCGGAACAACACCTAAGTGCGCAAACAGAAATAAATCGCAATAAAAATCTAGCTGGGGGGAGTAGGAAGTGGGGATGGGTAATTCACAACTATTGGGTACAGTGCACACTATCTGAGTGAAGGGCACACTTACAACCTTTTTTCACACTTATAACTTTGACTCATCTGTTTAAAAACAAAATACATAAACAAAACATGGGTGCCCCTAGTATTTTCAAATAAATTTTAAAAACCCAGTGCATTGTGTATACGGAAATTGTCACATAAATATCATCTAGTAGGAGTCAATTCTTCTTGTCCCTTTAAAGGTAAATTTAAATTGTTCATTTCACTCTGACATTCTGCCTAGGTCTGGGATCCTTCCCTTCTGGCTCTGAGGCAGCCTTTAGCCCAAAGATCCAGGGAGCTTTTCCCCCGCCTCTACCCCTGGTTTCTTTCTCCTGGCCCTGCCTCACACCTCTCCCCAAACCCCCACCTGTAGAAGCATTTCTGGGGGCCTGGTCAATACTGGGGAATCTCAGGAGTCTGTGAAGCCCTTTCTTAGCCTTTTTCTTGCACCAAGAGGACACAGAGAGGTTTGGGAATTTACCACGGACCTGCCCCAGCCTGCCATGTAGTAACCCCCTTCCCCCACTCACCCCAGCCAACCACTGCCACACATATACATTTGTCTTTCTGGATGCATCTCACCGGGGGACAGAGCTGCACCAAGAAGAGACCATCCCTGAGGTGGGATATTACTAAGAAACTCACCTGAAGCGGTCTGATTTCTTTATTGAAAATGAAGATCTGGTTGATTTCAGGCAACCCTTTCTGCAGCTACAAGGCAGAATGCTCTGCCCATGAACTCTGAGGATTTCCTGGTGACCTCTCACCAGTGCTAAATACACTGAGTTCTCCTCGGCCACATCCACATAGCATCACCCTCTGAGCCTCACTTCATCTGCCCAGTAGCATAGCTTCTGTTATAAAATACACCCCCCCATCCACAGTAACATAATTCCTGTCCAGAAATGTCCTCCCTTCATGGTAACATAGATCCTTCCCTGAATTACACCCTCTCAGAGTAATGTAGATTCTTCCTTGAAGTAACCCCTATCCCCTAGTAACCTAGATCCTGCCCCGAAATACCCCTCTCTCTCCCCCAGGATGAAAACATTTTCTCTCCCCAGATCTAGTTCAGCACCAGTCCAACCAGGAAGTCTTCAAAGATTCCTGCATTAGCAGCAACCCAGACAGCCACCCCTGTTCTCTGTGCTGGTCCTGACTTTATGGCTAAAGGAACAGCCTTTTGCATTTGTTCTCCATATTGGTTTCTACCCTTTTAATGCAATAAAGAGCAGGGGCCTCAGTCTCTAGCATCTTTTTATCCTTTGAACAAAATGAATGATGGACCACATACTGAGAATCTACGGTGTTCCTAATCCCCAAGGACAACCTTGTAAAGAGCCGCCTCTCCAGATTCAGATAGGGCCAGGGACCTGCCTGAGATCTCTCTGGTCCTCTGCTCTCCATTTCTCTTGGTGGCATTTAGTCCGATAAATATCAACTTCTTAGGCCAGAGGGAAATTTGCATGATCTTGTAACTATCGGAGCAAAAGGCTCTCAGCTAGTGGCTCCTAGGAGGGGTGAAAAAGACAAGAGACCCAAAGGAGGAGTGAGCTAGCTGATTCCAGCACTCTGCAAAGATGATCCTTAAACACAATCCCAGACAAGCTTTTGCCCACCATGTCCTTTTCACAGGGCCATACTTGTATTTTGGCTTCTAGGAGAGCCTGTTAATATAGTAAGCTCCTTTAGGGAGAGCAGGCATCCGTGGGCATATTCTGCCATAGGAGGGCCTAAGACACGTCCTTGAGACATGCAAGGGCAAGAGTTTCACCCTCCTCTGAACTTCATAGTATAACTCTCAAGGGCTCATGGCCTGTCATTGTAACTCAGGCTTCAACCTTCAATGGGACTTGCTTTTGGAGTTTCCGCTTTAAGCATTTAATGAATATGTGGAAGTGCTTCAAAATGTAGAAAGAGCTATGAAATACTGATAAAGAAAGTTGAGACTTGAAACTATTATACTCCAGCTCGGCACCTGTAGCATACTGGTTATGGCGCCAGCCACATACACTGAGGCTGGCAGGTTCAAACCCAGCTTGGGCCAGCTAAACAACAATGACTACTGCAACCAAAAAGTCACCAAGCATTGTGGCAGGCACCTGTAGTCCCAGCTACTTGGGAGGCTGAGGCAAGAGAATCATGTAAGTCCAAGAGTTGGAGGTTGCTGTGAGTTGTGATGGCACGGGCCTCTACCAAGGGCGACATAGTGAGACTCTGTCTAAAAGAAAGAAAGAAAGAAAAAAGAAGGAAAGAAATCACTAAACTCCTAGAAGAAAGCTGCTCTGGTCTGAATACTTGCACTCCCCAAAATGCATATGTTGAAACTTAATCTCCAATGCAGTAGAATTATGAGGTGAGGCCTTTGGAAGGTGATTAGGTCACGAGAGATCTCTCCTCATGAATGGGGTTAGTGTCATTATAAAACAAGCTTGAGGGAGTTTCTTTTATAAGGCCTTTCTTTCTTTTTGACCCTTCTGCCATGTGAGGGCACAGGCAGAAGGTGCCATCTTTGAAGCAGACAGCAAGCCCTTGCCAGACATTGACTGCCAGTGCCTTGCTCTTGGACATCCGAGCCTCCAGAACTGTCAGCATGCAATGAATTCTGTCGTTTGTAAATTATCCAGTCTATGGTATTTTGTTCTAGTAGCCTAAACACACTTAAGACAAAAACATAGGAAAAAATATTCACAACATGGTCTTGTCCATAATTTCATAGATATGACAGCAAAAGCACAAGCAATAAAACCAAAAAAGAGTGGAGGAGCCACGCATGGGGGCTCATGCCTGTAATGCTAGCACTGTGAGAAGCAAACCATCTGTTTATGTGGGGTGAGAGTGTTCTGGGAAGAGGGTATATCTCCTGCAGAAGCCCCGGAGCAGGAGGGTGCCAAGTGCAAAGCAAGGTGTCCCTTGTGCTGGAGCAGAGGGAGGGAGTAGGAAGAACAGCGAGACATGCACATGGCGGGGATGTGGGCTGTTCCTGGGGCCACATTGGCCACTGGTTGAGGATAGACAGTGAGGAAGCAAAAGTGGAAGCACGGAGGCCAGTGATGTCATTATAATACTACAATAAGGAGATATTATGAGAGGTGGTGGTGAAGGAGATGAGAAATCATGGGGCATTGCAGTTAAAGACAATAGAACATCCTGATGTGTTGATTGTAGGGGTTGGGGGCATGAGAAAAAGAGGGGAACCAAGGGTGAATCCCAGGTTTTCTGCCAGTAGAACTAGAAGGATGAAAGAAAGGATGGAAACAATCATGGGTCAAGCACTTTCAGTTCTTGTAAGTCAAATCATCGGTCAACTCCCTTATTAGTGTTCTTTATACAATTACTTCTAATTGCAGTAGAACTTCTGTAAATTGACAACCCCAGAGATTGTAGCAAACTGGTCAACATATGGGGTGATTAACATAGGCCTACTGTACTGACACATACATGTGGTACATGTTTGGTTTGTAAAAATTAGGTCAACTTAAGGAGGTGGTCAGCTATGGAGGTTCTATTGCATAAAATAGCATAGTATTTACATATAACTTCTGTATATCCTCTTATATACTTTAAATCATCTCTAGATCACTTATTTATAATATCTAATACAATATAAATGTTATATAAATAGTTGTTATATTGTATTTTTTATTTGTGTGATATTTATTGTTTTATTATTTTTACTGTATTTTTTCAAATAATTTCAATCTTTCATTGGTGAATCCATGGATGTGGAGCCCATGGATACAGAGGGATGTCTCTCTCTCTCTCTCTCTCTCTCTCAATTTAAAGGAACAGGCTCATGTGATTGATTGTAGGGGCTGGCAAGTCTAAAATCTGCAGGGCAGACTGGAAACCTGGAAACCCAGCTGACCACAGCTCTTTTCTTGAGTTAACACTCTTCAGATTGTTGCAAGCCTTTTATTCATTTTCAAAGTTTTGAAAAAGTTGATTTTGAGCATTTTTGTCAGTGTTCTCATTTCTTTTATGGAGAAGCACATTTTTTTCAGTCTTTGTTCTATTGCTTCCTTCTCCTTGTTTATTGCTCAAATTTTGAATTAAAGTATTATTGGAAGGAGAGAGAATGAGCCAAGCTTCCTCAAACAAAAACAAAACAAAATAACAGAAGGCCAGGCCAGTGGTGAGAGGGTTCTGGCCAGTGGTGATCATCCCTGGCTGCGCCTTTGAACCATTAGGGTGCTTTTCTATTTGCCGAAAGAATCTCACTCTGTTGCCTAGGCTATAATGCCCTAGTGTCAGACACCTAACTCATAGCTACCTTAAATTCCTGGGCTTAAGTGATCTTCCTACCTGGCTCCTAAGTAGCTAAGAGTACAAGTGCAGGCCACCTGCCCAGCTAATTTTTTCTATTTTTAATAGAGATGGGGTCCCACTCTTGCACAGGCTTGTCTTAAACTCCTGAGCTCAAGGGATCCTCCTACTTTGGCCTCCTGAGTGCTAGGATTACAGGTGTGAGCCACCATACCCTGCTCACCTGGGAGCTTTATAAAAATGCTAATGTTTGGGATCTAATTCAATTGATTTTCAATATGGCCTCTCTATCGGTATTTTAAAGCCCCTGGGTGACTTAAATAAGCTACTAGAGTGAAAACCAATAGTCTAGAGTTGGTTTCAAGGCAATGAGTGAAATTTTGAGACAGGGACAGTTTAATGGTATAAGTCTAAATAGCAGTGTTTCTCAAAGTGTGTGCTGTAGATTACTTCCATCCAAGCCACCCAATTTAGTGATTCCCAAATTACATGTGTTAAAGGATCAGGTTTTAAAAATTATTTTTTATTTCAAATTGAAACTTTTATAAAATACAATAAAAATGACTTACCAGAAGAATGGAATAAAAATGACATATAAGATGTAAGTCCAAATATTTTATTATTAAATTCAACAGACATTAAATTACTATGTAAGATAGCTGGAAAATGTCTGATTTTTTTTTCTTTTTTTTTTATGGAGACAGAGTTTCACTTTGTCACCCTGGAGAGATTGTGGTGGCGTCATAACTCACAGCAACCTTGAGTTCAATCCTCTTGCCTCAGCCTCCTGAGTAACTGGGATACAGGCACCTGCCACAATGTCTGGCTAGTTTTTTTCCTATTTTCAGTAGAGGTGGTTCTTGCTCTTGCTCTGGCTGGTCTCAACTCCTGAGCTCAAGCAATCCACCCACCTTGGTCTCCCTGAGTGCTAGGATTACAGGTGTGCACCACCTGTATTCTGAATTCTTAAGTTTAATGGTGACTAAGTATAGGAACCAATACAGAGACCAGGTGAACTTGACTTTGAGTTCTTTGTTTAAGATGGCAGTCATAGGGAGGCATTTTTGCTGTACTGGGAAAGCTGGTCAAAGTTGGAGAGACCCATAACTGGCAAGAGAGGTGTATCTTTCAGGCACACAGTGATCTGGGATAGATACTGAGAATCTTGAGGATGGACAGCTAGTTGATGTGTCATCTGCATGGGAAACTGGAATCCATTCATTAGACAGTGGTCATTGTCCCATATCCTTATATAAGGAGACATAGAAGGCTTCCCCAACAGAAGTGCTGGATGACCCCTGATAGAAGTGAGAAGTGGGTCAGTGCCTGTGGCTCAGTGGGTAGGGTGCTGACCCTATATACCGAGGGTGGCTGGTTCAAGCCCAGCCCCGGCCAAATTGCAACAAAAAAATAGCCAGGCAGTGCGGCGGGTGCCTGTAGTCCCAGCTACTTGGGAGGCTGAGGCAAGTTGATCTTTGCGAGAGAATCGCCTAAGGAGTTGGAGGTTGCTGTGAGCTGTGTGACGCCATGGCACTCTACTGACGGCGATAAAGTGAGACTCTGTCTCTACAATAAATAAATAAGAAGTGAGAACTGGTGTGAAGAGAAGCCCTGTGGAAGATGTCGGTGCTGGGTCAGAAAGGGAAGCTTGATAGCAGTAGTGGACCAGGCAGAGAAGCCAAGGAGAGGGGAGGGGCTCTGCGGCAGGTATCACAGAATGTGGAAGCTGGATTGGAGAGAGCCTGGGAGTTGGTTTTTAGGAAGTGCGGCGACAGAAATGGCATGCTGTCCTCCAGTGATCTCTGCGAAAGCCCTATTACTTATTAACCTGACAGACCTGAATTGTTCCAGCAGTGAAAGTGAATGACTGTTTAGGCTCATAAACCTCGGGTTCTCACTGCTGACAGTTTAGCGGCATTCTCGGCAGTTTCCTGCCCTGTGCAAAAGAGGATTTTGCTGCCCTCTGGGCTGAAGGGCAGTGGTGTGGAGGAAGGGCAGTTTCTCACTCTAATTTGAGCTGCTTCTCAAGGAAATACTGTCACAGTCCTAGATCTGAAAGAAGGTGGTTCACTTTCAGTCTTTCAGATTCTTTATTCCCTAAACAGACAGACCAAGGCTGCTAGCAGGTGCCTGGAGGACTGTAAGTGATGGAAGGATCTCAGGTTCCTCCTGGCCTGAGGTTTTCATAGTGCAGATGAGGAAGCTGGAGACTGCGAAATGACACAACTTGATAATCAGAGGTTAGGTGTAAAGTCCTACATTTGGTTGAAAAAATGGAGTAGTAGAAGTACAGGATTGGAAATTCTTAGTTTGGTAGTAATTTATGCTTAAAATTTTGGAGGGGTTATTTGATATAAACTTTGTATGAATCAGCTCTAAGATATGGCTGTTATGACAAATGAACATACTGTGATTAAAGATTCATTGGACTTATAAATATGAATATATTCACAGTACGAAATCTGAAAAACATTCAAAAGTACAAAGTCACAAATCGCTCATAAAATCCAACACCTCTACTACTTAGAGCCAATAGTTGTTAATATTTTGTATGTGGGCTGAGCGCGGTGGCTCATACCTATAATTCTAGGACTATGAGAGGCTGAGGTAGGTGGATTGCTTGAGCTCAGAGACCAGCCTGAGCAAGAGTGAGATCCTCATTTCTACTAAAAATAGGAAAATTAGCCAGGCATAGTGGCATATGGCTGTAGTCCCAGCTATTCAGGAGGCTGAGGCAAGAGGATTGCTCAAGACCAAGAATGTGAGGTTGCTGTTAACTACAATAACACCATGGCACTTTACCCAGGGTGACAGAGTGAGATTCTGTCTCAAAAAAATTTGTTTTTGTATGCATACATATTAATCAAACATGTTATATAAAGCAGTGATACTGAATCTAAGTTCTGTATCACACTTTTAAAAACTAAATTTATTATTTTGATATAACTATAGACTAATATGTATTTGTGAGAAATGACACAGAGAGAGGATTTTGAATGTTCACACCACAAAGAAATGGTAAATTTTTGAAGTGATAGATATGGTCAGTAACCTGATGTGATCACTAACATTCTACATATGTATGGAATACGTATAACTCTGTATCCCCTAAATATGTATAATTATTACATGTTAACTAAAAATAAAAGGGAAAAAAGAGAAGAAATAACAGAGAGTTCCCATGTACCCTTTATTGAGTTTTCCCCAATGGGGAAAATAAGTTCAATATCACAACCAGGGTATGGACATCTACAGTTTACTGATCTTATTTAGAAATCTCTGTGTTACTTGTGTATGTGTTTAGTTCTATAAAATTTTATTACATGTGTAGTTTCATATACCCACAAACACTGTTAAGATGCAGAACAATTTTCTTACCACCAGGATCCCTTGTGTTGTCCTTTTAAAATTCACACCCACCTTCCTTCCTCATGTCCCTCCCACTCACTCATCCTTCACCCATGGTATTCAATAATCTGTTCTCTACGTCTAAATTCTGTCTTTTCAAAAATGTTACATAAATGGAATCATGCTGTTGAAGGATGTCTGGGTTGTTCCCAGTTTGGGCTATTATGAATAAACATTTATGTACCAGTTTTTATGGAAAGATCTAAGTTTTCATTTTACTGGGACAAATGCCCAAGAATGTGATTACTGGGTCATATGGTATTTGCATGTTTGATTTTGTAGGAAACTGCCAAACTGGTTTCCTGAGTGCAAATCATACATTTTTTAACCCACAGTACCAGTATTTCTGCAAGTAATTAAATATTCTTCAAAACCAAAATTTTTAATAACCACAAAATATAGCATGGAATGGATGTAGCATTAAATTTAATGTTGAACATTTTGGTTATTCTCTCTGAAGAAATCTGTAATAGACTCCTGCATGTGGAATTGGTACGAAGAATAGGTCAGCTGGAACTATTTTTTTTTTTTTTGGTAAGGGCTGGGTTTCAACCCACCACCTCCAGTATATGGGGCCAGTGCCCTACTCTTTGAGCCATAGGCGCTGCCCTGGAACTGGTTCTTATAGTGCCCCAAAGTGACCAGGTTTTGGAAAACTCGTTTATGCTAATTACACTTCACAGGGGCCTGAGGGAAACACCACAATGCCACTTTGTAAAATCTTTGAATGAGAAATATAGCTCACATAGACAGGGAGTATTCACGGTAGCACTGGAATAAATGATACTCTCTTCTGACTACCTTAGAAGCCTACCATAATTAGAAACTACCTTCTCATGTACCAGGAGAAAGGTACTGGAATGCCACAACTCTTCCACATGGTCAAGTGCTGAGGGATTCAGAGCATCACTTCATGAGCTTGGTACCAGGCAGAGGGGAGCGGTTTGCCTTTCAAGGCCCAGTTCTGGAGTGATATAATACCTCTTTCTCATCTTGGCTTAACTCTTGGTGAGAAATGTAGTTTCCTCATTCCTAAGTTCTTGGAGCATACTTCACTACAGCCTCTAAGTACTTACAACTTTTACTATTGTAAAACACTTTCATTATTATAGCTAACCCGCACTTACATAAGAAACCTATTCTGCATGAATATTTTTATTTTTTCTTTAAGGGAAATTTTAGAAGTGGAATCATCAGGTTAAAGAGTACAAAGAGGGCGGCACCTATGGCTCAAAGGAGTAGGGCACTGGCCCCATATGCCAGAGGTGGCAGGTTCAAACCCAGAACCGGGCAAAAACAAAAACACAAATAAATAAATAAATAGAAAAAGTAGAAAGATTTTGGGGATTTTGATCATCTATAAATTGATCCCAAAAAAGGTTCTCCTTCTGGAACTTAATAAGAATGCTTACTTCATTTTATGTTCATCAACAGTGGGCAATAAATTAAAAAAAATACTAATTTGAGAGGTGAAAAAAGGCATCTACTTTCAATTTTCAATGAGCTACACACTAACACAGAAACAGGCTGTCATTCTTGAGTCTCACTTTATTGCCCTTGGTAGAGTGCTGTGGTGTCACAGTTCATAGCACCCTCCAACTCTTGGGCTTAGGTGATTCTCTTGCCTAAGTCTCCCAAATAGCTAGGACTACCGGTGCCCACTGCAATGCCTGGCTATTTTTTTTTTTTTTTTTTGCAGTTTGGCTGGGGCCAGGTTCGAACCCACCACCCTCGGTATATGGGGCCAGCGCCCTACCCACTGAGCCACAGGCGCTGCCCAACACGCTGTCTTCTAAGGCAAGCTAGAGGGCAATACAGAGGGAACCTGTGAATTACTGCATGGGTCATAGTGGGCCACTTCCAGTTTTCAGAGGTACTCATAACACCTTATAGAACTGACTATAGTAATTAAAGATTTATATAATGAAGGCTATGGTCCCTGTTGCTCTGTACTGGGTCTGTAACTTGATGCCATCTATGAACCAGGGAACAGGCCCTCACCAGATACTGAATCTGCCAGTGCCTTGATTTTGGACTTTCTAGAACTATGAGAAACAGGTTTCTATTGTTTATAAGCCACCCAGTTTATGGCATTTTAAATAACAACTCTAAAAGTATAAGACAGTGACATTTGAGCAAACACATGGAGGAAGAAAGGCAGATATGCTTGTGGCTACCTGGGAAAAGACATTCCAGGTAGAACAAAGAGCTTGTGCTAAGGCTCTGAGGAGCTAGCTGCCTTTCACAGATGAGAACTCTAATCTTAGCTGGTTTTACAGGCTCTGGTGTGGGAAGTCCTGGGGGCGGGGGTGCGGGTGGGGAAAGAGGTGAGAAAGCCATGGTTGTAGACTTCAAATGCCCTTAGACTAGAGAAATCTAATTCACAGTTTTTCTGTAAGTAGACGTTTTGTTCCAGTTTCCCAAGTGCACTTTTGATAATCTGGGATCTCAGAGTAGGATGTGGTCTCCCAGTTGTCACAGAGGTGACTCTCCTTTCCCTTCCTGCCTTTGGGTCAAGACTGGTTGGTTGCCTGGGGGATATACATGTGGAGACAGGTAGAGCAGACAGAGCCCAAGAAGTGTTTGCCCTGTCTTGCTGTGGCTTGCTGTTTGCCATGTTCTCAGGTTTCTCTACTGCAGATCACAGCCTCTGGAGCTGAATTTCCTTCCATATAGTAGGTTCAGCTAGTAGGAGTGGAGAATTTCCATGTAGTAGGATTGTGCTGGATTGGAGTGTCTGAGCAGAGTGGTGGTAATGATTCTGAGTAGTTTTTAGTACTTTGACAAACACGTTAGAGGGAAAGAGAAAGGTACTAACATTTATTGTATTTTACCAGTAGGCCATTCATTGTGTTAAGTGTTTCACATAAAATATCTTATTAAATCTTCATTGCTACTCTGCAAGGTATGTATTATTGTCACCATTTCACTGATGAAGAAAGACTTTGGGCTCGGCGTCTGTGGCTCAAGCAGCTAAGGCGCCAGCCACATACACCTAAGGTGCAGGTTCGAATCCCCAGCCTGGGCCCGCCAAACAACAATGACAGCTTGCAACCCAAAAATGGCCAGGCGTTGTGGCGGGCACCTGTAGTCCC
>NW_003852444.1:9088693-9103551 GCF_000181295.1 Otolemur garnettii
AAAAAAAAAAAAAGTAAAAACTAGGAAGTGAAAGTCCCTCATAGTCTCACTTCTCAGAGAAGATTACTCCAATCGCTGGTAATATTGGTATCCTGCCCCCTCCCAGGATACCAGAATCCACGGATGTTTAAGTTCCTGATTTCAAATGGCTAGTATTTGCATATAACCTAAGCACATCCTCCAGTATACTTTAAACCACCTCTAGATTGCTTATAATACTAATGTAAATGCTAGGTAAATAGCAGTTGTACTGTAATTTTTAATTTGTATTTTGTTGTTGTTGTTGAGACAGAGTCTCACTACGTTACTCTTGGTAGAGTGCTGCCCTTGGTAGAGTCACAGCTGCCCTTGGTAGAGTCACAGCTCACAGCAACCTCCAACTTCTGGGCTTAGGCGATTCTCTTGCCTCAGCCTCCCAAGTAGCTAAGACTACAGGCGCCTGCCACAACACCCAGCTATTTTTTGGTTGCAGTTGTCCTTGTTGTTTAGCAGGCCCCGGCTGGGCTCAAACCCGCCAGCTTCGGAGTATGTGGCCAACGCCCTACTCACTGAGCTACCGGGGCCAAACCTTAATTTGTATTTTTTAAATTTTCAACCCGCTTCATTGAATCCTCTGATATGGAATCCGAAGATAGGGAGGGCCGACTGTAAAGCTGGTGTTTGCTCTTCCTGAATTTTTAAAGTACACATATACACGCACATACTTTTTTTTCCCTCCCAAGAAACTAGGACAATAGTGTACACACTGCTATGAAACGTGCTGTTTTCCTCTTAGAGTGCATCTTAGTAGAGTAAATCTTGCTGTGTGATCAATTAGTCTTATTCACAAAAGCAGGGCTTTGGGAGGAGTTAGCGATCTCTCATGGCACACCTGATTGTGTGACTTCATACACTTTACCTCTTAGGACTCCTGTCTCCCTCATTTGCAAAAGGAGGGCAGAGGACGGGGATTCTGTGAGTTCATGCCACTACTCAGGGCACCTCGCCCCCTGCCCGCCTCATGACTCTCTGGCTTGTTCTCAGGGTCCAGTCCTATTTGTCTTGGGCAACAGCCGCCACTTTCATTAACTCAGATAACAAAGCCGCCGCCAGTGCAGCCAGAAAACTCAAGAGGGGAAAGCCTCACCAGCTGCCCCCCGGGTACCGTGACGATGACAGGAGAGGTTGGGCGGAACTGAGATCTGGAAAGGGGGCGGGTCCTGGGCGGGGCCTCAGGCTGGCGCGCGCGGTGCGTGAGGGCTGGTAGGCAGGGCGCGGTGTGGCGTATTTGGCGCCCGCGCCCGGCCCCGCCCCTCCTCCCCGAGACCCCGCCCCTCTGTCCCCTGCCGGGCTGAAAGCGCTGGCGCAGCGATGGCGGAGGCCGTGGAGCGCACTGACGAGCTGGTCCGCGAGTACCTGCTTTTCCGTGGTTTCACGCACACTCTGCGGCAGCTGGACGCCGAGATCAAGGCGGACAAGGAGAAGGGGTTCCGGGTGAGTGGCCGGAGGGCGCGGCGCAGGCAGAAGCGGCCCCAGGGGGCCTGGGAGCAGGCTTCCCCTCAGCACTGCCCTCCGGGGCGGGAGCGGCGCTGTCACTGGTCACTTGTGTCAGGAGGCGAGGGGGGCCCGGAGACATCAGCGTTTTCGGCCCTCAGACGGACGTGACTTGTCCGAAGTTGCCCAGCGAGTCATGAGCATCGCCGAGGCTGGAGCTCAAATGCCCTGACTCCTGGTCCAGGGCTCTGTTCTCCACCACAGCCTCCCAGCAGGTGCTGGCCAGTCTTAGGCCGGGGTGGCTGTGAGATTTTAGGCGGAAGATTAGGTAGATGACTGAGTTTTGGCAACAGAAATATTTAAATGTTAGCCTCCAGTGGTACTGGAAGCAAAGGGGTCTGCAGTTCAAAACGTCAGTGGGTTCAAGTGTCTGTGGTGTTTGTTTAAAATGGCCTTGTCAGGGACTCATTGGCAGTTTTGATTCTGCAGTTGAGAAAGACCTCATTGAACATTTTAAAACGCAAACTTCCCTTGCTTTGATAGAGTTTTCCATTGAGAGCTTTGAATTATATGTGTGTGATTTGTGTATTTGTATGTGCTGACTTCAGTTGGTGTTGGCTTTGAATTGAGAGAGGCAGTGAGCTAGAACAAGGTCACTGGAGAGGAGTTAAGAGATATGGATACTTGTCTTGCCCAAGTTAGTGGCAAAAGTGCATCATTTTACCTCTCCAGCTGCAGTGGCCGGGTCTAATAAACAGGGAGTTTGGGTTGGTATTGGTATCCAAAACCTTTCCCAGATGGTATACTCTGGTGTAATTGCCCCTCACAAGGAGGTGTCTTTTTTGGTGGACGACTCTGAGCAGCTAGCAGGGCTCTGGTGGAATTTGATGACTTGAAGGAGTCCGTCAGTCTACCTCATCCTGAGCCTTGGAATACTGGAATTGTGGAGCTGGAGGAGAACTGTGAAAATTGCCTCACACTCTCTTGCTTTCCCCACCTCCTTTCTGGTTAAATGTCAGACAACTGAGAACACAGTTGAAGGGATATTACCAAGTTAGTCAATTTAGTCAGGGGCAGAATCCAAGATCTGGAGCCAGATCTCTTGCTTTCTGGGTTAGAGCCCTTTTACACCTGAAATTTCTGTGTTTGCTAGGAAATTAGAGGGTCAGACCACATATCTAACATCAGAAAATAACTTAAAAGCTGTTGTATCAATATATTTTGAAAATTTTATAGATTGCTAACTTAATACAATTTTTTAAATATCCAGAAGCCACAACAAGAAGAAAATGCTATATTCTGTGGAGGGGAATATTCACTTCCGTCTGTTACCAACTTCTCCACCCCATCTTTTTCTGATCAGGTGGACAAGATTGTGGACCAGCTGCAACAGTTAATGCAGGTGTATGACTTGGCTGCTCTTCGAGATTACTGGAGCTACCTGGAGCGTCGGCTATTCAGTCGCTTGGAGGATATATATAGACCCACCATCAACAAGCTGAAGACCAGCCTATTCCGCTTTTATCTTGTCTACACAATCCAGGTCCTTGTTGATTCAGGGGCTCTCCTTCCCTTGGTAGAGAGAGCTCGGATCCAGGAATAGGTTTTCTTCTAACCCCTAAGGAGGACTGTGTTGCTATAGGAAAGAGTAGAATAGTCACAGTGCAAATAGTTTTTGACTTTTTTCCTACTTTTTTCCCTTTATCGCCTGTAGATCATCTGACTTACCTTCTCCATGCCTATTTCCTCTTATTTAAAGCATGTAAGCCTGGGTGGTATATTAAAGATTATAAGCAGTAGGTTAAATTTGAATAATACATTTATAGCTGACCTGGAGAATAAGATGCTTAGGTTATTAGTACATCAACTAGGAATTCATTTTCAGGATGCCCTGTACCATTAGAACTTCTATTTAAACCAGCTTTGAAATTAGAAATTTTCTCTTTCCTTGAGAAAAGAGTGATGATTTCCTTTATAGTGTGTAGTTTATAGATCTTGTTTTCCCACTTACTGGCAGGCTGACATCCAAAGGGTGTCTGCTGTGCAAGGATGAAGAGTCTTACTCTGGACATCTGTCTTTCCCCCCTCCTTGCTACCTCTTTTGTGTCTTGGCAGACAAACAGAAATGACAAGGCTCAGGAGTTCTTTGCAAAGCAGGCCACGGAACTCCAGAACCAAGCGGAGTGGAAGGATTGGTTTGTCCTGCCCTTCTTGCCATCCCCAGACACCAACCCCACCTTTGCTACCTACTTTTCTCGACAGTGGGCTGACACCTTCATTGTGTCCCTGCACAACTTCCTGAGTGTCCTGTTTCAGTGCATGCATATCCTTTCAGCTGTGTGGGGCTGTGGGCCCAGCACAAGGCATCCAGGCCTTGTGATCAGTAGCTTGCTGCTCTTGATGCAGCCATTTCTTTTACAAAATGCCCAGGGATCATTGTCTTGGGTCACATGAAGGGGCTGGACAGATTGTGGTTATTTTTGTCAGTAGGCCAGGGAATCATAAGTCTGACACTGTGCTGCTGAAGTAATAGCTGACATGCATGGGTGGGGATGGTGGCTACAGCTGGGTGCTGGGCTGTGTCAGTGGCACAGGGGTTGGGAGGCAGATGCTGCTTGTAGAAAGTGGCCAGCCTTGAGAGCACCCTTTCTGTGCCTGATATATGTTTCTGGGGATATCAGTTGCCTTTGCTGGGATTAGGTAGCAGACGAAAACACTTCTTGGTTATGGCATGACCATGTTGGGACTTCTGCCTATGTTTGTGTTTGGGTTACTGTCTCTGATAGTGATCTCAGTGTCCCTCAACTTACTGGAAAATGGAGTAGCTTTAAGAATATATATATGTAAGAGAGAGAGGGAGAATGAGAATGTAGGCAATTTACAGCCTACTGAATGTGCATTTTGTCTTGGAATGCCTAAGATCCCTGGGCCTGGGGCATGCTCCATTGCTGGTGCTCTCTGGGCTGGAAATCTGGGGGAGGAGAAGGGAGTCTGGTTTGAATAGGGCTGCTTGGGGAAGTACTAATAAATTCGGGCGTTGTAGAGGCTCACCCATGGTAGTTGTTTTGGCCTCTGAGAGGAACATTTTCTGGTGGAGGGGGAAGGGTGCCTTTTCTTTCTACCCTTTCTTTCTGTGTTGTGGATGAGTCTGAATTCTGCCTTTGAGAGGGCTTCTTTCTTTCTTTCTCCCCCTTGCTGCCCCTCTTTATCCTGAGGGCTTTCCAGGGTAGCTAGCATGACTTTGTGGGCTCTCTAGGGAGATGGAAACTTTGCTCAAGATCTGTGCTCTCAAACTAGGGTCACACACATCTGAGTTCCAGTCTCCTACCCCAGTACTGAGGCCCCATCTGCTCTGCTCCTTCCTAACTAAAGCTGTCTGAAGTAGTCAGGAAAGACCAATGCCCTAAGCTAGAACATGGATGTTCTTGGGGGGGCTTATGGCCATGCAATCTGTAAAAAGCTTTCCCTCCTCAGTCTAAACCAGGGAGAAGCTCAATCTGAGGAGGGGAAGCCAAGTGACTGATCCTTCTGCCTTGCTGGTTGCAAGTTTGTGGAGCCACTGGCCTCCAGGGTCACTTTTAGCTGAATGCCTGTACTGACTTTGATAAAGCTTAGACTGGATGGGAAGCCTGCAGGATACTACGTCTTTACTTTTGGTTTTTGGGAGCAAATGCTGAGGTTTAAGTTTGTATCCTCTTTGTGGGTAGGACAGGCTGACTGTCATGTGTCTGTGAGTCTGTCTCAACAGAATCAGGCTAGACCTAGAGTGACAGGCCCAGCAACAGGGAGAGAGTGTTTCCCAAAGCTATGATCAGCCCACAGCACTGATATCCTGTACTCTTTTCTCTGTGTCTCATGTTCAAGTATTTTGCTGCTGTGTCAAGTGTTTGGGAAGGACTTTCAAACGTTTCGCAGGCAGGCTTATTCTTTAACTTTGTGCACCAGTCCCTGTGATCCTGAACTTTGATGCCGAGTGTCAGAGGACCAACCAAGTTCAAGAAGAAAATGAAGTTCTGCGTCAGAAGGTTTGTTCTAAACAAACTTGCTTCTAGGGAAGTACTTCTGCTTTTTGTGTATACAGTTAGGTAGTGGCAATGGAGGGCTGATTAAATAGGAAGGCTGAACTATTCTCAGATGCATGTGAGTCACCAGAAAGTCTGGGGTTTTAAAGACTGTAATGGTCTTTGAAAAGCAGAGGTGAGATCTGTATTTTAAATCATGCGTGCAGCATAAACAGTGCAGAAACAATAATGTACTTTTAAGGAGAAAAAGACCCTAGGTCCCCAGGCATCCTTACAACTAGCCTGTTTTCCTATGTCCATTCGTCTTCCCCATCTTTTTCCACATATAGCCATGTATATATAGTTTACAATCCAGATATAATTTAATTGTTCCTACTCAGCTTTATGTTTTTCTAGTTTGATAAAATGATAGAGCCAGAGGACCCACATTTCCCTTTACATTTTGCCTGAGGAGCATTTCTACGGGTGGTATCGTCAGGAGAAGGAATATTATAAACTGTTCATGTTATGGGGCTTTAGGCGGTTTAGGGGTATATGAGTCTATTTGTAACTTTCTTCAGGCAAAAGGTTAAAAACTGCTAAAATTTATTTAAACATTTTTTTCCATGAAAGTTCCAAAGCCTGATTTTGTAAGATTCCAAAGATCAAAGCAGGATTGGGTGGAGCTATTTATCTCAGTGAATTCAGGAAGAAGTGTGTCAAATAGTAAAAAGGAAGCAAGTGAAATGACAAAAAAAAAAGTGGGTTTTGGGTTTCTATTGGTTTTGGTTTTTTCATCCTGCTGTAGTCTAGTACCAGCAGCCACGTTTGCATTTTTCCCAAAGTTTCAATAAGCAGAGAGTAAGACGAGCACCTTAAGGCTGAGGGCAAATGGCACTTTGAGGCAGTGACGTTGGGTTTGCATGTGTGGTGTCTAGAAATCTTCCTCAGCAGCGGGGAGGTTACCTGAAATCCTCATCAGCTAACTCAGCCCCACCCCCATGTAGCTTTTTGCATTGCAAGCCGAGATCCACCGACTGAGGAAAGAGGAGCAGCAGCCAGAAGAGGAAGAAGCTTTGGTCCAACACAAATTGCCTGCTTATGTCTCCAATATGGACCGCCTGGGGGACTCGGAACTGTGAGTGTGCAGAAGGGCGTGTGGGGGGGAGGGCAGCCAGCTCCCTCCTTGCCTTTGTCCTCTGTCTTCTCAGTCTCAAGGTTCCCTCTGACCCTGCCTCTCTGGTGGCCCCCTTGTGCTTGCTGAGGGAACATTGCCACAGAACCTCCTTGGCACACAGCTCTTGCTACAAAGCTCTGAGTAAGGCCCTCATGGCCTCTTAGGTCCTCCAGGAGATGTTCCCAACCTCTGAACTCTGTCTCTGCCTGGAGCTGGGGGAGCTGCACAGCTCTGTTGGAGGCCTGCACATCCAGATATGTGTAGCCTGAATAAATAAACAAACATACAACCCCTGTTGTAAAGTCTTGGGGAGTTTTGTGCAGTGGAAGGAGTGCCTCGTATATGGAAGGATGGGATCCCACGGGTTGGCTGCATTCCTTAGTAGAAGCATACACCTGTCTGAGGGTTTAAGGAGGTAAGCAGATTGGGAAAGAGGTATTTGAGTGACCTGCACAAACAGTTAAAGTGGAAACCAGAGGTGGTGGGTAATAGTAGCAATTAAAGAAACACAGGCAAAGACAAGTGACACAGTTTGCAATTGAGTCAAGATGCAAACCAAGACAGCCAGATTCCACATCCGGACCTACACATAGCCAAGTATTGCACCAGATGAAATTGCTCTAGATTCTGAGCTGATGGAAGTTTAGTGGGTTTTTTTTTTTTTTTTTTTGGCTGGGGCTGGGTTTGAACCCACCACCCTGTGCCCTACTCCTTGAGCCATAGGCGCTGCCCTACTAGTTTTTTTTTTTAAGACAATTATATCCCAACTATTTCAATATGTAATGAATATAAACAAAATATTACTGAGCTATTTTGCACCTTTTTTTCACACTAAGTCTTTGGATTCCAGTGTATATTTTATTCCTCCAGCACATCTTGATTTAGACTAACCACATTTTATAAACTCACTAGCACATGTGGCCAGTGGCTCTCAGACAAGACCGCTCTGAGCTTCATTGTGGTCCTCAAAGAAGATGTCACTATTGTGCCAGATAAGCTGCTGGCTCTCTTTGTACAAGAAATGGTACGAGGGATAATGCTACCTTAAAGCCCAGGCTTCTGAACCCTGCTAGGGCCCTGGTCATTAGCATTGTCCATAGCCCCAGAGGTCCATGCCCTTGGTTTTCACACATTATGCTCCAGCCCTGTGACCCTGTGGTCTGTGTACTTGACTAGAGCCATGGTGTGCAGCCAGCGAAATGCCTCCCTCTCCCATTCACCTCGAGTGGGCTTCCTGTCCTCGCTGCTGCCTCAGAGTAAGAAGAGCCCCTCAAGGTTGGCGCCTGCCCAGGGTCCCCCTCAGGCTCAGAGCTCAGCCAAGAAAGAGTCCGTCACTGGTCAGGTAAGTGCACGTGCCACCTTCCTAACTCATGCCCAGAAGCCCCGATGTCTCGCTGTGCTTCCAGACCTCCTTGTCAAGTGCAGATTGTCTGCCCTCCCTTTGGGACTGGTTTCTTGGCCATGCCGACACTAAATTCACATCTCATTCCTTTTGTTCCTGCTTCCCCGCCTTTCCCCTCATGACATGAGAGCTCTGCAAAATGAGGATATAGATAAGACTACAGTGGAGGAACTGAGAGAACCAGGAGGAAAATCTACCTAGTACATGCCCCATGGACCCCATCCTTGCTGCTGACTAGGACTGCGGGTGCTGTGGCATTTGAGGGAATTGGCCGAGGCGTGTGCACTGATTAAGGCAGTGCCCGACCTCAGACCCAGGTCTCCTGACCTCAGTGGCTGCTCTCCTCTGACCACTGCTTGCACTCCTGTGCCAGCTCTCAAAGTCTGTGACCCTTGGGTTGAAGTAGTGGATAGCTGAGGGCGACAGGAAGTGGTCTTTAAAGGTTACCCTTTTCTCATAAATTTCTTACGAGCTCACGTAGGCTTATGACTGTATTTTGGAGGCTCAAGTGTGAGTTCAAGCAATTCTGGAATTTTGAAATTTTAATGATATAAAGTAGTGTCTGGCTAAAGAGAAAATTAAGAGTCACTTCTGAATCCATGTGTTTTACCTGCAAGTTGGTATTTGCTGATTCTGCAAAGGATTTTTACTATTTTTTATTTCTATGGATGGAAGATTGCAAAGAATTTCTTTGATGTCAGCTTATGTCTAAAACAGCCAGGTGTCCCACTAAGTAGTTTTCCTAGCAGAGATTGTCAGAATTCATTGCTTTCAGAAACACCTGCCAGAGTGAAAGTTGAACAGACTCCAGAGTTACACTTTATTGCTTGGATAGGGACACTTTTGCTTTTAATGTGTTTTTATTAGCTACAGATACAGTAAGTCAGCATGGAAAAGAAGCCTTTCTTCCTCCCTACCACTCTTGGCTTGAGACCCGTTGGAAGTGATGTAGCAGTTTGGGGCTGCCGGCTGTATCCAGGGAGGCAGGGTCTGCTCCAAGCTGCCATTGGAATATAGCACTTGGGTTTAGTGTTGTTGTTGAGATGGAAACATTGAGTGAGACACTGGATCAGGAAGAGCATGGACTCTTTTTAAAACTTTACTTTTATTTAATTAAATAATTTAATTTTTGAGACAGAGTTTTACTTTGTCATCCTGGATAGAGGTCCATGGCATCGTAGCTCACAGCACCCTCAAATTCTTGGGCCCAAGCGATCTTCTTCTCTCAGTTTTTCTATTTTTAGTGGAGATGGGGTCTCACTCTTGCTCAGGCTTGTCTGGAACTCCTGAGCTCAAGCAGTCTACCCTCCTCCCAGAGTGCTGGGATTACAGGAGTGAGCCACTGCGCCTGGCCTAAAACTTTCCTTTTCACTCTGGCTTCTTGTTTGGCATAGTCCCTCAGGTTGTTTAAACTTCCTCAGGATAATAATAATAGTATTTACTCCCCAGGGCAGGATTAATGGAGCTGGTAGGAACAGGGCCCTTGGTGTATGCAGTGCCTGGTAAATGATTGGGAATCAGTCAATTTTAGTAGTAGAAGTTGTATTCCTGTAGGTCCTGGCCTGCTTGGGCACCTGAGTCAGCTCCGAGACCTGAAGTGCCATTAACACAAAATCACTACAATTTTAGTATGCATGAGGGCTTAAAGTAGTTAAAAATCAATCATGGTTATTCCTATGAATGTTTTTCTGAAAGTTCACATCTTCAAACTAGGATTTTGCAGTTCTGTGGAATGTGGCTGAGTAGGTTGTACAGTTTGCTCTCTGGAGCTCTCTCACTGTTTTATTAGTTTAAAAGAGGGCGTATGGAGCGTTGAGTCTCTTGAAATGAATGAGCTTGAAATTATGAAATTCATTTTCATGAACTTAAAATGAAAACAGAGACAGCTTCTTTTGTTTTTATTTACTTATTTTATTTTTATTGTTTGGGATTCATTGTAGATACAAAGAATTAGGTTACACTGATTGCATTTGTTAGGTAAAGTTCTTCTTATAATTGTGTCCCACCCCCAGGTGGTGTGCCATACACCATGACTCCCCCCAGTCTCCTCCCTCCTCCCCTCTCCCCACTCCCTCATTTCTGTATCCCCTATCTTGCATTAGGTCATCTACTGCCTTCATTTTTTTTGTTTTTTTGAGACAGAGTCTCACTATGTTGCCCTCAGTAGAGTGCTGTGGCGTCACAGCTAACAGCAACTTCAAACTCTTGGGCTTAAGCAATTCTCTTGCCTCAGCCTCCCAAGTGGCTGGGACTACAGGTACCCGCCACAGTGCTCAGTTATTTTTTGTTGTTGTTGTCGTTGTTTAGCAGGCCTGGGCTGGGTTTGAACCCGCCAGCCCCAGGGCATCCGGAGCCCTGACCACTGAGCTATGGGTGCCCATCTGTTGTCTTCATATTAGAATTGCCTATATTGGATCTCACTTGTCCATTCTTGTGATGCTTTACTAAGAATGTGTGACAGCATCTTTTGGGCTAGCCCTACGGCTATGTTCTTTATGCATTCAGGAACTATGTCACATGGTGAAGATGAAATAGGATTGGAAATTTTTGTGCAGTTTACAATAAAGAGATGAGGTTAAGAATATGTAATTTACAGCAAAACATGCCTTGCCTTGCCTCTAAAATATAATTAAATAAAGATGGGGTTACCGAGAGCAAAATTTCCAGTTCCTGGATGGAGGTGATAGTTATCTACAGTCTAAAGTCCTGATGACAGCACCTGTTTTATATTGATGGTAGATTATGTTTGAATTCTTACAATAACTAGATTTGAAGTTCAAGAAAGTTAGAGAATTCTAAGGTTGGAGGGAAGCTTAAAGGTCATTTGGCCCAACCTCCTATTGCATATAGGAGCGTGTTGTCTGGACTAATTGCCTCTGGTGATGCAGAGCTCACTGCTTGTT
Source organism: Otolemur garnettii (assembly GCF_000181295.1). Lineage (NCBI taxonomy): Eukaryota > Metazoa > Chordata > Mammalia > Primates > Galagidae > Otolemur > Otolemur garnettii. The sequence goes on from NW_003852444.1 coordinate 9,099,650, forward strand.
ACAGTGGGAGTACATATGCTTGCTAGAAAACTATTAAATAGACCGATATGGTGGCTCATGCCTATAATCCTAGCACCCTGGGAGGCCGAGGTGGGTGGATCACTTGAGCTTAGGAGTTCTGAGACCTGTCTCTACTCAAAATAGCTGGTCGTCTATAGTCCTGGCTACTGGGGAGACCAGGCAATAGGATCACTTGAGCTCAAGAACCTGAGGTTGCTATGAGTTGTGACACCACAGCAATCTACCAAGGGTGAAAAAAAAAAGAAAGAAAGAAAAAGAAAACTCTTAAATATTAGTTGAAACTTCTTTATAACTTATACTCACCAATCTTAGCTTTGTTTTCTGGAGCTACCTAGAATAAATCTTGTATAGGACAATTTTTCCTATCTTTTCCATGCTGAGCATGGAAATCTTTTTTCTGCCTCCCTCAACTGGTGGCCTCTATGGCATGATTTCTAGACCCCTCGCAACCTGGGCCCCCTTCTTTAGGGGGACATTGTAATGTTTTAGTCCCTTAACTACAATTGATACCCAAATTTGAGTGTACAATTCAAGATGCTCTCTCACTATACCAAGTGGTAGGCACATCCTGTGATTGTGATACTATCATACTTTGAACTCAGTGTACAATGACACTGGTGTTTAAATAAGCCACATTGCTTTGTCACTGCATATAAAGCATGAGACATTTTTTCTCACTCCTACCGCACCATGCCTTTGATGGGGCAGGAGTGAGAAAGGTCTACATGCTTTATTATATGTGTTTTTTACTATGAAGGAATAAACACATAATAAAACGTAGACTGTATTTTCTTGTTAAATGAGCAATATGTAAAATGATTAGACCTTCCTATTTTAGATATTGTTCATAGACAGCGAATTTCACTCACAGCATTTTGCCTGCTTGTGATGTTGTCGTTATTACAAAGATGTTCATCACATTTTTATTGCAAAATATGAGATGGTAATATATATTCTTCAGACTCTGGGTGTGAGTCTGGTGGCAAAATTAAAAAAAAAAAAAAAAAGGGAAAGTAATTGCAGAACCACAGTTCCCAAACTCTGCTGAGTTCTCTAATTACAGTAGTGGGCAGGGCGCATCAAGAGTGGCCTAACCCAGGCAGCTGCAAGACTCAGGCAGCCCGCAGTTCATACTCCATCCTTCCCCCAGAGTTGCTCCCTCTCCTTTACACCCACTCGGTGAGCCTTGGGACTGCAAGTTGGAATTACCTTATTATAGAGATAACCTTTAATTGGCTGTAATGTAAAGAAAGCAAAGTGTCCACAAACTTCTGTACTTGTACTGTTATTAGTAGCACATTAATTCCTAGCTATGAAGACTTGAGTGGTGATAACCTATGCCCTGGGGGCTGTTCCCATGGATCTTGGCAGGAGGGAGAAGAGCCAGTCTTTAAGTCTGTAATTTCTGTGTTATGAGGGCCTGTTTCCTGGTTGGCTTTGTTTTGCTTCAGGGAAGAGCAAATTACTGGAACTTGTTTCCTCTCCCACTTAGATGACTGCCTGGCAAGCTTTGAGGCTTTGTAATCCCTCCTGGATATCAATTTATATCAATCTGCAGAGTGAGAAGTAAGAAGGTCAGATGACATGATAGAGGTTACAGTTTCTCCTGAACTGTAGTAGAGTATGATAGAATATAATTGACACCAATGGCATGTTACTTTTTGTTGTTGTTGTTTTTTGAGACAGAGTTTCACTCCATTGCCATGGGTAGAGTGCAGTGGTAACATAGCTCACAGCAACCTCAAACTCCTGGGCTCTAATGATCCTTCTGCCTCAGACTTTTTGAATAGCTGAGACTACAGCTCCTACCACCCTCAGCCATTTTTTTCTGTTTTTGGTAGAGACAGGGTCTTGTTCTTGTTCAGGCTGGTCTTGAATTCCTGAGCTCAAGCAGTCCTTTAGCCTCAGCCTCCCAGAGTGCTAGGATTACAGGCATGAGCCACCTTGCCCAGTCCTGGAATGTTATATTATTATATTTGAAGCCAGTAGTTAAGATTTTCATGTTTGCCTTTAAACAAATAAAACTTTGAATTCAGGTGTATCATAGTAGACATTTACTTAAGTTATATACATTTATAGCTAGACAAAATGTACCTTAATCTACTTAATAAAGTAGGTTTTGTGGATAGCTTTTAATACCTTATTGTTTTTCATGGTTGTTTACTCTTCTTTAATGACTTAGATACAGTTTAAGGAGAAGCTCTTCTCTGCTTTAAGCAGGATCTGGTAGGTCACGCCTAGGTCTGTCTCTCTGCTTTAATAACCCTATCATTATAAAAGCAGTTCTGATTTAGACCAGACACCTTCCTTGCCATCTTGACTTGTGAGGGAAGTGTTGCCTTAGTACCTCTCAGTGTCATATTCTGAGAAGTGTTAGTATTACAAGTGGCTTTGTAAGTGCTGGCTTTGCCCTCTTAAGGAGAGTTAATGGTTTTATCTTTCTCCAGACGGAAGAGATTGCAGGATGAGGACCTCTTAATGGTAGAGAATGGAAAGGAGGAAGGCCAGACACTCTCCTACCTCACTCTCCTACAGAGCCAGGACTCTGTAAACCCCCTGCTCAGCCCAGCCAGGGAGGACCTTACCTGGGAGCTGTTGGGCAGAGAAGCCATGGATGCCATGGCTCTCACTCTCTTCCCTTTCCCAGCCCAGTTTTTAGGGTAGGGCCTGGGGAGACACTGGAAAAGACTTCTCCCAGCCAGCTTCTTGTCCTCTAGGTCATTAAGGGAAAAGACCCAATATCTGGAGCCAAGGATGGGAAGAGCCTCCTCAGTGGGCTGGCCACTGGGGAGTCTGGCTGGTCACAGCACAGGCAGCGGCGCCTGCAGGACCATGGCAAAGAGAGGAAGGAGCTTTTCTCTACCACCACTTCCCAGGTATGGCAGGTTCTGAATGCCCCTGGGGACACCAGTGCAGCTACCCAGGAGCACTGTGGAGGGCGCCTCCCCCTTTTCCTGAGTTCTGCTGCTGATTAGAGCTCTTTTGCCTAATTGGTTTTAATGCACTTTGGTTGTTTGGGTTTGTATTTTGCTGGTAGGTTCAAGGGGGCTGGCCTGCCTCTGATGGACCTGGCTACACATCTAAGGTCTCCTCCCCCTTGCCAGCTGTGTGACCTTGGCAAGGTATTGACTTAACTTCTTCTTTTGGTCTCAGTTTCCACAGCTGTAAAATGAGGTAAATAATAGTATCTCACACAGTGTGGGGAGGATTAAGTGAGAGAAAAACTACAAAGCACTCAGCACAGTGCCTGGCACACAGTGGGCACCCACTGTGCAGTATTTATTATCCTTGGCCTCTGTTGATAAGGCAGGTGTATCCTGAGTCCCGTTGGCTGTGACAGGGCCTCTCCCTCAACAGGGCCTGTGGGAACACAGTCTCCGGACGGGGCTTTTGAGGAATAGGCCCTCACTCTGCTGGGCAGGCAGAGTGCTACTCTCACCTCATAGCTCTCCTAGGCTCTGCCTACCGAGTGTTATGGCCTAGATACCCCGCAAGGTGCTCCAGTGTGGGGGACCCCGTCCCAGCTGACTTGTCTCCTGTTTTCTTATGACAGTGTGCAGAGAAGAAGCTGGAAGCCAGTGGCACAGAGGTAGAACCCTGTCCAGAGCTCCACATGGAGCCGGTGGAGCCACTGACTCGGGCTCCTGCAGCAGTCACTGAGGGGGGAGGAGTCCGTTCAGAGCAGCCCTTCATCGTGCTGGGGCAGGAGGAGTATGGGGAGCATCATTCATCCATCATGTACTGCAGGTGCGTGTGGGCAGGGCCAAGAAGAGTATGAGAAGCAGTACTCCTCCATCATGCACTGCGGGTGGGTGTGGGCTGGGGCAGGAGGAGTATGGGGAGCATCACTCCTCCATCATGCACTGCGGGTGGGTGTGGGC